>NC_084812.1:26364484-26733904 GCF_963583255.1 Pyrus communis
AAAGACAGGGAGGTGAAAATGGCGAAAGAAAATAGAGAGGGGTGAAAGGGCTAGGAGGAAGAGAAGGGGGGATGGAGAGGGAAAAGGGGAAGAAGAGAATGAATGAAGGCTAGGAAGAGGAGAAGGTGGGGCGGCCACCGACCCCCAGCCTTAGCCGAAAGCCGACGGCCATGGGGGAACTCTTCAAAAGACAATGCTATTAAGGAGAATCATTAGTTGATGGAGCTCAAAGGCAGTTTTACCAAGGAGAGTCTTCTATTCAAAATGGTCAGAATTTTCATGGAGGTACTGGTTTTGTGGGTTAATATCAGAGATCCAATGACAGTGGAAATAACATTCATCAAATGAATGGAGGACAACAGTTTACCTCTAATAGAAGTATGGGTGGTTTTAATGGCTCCAGATACATTATCTAATCCACGATTTAATGATGGTGGAAATGATGGTTTCAATAACAAAAATAATGAAGTCTTTGTTTCCTCTTCCAATAACACAAAAGGGGTTCATCCAGGACAAATTGGAATGGCAACAATGCACATAAGTCAAATATCATACCTGCGTGCCGAATTTATAGTAAAACAGGGCACACTGCTCCAAATTACTTTTATAGAAATGAACAACAACCTACATTTGTTGGTGGAATTCTAGAATGTCAAATCTGTGGAAAAAGAGGTCACCTTGCTCTCAGCTATGGGTGGTTCGATATAGGATACCGAACCGAAACTAGTATCTCGAATCCCAAACCGAAAATTTTACGGACGGGAATTTGAATACCAATCATAAACCAAATTTTCGGGAATCCCAAATTTTGGGAATCTCGAAATATTTTCGGGATTTCGGGACAAATCGAGAATCCCAAATTAAAATGTGAAATTATGATTTATTCTTCAAATATATAATTCAAGAACACATTCATGAACTAGGAATGTCATTTCATTCACACTACCATTTAATCAAACACTAGCATGCTTGACTGTTTTTATCAGAGTCAAAATTCAAATTAATTAAACCCTTTTGGCAATCTATTGAGAGACAAAATAATCAAGCCTTCTGAAATCATCAGCCATGACAGCAGCAATAATAAAATCCAAATGAATATCAAACAGAACATGAAAAATATGCAAGGTGTAGGGTATTCCAGGTTGTAGAGCATGAATTAGAAACTACTAGCATCAATTATAAAAGAATAATATATATGTATAAATATACATATATAATAATTAATAATATATATTTTTGGTTTGGTATGGGATTCCCAAAATATCGAGAAGCCAATCCCGAATCCCGTACCGAAATTTCGGTTTGGGAAATTTTTGGTTTGAGATCGGGATTTTTTCGGTTAGGTTTGGGATTTTCGGGAATTTTTCCACCCCTACTTTCAGCTGGTTTAACAAGAGCAACTTTGCATTTCAAAGTGCTCAACTACCTCCATTACACACCATCATGGCTACTGATTCTCCAGCTGATTTCAATTCTAATAAAGCCTGGATAATGGATACTGGTGCAATTCACCATATGACTGGACCTATGGCTATTTGAACATGCTCACACCTTTTGAGGGAGATTAAAAAAAAACTTACGGTATTAAAGAACCATGCAAATAGAAGATCATGAGTTGAACACTCAAATAAGCAACCAACATTTAAAAACTAAAAAAATATCACTCATCCTTGTGAGAGAATTGATACTTGGTCCAATAGTATTATTGTTTTCATTTTTCATTTAGATGTTGTATTATTATTTTCATTTTTCATTTTTCGGATTTCCGGCATAATTTAATTAGATAAATTCGAATTATGAAAGAGAGGCCCCCTATTATTTTGGTCTAGTAGTTTTTTAATTTTTTTAAAGAGGGACAACTAGTGGTAAGTCACGGTTATCCACCCCTTCCCAGGGCCAGGAAGACTCACAAAGGCGTTTCAGCCTCCCCCGAGCCACAAGTTTGGCTTCCACATCAGCAACAGGTTTCAAACCCAAGACCTCTAGTTTTTAATACAAGCAATATGTTTCTCCTAAGGCCTATTAATTATAATATAATTCTGATTGTATTCTTGATTTTTAGAGATCCTTACGCTAAAGACGAATTTGAAGCACATTATTGCTAGCTCATTGTGAGGCTAGACCCACTCTCTCCCCTTATTGTAAATAATATAGTTTGTTCAAAAAAATAAAAAAATAAATCTACGTCTTTGTATAAATAGGTCTTTGTACTCTTCTCTCTAGCTTTTTCTCTCTCTCTCTAGAATTTTCTCTCTTGCCCAGGAAAACCCCCAATCCTTTTTTTGCCGATGACTCCTTCCTTCGGTTAGGGTCGTCAGGCAACCCCTACATCTCCTCACCTTTTCCTTTTCCCTTTCCTTCCAGCTAGCTATCCCATCCCTCACTCCCTCCTCCATCGCTCCCTTCTTCTGATCCGTTTTCTTTCCACACCCCCCCCCCCCCCCCCACCCCCACCTACTCACTAAGGCCTCCCTTCTTCAATCTTTCCTGTTTTCCTTTCCTTTCTCTTACTTGTTTTGGTTTTCCTCCTAAATTTCTAATTTCCTTGAGCTCGTCTCAATCTCCTTGAGTTTATCTCATATATGTGCTTTTATGCTCTTTTCTTTCTCCGTTGCTTCTCTCCATCATCAGTTTTCCACAGCCGACCTTTACCACTCGACCTATCTCGTGTCTCCCATCGGCAGCACACTTTGGTGTTGGGTGGTCGTTAAAGTGCTGTTCGTGGGTTCTTTCTCGTGACGGTGGTGGAGGATCGGCAATGGTGGCTTAGCTGCTGTGGTGGAGTCAGTAGTCTTCCTGATCTAGGGTTTTTGTTGTTGTGGGTTTGCTTTTTTGGGCTTTTTTGTTGTATTTTCGTTTTGACTATACTTGTATTCAGACTGCCTTTGAGCTTTCTAATTCATGTAATAGTTTTTTTATTTAATGAAAGTTTCTAGTTTGACCACACAAAAAAAAGAGAAAAAAAAAAAAAAAAAAAAAAAAGATAGTTGTACTATGAACATAATTATCAGATTATAATTTTTATATGGTATGAACCGATTTAGATTTATAACCCTATTGTGCCGGCACCCTCTCCCTTGTCTGACCTAATTATTTTTTGCCGTCTCCTTCTACTATGGTAGCAGCTTCTTCGCCTTCCGCTCCCTCTGTTCCTTCCGGATCTAACGTGGCTTACTTTTTCAAGCTTACGAAGAGCAATTTTCTCAACTAGACATGTCAGATGCATCCCTTCTTGATTGTTCATGATCTTTTCCCTCATGTTGATGGCTCCTCCTCCTCTGCACCTGACCCGAGCTTCATGTTGTTGCTCCTGCCAAGCATTAATTTAAAACTATTAAAAAACCTTACTACAACGGTAGCCATATAATTTAAGCTCACACTAAATTTTTACCGTTGGATTCTTTGATCTCACTTACGTTTTTCATATGCATATTTTTTCTTTTAAAAAATATTTTTTTTAACGAGTATCAGGTCGGATTATATTACCCGTTAATATTAATAGGTCGAGTTTGGGTCTGGTGATATTACCCATTCATTTTAATGAGTGTCACACGACAAGCTCATTAAGATATTAAATATGTCACGAAAATAACACAAACATAACAAACGGGATATGAATACTAGGTCTAGCTTTTACGAACAATCCTATAGGATTCAAGTGGTGCATTGAAAATTAGCATCAGTTTGCCAAAGACAAACTGCGAGCATGCACAATTTTCCTTTTCAATATAAAATAATCATTGTGTTGTCTATGACAAACCACCAGCACAGAAGCCAACCCGTTTGAATATATGTATTGAAAGGTTATGACATATTCCCTAATTTTTATTTGCAAGTGGCCATAGAAACAAATCAAAGTATAAATACAATAATATATTTTGAAATTATACATCACTCTCCACGGTCCTATTTTTCTCCATGTACTTCTTTTAATCATAAAAAGTAAAAGCTAAAAACAAAAAACAAAAAAATTAAAAACAATAAACGAAATGAATGGATCTTTAAGGGAAACAAGACAGCAGACCCGCAGCCAACCCATTGGGCCAATTTTTTTTTATTAGCGTCAGAGCGTGGATATAATAACAAAGATCCGCAACATGCAATTTCAATATGCCTTTGCCAATATTTTCTCTTCTCAACTCCTAAACAGAGAGAGAGAGAGAGAGAGAGAGAGAGAGAGAGAGAGAGAGAGAGAGAGAGAGATGACTGAAGTAGAGGATGCTAATTTGTCTGAAGGCTATCCAATGAATGCTGGAGATGGCCCTAACAGCTATGCTAACAACTCCACTTTTCAGGTACCTTCTTAATTTGTAACCTTCACTCTTAACATGCAAAAGCAATATTTGTTTGGGTCAACGGTACTTCTGTTAGTATAAGGATTCAAGAATGCTTCAAAACCGGGATGGTGAGATGTTCATAGATGGATTATGCTATATCCGAATGGCTTTTTAATGCTCTTGTTGAAGATGCAAACATTTCTTAGAAAATTGAATGAAGGGCTATCGTTTGTAAAGAAAAAAAAATAGGAACAATTTAGTTGGAATTTGGAAACCACAACAATGAGTTCAGCTCTTTATCATTGTTCTAAAAATCTTTGTCTAACGCTGCTTGGGTTGGCCACTGCTCAGATTAGTCTCTAGACGTTTGAAAATTAAGAAAGAACGCATAGGCCACCTAGTAGGGTAGGCCCTGAGAATTTGAGAGTCCTAGGCAAGCCTTCGAAGTGGGGCCCTAGAATTCTCGGACCCCCAACTCTTAGTACATTGATATGTAGAAAGAAAAAAAAAGAATTCGCTAATACATGAAAAAATGTATTTCTACATCAAATACCATTAAAAGTTATCAAAAGAAGAAAGGTATACAAAAATTAGATAATACACGTCTTGTATTTTTAGATGCAAATGTACTAATTAAGTTTACATAATCTAAATTGTTATTAGAGTAGGCTTTCTAATTATATTCGGAAAAACAATACTTGTTTGGTGAGTCTCAGATGAACTATTTGAATATGCTTGTCTAGGAAGTCCTTACTAACCAAATAAATGCCTTCTTTTCCACTACGCCACCAAGTTTTTTGTGTTATTCTTCTTTCTTTTAGGGTATTTATATACTAATACATATATATATATATATATATATATATATATATATATATATATATAATTTGGGGCCCCAGAAGTCGGGGGCCCTAGGTAGTCACCTTACCCATCTACCCTTAGGGCCGACCCTGCAGCCTAGGCACCCGCCTTGTTCATGACTCTCACTGAGACATTATATAAATAACTTTTATTTTACATTTTATTTTTTATCAATAAACTGAAGAGACTTAAATACAACGGTGCGGCATATCTATGACGATAAGTAGTTACTGAATGGAATCAAGGGATTAGGAAAGTTCTTTTGATTTTTTTTTGGCGAGTAAAATTTAATAATTCTATGATTAATACATGGAGGAAATTTTTATTAATTAATTTTATAACATGGCATCTGTCATGTCATTTGATACATAAATTTATTGTATAAAATTTGGTACATCTGGTGTTACTTCAAATTTTAAGATGTATCATCCGATCTAATTTTTTGTTTCTTTTTCAGAAAAGTGTAGTGAATTCTTCTTAAGAAGTTTTAAAACAGGAAATTGAAGAAAAGCTTGACGTACACGCATTCTTGTTATCATCCTGCAACACCTTTCGAATTGCAGATTTAGGCTGCTCCACTGGGCCTAATACTTTTTTTGCGGTTGAAACCATACTTGAAACCGTGCAACTCAAGTACCAAAGCCAAGGGCTGAGTTCTCATCAAGTCCCCAAATTTCAAGTTTTCTTCAACGATCAAACCACAAATGATTTTAACATGCTCTTCAAATCCCTCCCTCAGAACAGGCAATACTACGCCGCAGGTGTGCCTGGTTCGTTCTATGGTAAGATATTTCCTAATGCTTCCATACACTTTTTTCACTGTTCTTCTTCAAATCACTGGCTTTTTAGAGTACCAAAAGAGATAGTGAACAAAGAGAGTCCAGCTTGGAATAAAGGAAAAATCTATTACTCAAGTTCCACAACTGAAGTGACAAGGGCTTATGAAACTCAACATGCCTTGGACATGGAGTGTTTTCTTAATGCAAGGGCACAAAAGATTGTGTATGGAGGATTGATGGTGCTTATCATTTCATGTCGCCCCAATGGTACCCCTCATTCTCATACTCTGGCAAGTGTAATCTATGAAACTTTAGGATCTTGCCTCATAGACATGGCCAGAAAGGTAAGCCATGATCAATATTCAGCTACGTTATATCATTTAACTTGAATAAATTACAGACTCTTATTGTTGGGATGTGATTTGATGGTCTGGAACGTTTAGTTTTGGAAGCTCTTTCAAGGATTATTGATGTCCGAAAAAAGGCTAACTCCGTAACCATCAACTATCCGCATTTTCATTTTACTTTTTATCTAGAACCTCATTGTTCCCTTTTTTTTTCTTTTTTTTTTCCATTTTAGATGACAAACAATTTTGAAATGGGATGATTTTTGGTAAGGATGACTCACTGAAAAGTATTATGGGGTAGACTTAGGAAGGATGTCCTTAGCGTAAAAAGCTTATATATATAGACACACACACACACAGAGACATACTGACAACAAAATATTCTATTACCAGACAAATGCTAGCTCCAAATCAGCTTAATAAATAATTCAAACTCGTAGAGAGAAAAAAAAATATTTCCATATTCTTTACCATAATAATACCTCTAATCTAATCTTTATAAAACCAAATAATGGTATAAGATAGACAACCATGCATGTAAAAATTACCAATAAGAGAGAATTTTATTTCTCATATTTATGTTGCATAGAAGAGGATATATATATATATATATATATATATATATATATATATTCTCTGTTGCTTCAATGTGTTTTTTGTACATGCAGGGATTGGTTAGTGAAGAGAAAATAGATTCATTTAACATACCTGTGTATGTCATGTCTCCCCAAGAACTGGAAGTTGCCGTAGAAAGAACTGGATACTTTAGCATTGAGAGAATGGAAATTTTACCAAATATGTTTCCAAATAGCAATCTCTCTAATGCCTTATTATGTACATCTCACGTTAGAGCAGTTCATGAAGAACACATCAAGCAGCACTTTGGAGAAGAAATCATAGATGAAGTCTTCAACTTATACCATAAGAAAGTTGAAGAGCAACCCTCCAAGTTTGAGTTGGGGAAGACTGTTGTTTCTATTGCCGTGCTTAAACGCAAAGCAAATTAATTGACTTAATTAGAGTGTTGCTTCTGGTATTGAAATATCTGCAATAAAAATTCGTAAGCCTCCCATGTGCCTTCGAAGTACTTGTATCACGCTGTCTTACGTGCAGTCTCAGTTTCCTAGTTACACACAAGAGGCACAGGCAATGAATTTTTTATGTGTCAATATCGTCATTAATTATTTATTATCTGCAACTGAAAAATGGAAATGAAACGTGAATTAGAGTTTGTAAAAGAACCTCCTACACGAACCTTCAATTGCTTGCAACCGCATCAATGTGGATTAGAACGTGTTAATAACGTATTGTAGGACCTATTTAATTGACGAAATATAAACAGGACCTATTTAATTGACAAAATATAAAGTCGGAGAGTGTTAAGCCCTTTCTCCACTTCTTCCTAATTGCATAGACATTAACAAACAGAAATGCAACAACTTTTCATTAACTACTTTCCCATCTGTTACAACTTGCTATTTATCTCTTATTCTCTAACTAACTACTAACAACCCCATACACCTGTCAACATCTTATTACCCCACATGGCAGAATCCTATCAATAACCACCCCCCCCCCCCCCCTTAAAATCAATCTTACACAATAAGATCACAATTGAATTATTGAAACAGAGTTGCAACCATCATACTTGTACTATCAAAGATTTACAATTTTCCGTTCATGGTATGATTCCCAGGTTGCATGTTCTATCCATGTAGAGTATGAATATGAAATTGTAGTCAGCTGAACTTCTTCTAACAACTGTAGGGATGAAGAAGAAGTATTTTTGAAAGGGGACCTAGATAGAGCATCAGCAGCTTGATTGTCTTTTCCCTGTTTGAATTGGATTTCATTATCAAATCCCAATAGCTTAATTACCCACTTATGCTGAAAAGGTGTATGTTCTCTTCACTGAAGGAAGTACATCAAACTATGGTCGTCCGTTTGTATAATAAAATGATTCCCAACCAAATATGACTGCTATTTGTGAATAGCATGGATAATGGCAAGCATTTCTCTTTCATAGGCCAACAGTGATTGATTTCTTTTTTCAATTGGTCTCCCGTCTTGTTGAAGCACTGCCCATACCAGATGCATCACTTTCAATAATGAAAGGCTTGTTGAAATTTGGTAATGCAAGTACTTGAGGAGAGAGCATGGCTTGTTTCAAAGTGTAGAAGGCTTCAGTAGCCTCTTGGGTCCAAGAAAAATTGTCTTTCTTGGTTAATGCAGTCAAAGGCCCAATGATCTTACCACAACCAGGAATAAACTTCCTATAGTAACCTGTTAAGCCCAGGAACCCTCTAAATGCTTTAACAAATGTTGGAATAGGCCACTTGGCAATGGCTTCCAGTTTGCTAGGATATGCAGCAACACCCTCCTTGGAAACAATATGTCCCAAATACTCTCCCTGAGATTTGCCAAATGCACACTTTGATTACTTGACATATAAGCTATGCTTCTTCAGTGTATCAAATACTATCTTCAAATGAGACAAATGGAGATACCAAGAAGAACTATACACTAAAATGTCATCAAAGAAGACTAGGATGAACTTTTTTGAGATATGGTCTAAAAAGCTCATTCATAAGGCACTGAAATGTGGTCGGGGCATTGGTTAAACCAAATGGCATCACCAAGAACTTGTAGTGCCCATCATGTGTTCTAAAAGCTGTTTTCTCAACATCATTTGGGTGCATACGGATTTGATGATAACCTGCTCGTAAATCTAATTTGGAAAAGAAATGTGCACCAAACAATTCATCCAGTAATTCATCTATAAGGGGAATTGGAAACCTGTCTTTAACAATGATGTCATTGAGGCCTCTATAATCCATGCACATGCGCCATGTTTGTGAAATCCCGTTCTTGGATTTCACTGTTATAATCTTCGTATTTGTATTATTAAGATTTTATATTATTTTTCGGGAATTTATATTAATTTATTTGAATTTAGGTTTTAATTAAACTAGTTATGAGGGTTGAAGTTTCGAAATTAATTATTTAAATTTCGTAAACCTTTCGAGGTCATAATTTATATTTTCGAATAGAGCTCGATCTCACGAACACGTAAGTGAAAACCGTTCTTGAAATGGAGTTATAACGAAGAAATTAGAGACATTTTAGTTGTTGGGAAATAAATAAATAAATAAATGTTTAGAAGCTGCCAAGTGGCAGCAAGGGAGAGGGGAGAAAGGAGAGAGTGCGGGAGAGAAAAAGGGAAGAGCAACCCAATCAGAAGGGAGAGCAAGGAGGGGAAATGAGAGAGACCCGAGTTGGGTCGTTTTTGACCCGGCCATATCTCCTTCATTCGACTTCCGTTTTTGGTGATCTTGGTGTCCATAGAAAGCTCTTGATGAGTCCTACATCCCTGTAGTGTTAGATTTCCATTTTTCTTTTCCATTTTTCTAGGTTGAAGCCACAAAGTGTCAAGGGTTTTCCAACGAGTTTTCTCATGTTACGGTGATTCCGACAACGCTTACCATCGATCACCACCACCGATAGACTCCCCTCAACCCACGGAGCAAGGCCCAAGCATTGGATGAGGCGTCAGAGTTTGTTTTGGCGATGAATCGAGGAACACCCATTTCTAGGTTTTCCGGCAGGTTGGAAGGCAATTGGAGCTTTTTCTGGGCCAAATTGGACTTGGCCACAGGTATGAAACTTGTTCCAATCACTAAGATATATTTTCCTATAAAATTTGGTAATTTTTGGAAATAATTGAATTTTCCGGTGAGTCGGGGCGACCGACCGCCACCCGTGGCGGCGCGTGGCCATTGGGCCAATGATATCTTTCTAAGTCCAATTAGATGCCCTAAATTCATAATTGATATCCGTATGAAGTGGTTTGATTGTTTGAACCTAGTTTCATTATGATACATCACTTGATCAAAATTTGAATCACCAATTCGACCGTTGGATCGTCACCAAATCCTAATGTGTTATAGAACATAATATTTGAGGATAACTAGAACTAACGGATCTGGAATCCGACGTACAGATCTTCCCGGATTAGATTTCTAAGTTAGTAAATTAATTGTTAACCTCCACCTAATTCTAGCAATTGGTGGAGATCCGACCGTCGGATCACGATGAGATTATAGTATGTTGTTCTTTGAGCATAATGTGGACCTTAGAAAGTTACGGATCTAGATTATTATGTGCAGATCTTCCGGATTAAATTGCTAGGGTGTGGACCCCACCGTTGACGTTTGGTCAACAGGTCTTGAACCATTTGAATTACTAAAATTAGTATTACTAAAGACTTAATGAAGCTTTGCGGACTTGTCTAGGTGAGTGACTTTAACATATGTGATATGGTGATTACCCGGTTCTTTATATTAATATCATTTGTGGATATGACGTGGTTTTATAAATGTGTTGTCTATTAAAATGTGATTCTTTTATAATTGGCCATTGATCTATTGTGATTAAATGTGATTTGATTCATGGATTGGTAATATTTGTGAAAAAGTGATTCAAATTGCATATTGAAATGTTTTGTAAATTGAGGGCTAGTAGGAGACTATGACCTTGTTTGGTTAATCCGCATTGGGGGGTTACTAGTGGTCCTGCTTGGTTAATTCGCATTGGGGGACCATACTATATATGGATCGCGCTTGGTTAATCGGTGTTGGGCAATCCTTATGGCCATTTATATGTATGGGTGATCATGCTTGGTTAATCCGCGTTGGGTGATCACTGCCTAACAGTTCTGTAGGTGTGACTTTGCTTGGTCAATCTACATTAGGGGGTCAGTAGTGGTCCTGCTTGGTTAATCCGCATTGGGGGGGTCAATACCTACCTGATTATCTTGACCCTACTTGGTTAATCCGCATTAGGCGGTCACTAATGGTCCTGCTTGGTTAATCTGCATTGGGACCATACTATATATGGATCGCTTTTGGTTAATCCACGTTGGGCGACCCTTATGGCCATGTATGCTTATGAGTGATCATGCCTGGTTAATCCGCATTGGGTGATCACTTCCTAACAACTGTAGGAGTGACTTTGCTTGGTTAATCCGCATTAGGGTGTCACTGCCTACTTGGTTACTTTCTCAAGGGTGGCTCTGCTTGGTTAATCCGTTTTGAGGGGCCACTTCCTGTTTGATTACTTATGTAGGCTTCGGCCGAACTGCGTCCCTCTAGCCCTAGTTTTTAATGTACATATGAACGATGGTTTTTGAAAATCTTGTGGTTTGAATTAGAAAAGCCGTTGAATATTTGGGTGACTCTTTCGGTGTTTTCAGCAACTTGATTATGATATCTTAAAGCATGATTCTATACTTGATGCTTATAAATTATGATCGATGGTCTGTTTTTATTGAATATCACATACTTATATTATTATCACTCACCCAAGCTTCGCAGCTTAATTGAGTTCTGATTTGCCAGTGCATCATTCCCTTGGTGTAGGCACTGATTTTACATATGACAGGTCTGGGAAGAGTACAAGAAACCGGTTGGTATTTTGGTTTCATTAAGTGGTCCGGAACTCGATGTTGGTGGATTCTGTTGAGTAGTCTGGAATCCTTGCTTTAGCTAATTCCCATAAGATTAGTCTAGAACCCTAGATTCGAGTGAATGGGAATTACCCACAATAGATCTTATGAATATAAATTAGAATTACCATGTTCATTAATCATAATCCAAGTAGGGAATTATATAGAGTTCCTTAGTTAAATTCGTGAAATGATAAGTTATCGCATTGATTGATTAACTTAAATAAATGCTAAGATCATGCATTTTTTATTCATGAATTGATTAATTAACAGGATTGTGGAATGACTTTGGATATGGATGTCATTATTATGATTATTTTAGTTGATCAATGTGGCTTGAGAAGAATATTGTGCTTCGTCACTGGTTCTTTGACATATTGCATGGTATGCATTGTGATCTATTGTTAAGACATAGCGATTTATGTGATGGATGTTTAAGTGTAGTGAAATGATGAACTACGAATGGCTTGATCCCTATTGGGGTTACATAGACAGTCTAACTGGAGGTTAGATGCAGTCATGAAGTGTACAAAAAAAACTAATACACAATTCGAGGCATGGCATGTGCTTGATACATATCTCAAAGACGGGTATGTCTAATATATGGTTATTTGGTGACGTCACAAGTCGATCCTGGACGTATATCGAGATCGGGGCGTGACAATTCCCTTTTTCTTTCGTACCAATATGACTGGAGAAGAATAAGGGTTGCTGTTGACTCTAATAAATCCAACCTGTAGCAATTCCTTCACACATTTCTCTATCTCACTTTTCTGCATTGGACCATATCTATATGGCCTGCTATTGGGTGGTTTACTCCCTTCAATTAATGGGATCATGTGATCTTGAATTCTGTGAGGAGGTAAATCCTTGGAGTAGCAAAGATAGCTTTATATCCCTTCAACAGTTGATGTAATTGCTGAAGTTGGTTCATGGACAAATTATCTAAGTTAGCAGTCACCATTGAAGGATTCATCTGTTGGGTTTGGACTTCTTCTGTTGCAATGTGACATAAAACTGCTCCTACCGTGGTTTCTTGCTACAACAATTTACACATTTGTAAGGCTGAAATATTTTCCAGTTGCTCAGATGGTACCTCAGGACTAGCAATGCAATAAGTCACTACCCTTTTTTGGAACTGCATATACAGTTATTTGGGCCCAAAATAATATTGTTGGGCCGAGCAGCAGGTTGTGCTCGGCCCAAGGCTGTGTCAAATGCTATGGGCCGAGTGATAAATCCAGGGCCAGTTGGCAGGGTCGGTCGAGTTCTATCCTAAGAAGTAGCCCAGATAAACAGAAAGGGTCGAGGAAGTCCTGGTGCGACCAGGATTCCCAGCCGGCAGAGAATAAAGCCTCGAAAAAGGGGAAAATTCAAAGTCCTAGTGGGAGTAGGTTTGTTCGAGGTAGACTTGAAACGAGACAAGGACTCCCAATCCAGATAAAGATGCAATTCGGTTTCAAGGAATGAGGTGCTATAAATACAAGAAATCATGCAACAAAAAAGGACCTTCAATTCAGCATACAATTGTCCTGCGCAAAACCTCTCAAATACCTTTAGATTTTTCCTTTTCTTTTTCTGTCAACACACCTTCAGTTTGGATAAACAGCACTGTGGAGGCACCCGGCGAGCACCTTCAGTTTGGATAAACAGCACTGCTGCCGCAGAATCAGCCGACCGAGAATCACCTTCAGTTTGGATAAACAGCACTGCATCGAGGCCGACGGGTTACCTATCTAAGTCTCGGCCTAGAAGGGTTTTTGAACCCTTGTTGGTAAAGGTCACCTTGCTAGCCTTCTCAGCTTAGTCAGGTGTTACGAATTGCGTTACTCGGCGTACTGGACGCCGAGTGATTTTATGATTGGATACTCGCAAGTAAGTTTCAGAGTTCGGCATTCCGACGGCCGAACTACATTTACCATCAAGACATACATCACATTTGAGTACCTGTGTCCATATAATTTGGTCTCGATTCGACGTGCTTATACTCTTACGAATATAATCACAGTGATCGAATCGGGCTCTAACGATTTGTGAACTTCGCAGAATTAGTAGCCTTGTCTTCAGGCTATAGAACCCAGAGACCGAGAGTGTTCCTTCCTCGGTCGCAATCGCAAGATAGAGAAGTCAACAACGCGCTCAACGCGACATCAACGAATTTTACTCCTCGGCCGAGCTCAGCCGACGAGTTGGCACGCCCCGCATTCAACCGAATGACGTAGTTAGCTTATTAGTTACTCGGCCTGCGCGCCACGTAGGTTTTGTAATTTTTAGAGCCAACAACAGTTTTTCAAAGTCCTAGAGAATTGGACCCAATTTTCTCAACCATTGCACACCAAGCACAACATCACAACCTCCTAATTGAATGGCATACAACTCTGTGATACAAGTGTAGTTTTGGATCTTTACTAAAATCTAAGCCAATGTACCATGAGTCGAAACCTTACCCCCATTAGCTATTTTTACATTAAAAGTATGCCCTATGTCAAGAGTACCCTTCACCCTTTTAACCAAGCCAAGATCTACAAAATTATGGGAACTTCCTGAATCAATAAGAATAGTAACAGGATAGTTCTTGATAAACCCATGGACCTTCATAGTTTTAATGGTTAGTGGTGCAGGTATTCCAAATAATGCACAAGCTATGATTTCTAACTCTTCATTATCCACTTCTTCACTAACACAAGAATCAGAGTCTTGAACATCAAAAGCAGTTGTTTCTTATCACAAGTATGCCCTTTAAAGTATTTCTCCTTGCAATGAAAACATAAACCATTCTTCCTATAGAAATCTACCTCTTCAAGGGTTAAGCTTCTCACATTAAGAGCTCTAGGTTTATTCTCGTGCATCACATTGGAATTCAACGTTTGTAAAGGTGAACGAAAAGTGGACTAAACTGCAGAATTCTTAGGGAAAGATTTCACCTTTAAGTCGGCTAATTTGGTATCCAGCTATTGTGCAATGGCCGAAGCTTCCAATACATCTTTAGGCTTCAAGATCTTGACATTGTGTCTGAGTTCTAGTTTCAAACCCCGACAGAGCAAGATTTGATAAGAGATGGGCTAATGTCCTTCGTTTAATTTGCCAAACTTCTAAACTCCAAGATGTAATCGCGCAAAGTACCGATTTGCCTCAATTTAACCGAACTCTCTGCATAGTCTTCCAACTCCGATGAACCAAATTCCTGGCACATAACCTTTGAAAATTCTTCCCACAAAGGGAAATTCTCCAAGCAATGAGCCCATTGAAACCTTTGTAAAGCCTCCCCTTATATATGAAACGATGTGAGCTTCACCTTCTTGGAGTCTCCAATGTTGAAAAACTCGAAGTAATGTTCCACTCTATAAATCCATCCCAGTAGATCATCCCCTTCCATGAATCTTGGGAATTCTATCTTCAAAAATGGTTGTTGTGGTTGCTGATTGAAATTCTACCCAACATTGTGATGATTACCGTTCCCATTCATTCTGTCACGAAATTGATTATCGCCAAGAGTAGCTTCTGAAGATTCACCTATCGAACCACCATTGCAGCGCGTCATAAAGGATTAAAGCTGATGAATGATCAATTCCTGTGCTTGAAGCTTATGAAGAATCAAACTCTATGTTGATTTGAGCTTTTCCTGTGAAGCACTGAATTTTTCCTGTGTGGCCTAGACTTCACCGATCTTGGATTCGAGATTCGAAACCTTGGACTCCATGGTTCTTCACGATGCTTGTCGCGTCATACAACATGAAGGTTTGAAGGGAAGAACAACTGGCTCGATACCAATTGTTAAGCCCTTTCTCCACTTCTTCCTAATTGCACAAAGAATAGCAAACAGAAATGCAACAACTTTTTAGTAATTGCTTTCCCATCTGTTACAACTTGCTATTTATCTCTTATTCTCTAAACAACTACTAACAACCCTATACACCTGTCAACATCTTATTAGCCCACATGGCAGAATCCTATCAGAGAAAGAGGTGCGATGTCAAGGAGAGAGAAAAAATTTGATGCAATTCCAAGGTGTGTATTATCTCACCCTTTTGTGCCTCTATTTATAGTAATAAGGAAGGTAAATGCCTTATGCAATAAGGATTACAACTGAACTATAATACTATCTAAAAGATAAGATATGATAGAATCTCATAAAAAAAAAATTTAGGATTTACACAATCCATTCATATCATAATTATGACTGCAACAGCTTAAACACTATTGTGGTTACATTAATATAAATTATATAATAGTACATTGATAATGATGAAATAACAGGGTAGGCCTGCGATTTCGGAAGCCCAATGCTAAACTTAAACAAGGCCCTTAGAATTTTAGTTGTTGTATTATTGTTTTTATTCTTCATTTTTTGGATTTTTTATGGAAATTAATTATATAAATTTGAATTATGAGAGAGAGCATCTGGTACTTTGTTCTAATGGTGTGAGTTAGCGGTTTTAAGCTTGTTGAGTTTGATATCAAATTATTATGGATGGTTGATTGTGTTGTGTAACCTAAACCATACACTCCATTAATCTATAGTATTAATACTAATAAAAATGCCAGCGCGTTGTTGAGGGACTTGAATGCACTAACCTTAACCACATGAATAAGACACACTTAAGCTGAAGAAAAAAAATCCAGCATAATCATAAATGAACAAAAGGGATAGATGGGTGAACGGAGCTGGTAAGATAAGCAACTCGAGTTTTATATACATTGAACAAAGCTGTTACAAAAGATTTGGTTGCAAAAAATGGTCTGTTTCCCTGAGAAATAGAAGCAACATGCATTTTACACATATATTGCCCTTCCAAGTTAAGATGGCAAAATATTTTAGCAGTTAAACAAAAAAAGCCAAAAAAGTGTGTTGTTCTTGTTTCAGCAGCTAATCTTTCAAGCACTAGCTTGCCTCTATAATAGGGCAACCTCTACTCCTTCAAAAGGTTTAACCACTATTACCCCTTAAACACTATGCTACAATTAAACTCGTCCATGTGGCACCTTAAACATACTTTGCTAACTTAAGCCTTGGAGGTTTTTAGGCCGGAACCATACTGATGCCATTGATACTTATTATATCTGTCTACTCTTAACCAGAGCATCCTCGCAAAAGTCTCTACACCACACTCTACGTTGACTTGAGATTCACCTGATTTCGTGCATCAACATGTTGTTAATATTCCATATTATTTTATTACCAAAAAAAAAAAATATTCCATCTTATTTGACAAATAATCATTGGCAGAACAAGAAGTTCTTTATGAAGAATTAGATGAGACATATGATCTAACTGAACTTTTTGGGGAAGTTGATGTCATTCATCCTTTCTATTCTACCTTTTCATAAACCTCTATTGTGATAAATTAATAAAAGGCATATAAATTCGCACTCGCATCTGGTGTAGATTATCGTTGTATATGAACAATAAAAATATAAAAGAGAAAGGCAGTGAACATTGAAAATATATTGAATCTACTTTGCTCGTTATTAACGTTTGTTTACATAATGAAATTTCCTCCTTCTCATTTTTCACTAACAACTTCCACCTCCAACTTTTTTATTCTCTTGTGTACAACAAAATTAACAAACTACAAGCCATCTTATATTCTATTCTCTACTAACATCACTTTTGACATTTCTGATCTCCGAAGGAACAATATTATTTCATGTATGCACCAAAGGTTTTGTTTGGCTAAGTAAGCAAATGCCACAAAAAATTGTTTTGCAAATGCCTTAGCTAAATACGAGTTTACGTAGCTCTGCTCTCCTCTTTAAGAGAGAAAGGAGGAAATATCCTGCATGAAACCCTCGAAATCCCATTCTCCCACTCTTACGTTTTCTCCTTGTCCAACATTATTTTCATATCCAAACATGTCCTCCTCCTCATCTACTTTAAAGCCGATTTCCGTGTTATTAAAGCAACTATTATGGAAGTGGTAGTTGCTAATACTCTTCTTGCTTATATTATCAGCTACCAACTGACCATTCAGATTATTCTCAATGCTTCTGCTTTCGAGTGGAAGAAGAAAAAGGTCACCTTCTAACCCCATTTTATGACCACCCTCTAAGTTTCCATAATCCCCATAATGCTCCTGATTAACTTCAAGGTTTGGTAAGTGTGGGAAGCATGTGGGACTTAGGACGATATCGTCTGCATGGGCAATGTCGTAACGATTGTCAAGCATATAGAAAGGATTGAACAATGGGTTGCTGTTAACGGCCATGGCTTGCATGGATGTGGATGATGAGGATGATGAGTCCATGTTGCACATGGTCATCATGTCATGGTCTTGCATGGGCATAAACGTCCCTCCAACGACATGATCTCTAGGATCTGAAGAATCACTATCGTTTGGTGACGATGTGGACGTGGACATATTGTTATTTTTCAACCTTTTCTTCAAGGCTGAATTCCAAAAATTCTTTATTTCATTGTCCGTTCGTCCTGGAAGACGTGCAGCAATCTGTGACCACCTTTATTAATCATAAGAAAAACAAATTCAACTAATTAATTAGGACATATAATAAAAACTAACCAAGAAAGATACGCAGTACATCACTATTTGTTTTTCGTATTCATCATTTAAAAAGAGAAAGCACCACTATATGAATAGCTAACTAATTTTTATATACACATCAAACAATTTATATGTGCATGACTTTTATACGACTAAAACAAAATGCATGGCTTGAAATGCCATGGATGTTTAGTTGCTTAAGCACTTATGCAATATAGTATGTGTGCGTGTGTAAATATATCCTACATTCCCAATTCAGCTCTGAAAGCAGCTATGGAAGACACCAACAAAATGAGTTAATTTTAAGATTACTTTCAATGTTTAAACACGCATGATGCACCCTAAGTTTTTTTTCTTTCTTTTAAAAGAAGATCAGTTGATGGCTTTCCCTTGGCAGTCTACCCTTTCGAGGGCAAGAAATACTCACAGAGACATTTCAGTCTCCCCCAAACCACCATCTTGCAATTCTTCAGCTCCAGGAATCAAACTTAAAATGTGGCATTTAGAATATGGGCCTACAATTCGTCCCCAAGTTGAAGCATGTATCAATTCCTAATGGTTGTGCGCATCCGTAGAACTGGCACAGAAAAACACACTGAAACCTCCCTTTTTTCTTTTTTCTTTTTCTCAGTGTGCAACTGTGAATGCACTTTGGACGTTAGAACTTAATTTAACCCTTCTATAATACTCAATATGCATGTAGACAAGTATAATGTTGTATCATGTAATCTAATATCCAATATTATGTGCTTATACATTTGGTAATTAATGTTGATTTCACCATGAACTTTAATTTTGAACTTCAATAACCCGTCAAAATGAGGCATATGCATGTGGAAAATATCTGCATAGATGATGCTTAGATATATTGCACATATAACACTTTAGATTTGAATATTAAGGTGCCATATATATAAGAAAATGTTTTCTTGATCGTTCTATTCAGCGACGTAAATACTTATTTATTATGTAAATGTTGACCATATTTATTAATTATTAGGTTATAAACCTGATAGTTATATATAACTACTGCTGAAATGTTTTTACAGAAGTGAAGTCTCAAACTATTGGGAACATAACATTACAACCCTAGATGCTGAATAGAAAATTTGAAATTTATTATCTTTCCTTGAAAGATATATCCTCATTCTAATACATAAATTTAATAATTAATAAGGTTCTAAAAGATGCTAGGAGCTAGTCAGGCGGTGGGCTGGGACCTAGCGCCTAGGCAGATTAGGCGGATTTAAGTAAATCTATTATATTTTGTGTAAATAAGTGCTTGTTTATACCTAAATTATATATAATTTCATCATAAACTACAAAAAAGAATGACATATATATTATGAAGTATTGGAACATAATGAAAATATGAAGAACAAGCATATAATGTGTGTTCATTTAAGTATTCAATAAGTCTCTTACAATTTATTGAAAAAAAAATAAAATGCAAAATGAAAGTTATCTATCTAAGTTAGTCGTAATCTAGGCGGGTCTGGACGGGCTAGGCAGGTGCCTAAGCGGTCTAGATGGGTGTCTCAGCAGATCTAGGCACCATTTCTTAATTTTTAAATGCCTAGACATTAATCGGGATGGTGACCAGCCACCTAGCGCCTAGGCGGGGATTTTTAAAACAGTTACAGGTGATCATCATATATGTATATTTGTGCATTATAAACACTGCGGCTTAGAGAAGGAGAGAGTGTACCTATTGCCAAGAATTGAATGGAAATGGATGATAAGCTCTTCCTCTTGGGGTGAAAATGCACCACGCTTGAGGTCAGGCCTCAAGTAATTGATCCAACGAAGACGACAACTCTTTCCACATCTTTGGAGACCCGCATTTCTTGCAATGTCACTCCAACAGCCTTGTCCATTGGTTAACATGTACCTCATCAGCTTCTCATCTTCCTCCGGTGACCATAACCCCTTCCTAAGCTTGTTCATCATCATCTTCTTCTTGCTAATAGTTTTCGCTCCACCGACGTCGTCTTTTTCCATAGACTCTGGCTTTCTCATTGTAATTGCAAGCTAGCTAGACTTGTTCTCTTAGGGTTTTCCTTTTTGTTGTTCAAAGTGGTTAATTTGATGGATGGAGATCTAAAAGAATGCTATATATGATGATAAGATGGCTTCATGGGGTGGTAATGGTGATGATGATAGTGATGGTTGTGGGGTTTGCTTAAAATATGCATATCAAAAATTTTACAGAGAGAGAGAAAGATTACATGTTTGTTGGTCGATGGGTGGAGTGGGAAACGGATTGGAGGGGGACCTCCGTGGCTCCATTCCCATATGTGTGTGTGTAAGAGAGAGAGAGAGAGAGAGAGAGAGAGAGAGAGAGAGAGAGAGAGAGAGAGAGAGAGATTATTATGTGAAGTGGAAGCAAAAAAGTAGATGTCTAATATACAAAAGATGATACATGATTACCTTGTGAGTGAAGAAAAATGAATCATCAAAAAAGACAAGAAAGAGTCAAAGACAGAACGCAAACCCTCCCCTCCTATACGTGAATTTGAAGTTTATATGCCGACCGAGAGAGAGAGAGAGAGAGAGAGAGAGAGAGAGAGAGAGAGAGAGAGAGAAGGAACAAGAGTGCTCTTTGTACACTAGGCAAAGTGTTGCACTTTTGATACTTGTAATTTGTACTTTAATTAATAAATAATTTGTGATGGTTATGGATTGTTTAAGTGGTTGCATGAAACTTATTGAGGATAACTCAATCATATCAAACATGCTTTTGAAGCAAACTCTCACTTTCGGATATCAATTACAGTTGTTCTCTCTTTGGTCAAAATTATGCATTCTCAATCTGATATTAGAAGTTAAGGTTCCGCAGCTACCAAATCAAATTAAATTAATTGAACATTATACATCTACTACCCCAGGTACTACTGGCATGCAATAAACAGCAAATTGTTCAAGTACTTTCCTTGGCCAGACTCAAAGTAAATGAAAATTATTAATAGTTCCTTAATTAGCATCTAATTAAAGCCCTTAGAAACCTACGACCAAAACAGAAAGCTTAAACCCTAACCCAAGATATCAAATCAAATGAAGAAAAAGATAAAAGAAAAAAAAGACGGGTTGTTTTTGCATGACTTAACTAATTATTTGTTAGAAAAAAAGTCTAGTGTTATATTAATCAACTGTAATAGTGAAAGGCATCCAGCATATGGTATAGAGATGGATTCAGCAGATATAGATATAGCTCGTGATCTTACATTTTCTCGTTTTATCACTGTTAAATTAAAGGATTTTGATTGAACATGCCATCAGTGTTTTGCAACATTCGCACAGCCCTTGTGTAACGATTGACTAAAAAATTATCTTTAACTATATCCGTAAATATGAACTAAGCCATAAAATTGGCTCTTTGCTTGATTTGTGTGGTTTAGATTCACAGTCTGATACTTATCTAAGCAAATAGAATATATATTCTATACTTAAGGTCTATAATCTTGTTAGACTATTTGGCAACATTGCCTTATGTGAATCCGCGTTATATCTTGTCAAGTTGACTATGTGCATAACTGAATACCTAGTCACCTTCTAAACACAAATTCTTTATTCTGACACTCCTTTGCTCAATTCAATGGCTAAAAAACGAGAGTGTGCATCAGATGAAAAAGTGCCGGCACAAATCATTTCCCTTAACTGATTTCTGATAATAAATAGACCTGAAAATATAAGTTAAACTTAACTGCGGGAATATATCATTCATGATTTGTAGCCATCAAAAGTACAATATACCCACAGATTTCTCTATCCCATGTTGTGTCCTTACCTAATCCTCCAGTCCCTGCATGCTAAGAGCTGCGACTTCCCAGTCATTTTCCAAGCCAAATGGCAAAACAGATTATTCATAAGCAGTCATATTCAACTCCAGAGATAATCTCAAGAAAATTCAATTACCTATGTATTTTTACCAAAAAACATTAATGTATTTCACTTCTTTTCTGGGAAAAACTGAGAGTGCAAAACTCTCAAGCTACTCAAGTGTTTGCAAAAGGCCCTCTATCTTTTCTACAGCTGTCCCAGGAAGGATAGCAAAATCCATTATACACACACACACACACACACATCTATATCATGCTTTTGAGCCTGTCCCAAGCAAACATGCCCTACTCCACTACTTCACTTGGTTACAAAGACAAGAAAGACCAACTCACCGCATCATTAATTCATAATATTCACTCTTACACACCTTGTACTTGTCCTACAAATTAAACCTTACAAAAAGTGTGTGTATCACTGAGAATAGATCTATCTTGTCTTCGAAATCTGGCGAGGTTTGTAAAAGACCAAATTTCTTGAAGTGCTTCAACAAATCATAAGTGAAAAAGGCGATACTCACGAAACTCATGTGCAAAAGAAAAAGGTGGAGAGATTTATCAGGTTTGATCCCCACATCTGGTTTTGAACCTTTATAACTTTGTAGGTAGATAGACGGTGGAGTTTCTATCATCACACTTTTTAGGGGAAAAAGGTTAAGGGCAAAAAGTTCATACAAGATCTGATATGTAGAAAAAAATTTTGGCCGCATATTATGTGTAAATTGAAGCAATGAAGCTATTTACACTAGCAAAAAAAAAAAATATGTAACTAATCTATGACTAGTCGCGTAAGTCACACTAATACCATCATTGAAGCCGAACTATATATAGATTTATACAGTAATGGAGAATACGTATGATCTCAGATTTCAATCTTGTGAAGCGCCAAAACTGAAACTCTTTGAGACTGACAGATACTACCAAATTTTTTATGTGTTCCTCAGTTACAGACAGGAACAATACTCGTGATGCCAAACTATCCATAACGAACAGTCTATCTCAGCTTCAACATGTTTCGTGCGATTACTAAATAGAGGTGCAACTCGAGCAGGTTGGCAGATACAAAGTTGAAATAAAATTACAAGATAATATCAAATTTTCAACCAAAAGAAACGTAAAATCAACATTATCATTCATTGTTCAAATAAAACAACTTACTTCAATTGAAGTCATCAATTGTACCTAGCTTACATATAAAGCGGAATTGGTGAAGTTAACACTAATGGTGCGGCTCGTGATGCCTCTGGTTTGGCAGGGATTGGGGGTATTTTTCGAGATCGTTTTGGCAATTGTTTAGGCTGTTTTGCATCTTCAATCAGAATTGCTTATTCTTTAGAAGTGGAATTGCATGCGATTATTCATGCCGTGGATTAAGCTCAGGAAAATGGTTGAAATTTTTTGGGGATTGAATGTGATTCTTCTTTAGTAGTCCTTTGCGTCTACATGTTCATTGGATTAATTGCCTTTGCTCCTCTCCCACATGCACATTCATGTCTCTCATATTTTCAGAGTGCTGATAATTTGACTAATTTCAACGTGGATCATTCTGAGAGTTTATATTAGGTTCTTCTCCTCCTTATGCGGCTTCTGCTTACATTTATAACATTTCTTCATGACCTAATTTTAGGTTTTGCTGGTTTGGTCCTTGATGATTTGTTTTCACTGTGTGGGGCAAAAAAGGTTTAGTTTTCCTTTTTCTTCTTTGTCACTGACTTTAGCTTGTGCTTCTCAGTTTTTCTCTACATGTATTTTTATTGTTATGGTCTCTTAGAGTGTACTAGCTGAACAAGCTCTATTTTTATAGGAGGGGTAAGGTTCTTGCCCTCCCGCTCTTTGTTTGTATTTTTTTTTTCTCTATTTAATAAATAATAAAAAAAAGAATTTATTATAGGTGCAGATAAGGCATCCATCCATTCAACCCAATAAATGACCGAGTTGAGGTTAGGTTGGGTTTGGACAAGTTTTTCCTTTATTCTAATCCATCTGATCAAGTTTGAAATCAGGTTAAGCATAGATGAATTCAAGTTGACCCAACCTAAGTTACACCCCTAGTTCTAACTAAAACCCAACTCCTTAGGCAAAGCCTTTAGCCGTAATGTCTACCTGCTTTGAATTCTATGCCCACTTGATTTATTGTTCCGCAACACATTGTTGTGGCATCACCTATTAAAAGACGTACAAATCCTCTTCACGCAATCGAAACGAGGGCAACAGAGGATTAGACAGGCAAAACTACATATACATTAGGGCCAAGTCATCAAACTACCCAAGCAGCCTACCCTCCTCTTTTCAAAGCATTGAAGATCGAACATTTGATTCGAGCCTTGGCGATGGCAACTATAGAAGCCACCCTAATGTGCCTGAAATTGAGTGTCACGAATCAAAAATACCGATATAAAACTTGTGGAGCAATTGAGCAGAACTTGAACAAGCTGTAACTTCAAACGTGGAAAGGAATCAAATCAGAGAGAATGGGAAGTCCCTCAGTTCTCCCACAACACACCCGAAAAATGAAGCTTTTATTTGCAAATAGATGGCATCCCGATCAAGTTGCTTTCCATCTCTTAAACAAGGTCCGAGCAACAAAATAAAACAAATCTTTCTTTTCCTTCATAGAATTTTGACTATAACGAACACAGGAAAAAGGGCGGAGATCGCAGACTCAGTCTTCAAACACCTTTTAGAGGTTGTCAAAGTTTACAGGTTCCCGCAAATACCTCTCCATCTGGCGTGCCCTAGTCTTAATGGACATGTCAAACACCTTTTTATCAAACTCTATCACGAGCCCACCCAAAATACTAGGATCAATCTGCATGTGAAACAGAGAATCAGATTTCCATCCAATGTATAAAGATATGTGAATTGAAGAGCAGACGGAAAAACCAGTACATACCTTTTGTTCAAGAATGACCTTCTTCCCCTGTCCAATTAATTCCTGCAGTGTGTCCTTCAATTCTTTCTCCTCTTCGGCGGGAAGGGGCTGATCACAGAATAACAATTAGACAGGAAAATATGAAATAAAATATACATTTCATCGTTCTGTATTTTTTAGTCAATTAAATATCATTTCCATGAAAATTATACCAAAAGGAGCACCTTAATTTTAATCATGCCATGACAAATGACACTTCAAAATACAGTACAAAAACAGAACACAAATCAAACACATACACATATCATAGTAATCATTCTATTAGGTTCCCTTGTTTCCCAAACAAGCACAAATCATCAAAAGGGTAACTACTTAGGCAAAAACAGCGTAAGTGGTACCTCCGTCGCCCAAAGAGATAACAAGGGAAATACATAGCCCCTCAAAGTCAAAGAAAAGCGAAACAAAAATGAGCTACAAAGTAAGTAAACGTATAACTGGCCCCAAAAGGTCAGGGCTCCAGAACAGGCCAGCATAGTTGTGCACACCCCATTTCTTTAAATAGCTATTGATCAATTTGTTTTAATATTCACTCCAAAGTAGGCAGCCTACTTTTATACTCGAGAATAACCATTCACTAGAGCCTAACAGCCATAGTTTTGTAATTAACTTTTTTATTTACAGGTCTTGTTGAACATTCTTTAGGGATACAAATTGCTATCTTTGCTTCTTCCAAATATTTCATAAACAGCTTAGACAAAGTCCCATGAATTAAAAATCCTTTCAAAGATAACAACAAAAAATTATTTAGTAATACAAAAACCACTAGGTCAATTCCAACCATTTCAAATACAAAAACCTATCCTGGTTGCAAGCAACCATTTCTTATTTCACAATCAGAAAACTTTTACATACACTCTACTTTCACCCAAAAACGTTGCATTTCGGAGCTATTAGAGTAATGGTTTCCTCATTTAAATTTTAAACCAAATATCAGTCTATAATATAGATCACTTACAGTTAACAATTACATGCACAACCATTGAACAGTCAATTTAGAAATGACAGACCACCAACTCAAGCGATCATATCACTTACCCAAGTAACCTTCCCTCTTCCTTTGCAGTAGGGCCTTGTTTAGGCAGTCTAAGTAATGCTCTTTAGAAAAATGAATTTACCATTTAAGGACTACAACTTACAATGACAGATGTGACGATAGCTTTCACTTCTCCCTTATGTGCCATGGTCAACTCCGCAAATCTCTTTGATATGGTTTCAAGGTTCCTTAACCTCCCATTCTGAGCCAAGACAACTAAAACAAAAAAAAACATAGATGCATAAATAAATAAAAGTATATACATGTATATAGATCCTTTTACAGCCAAGACCTCTCCAGTAGGAACAATTTACAAAAATCAAAATCAGAACCCAAATCCTTTTACAGCTGCTAACACATCCATCATATATTTATAATACATACATGATTAAAAATACCCTACTCCGTTGCTGATTGTAAATATCATTTTTCTCTGTTAGGTTCTTTCACATAAGTTCGACCAAATACTCCAGATAAAGAAAAAAGTAAAATAAAAAATTGGCCACACAAATGGACAAAGAAAAGAAAATACAAAGTAGTAGAGTTTTTGAGGTTTAGAACTGCCTAAAATTTGAATTTGAGGCTGCCTAAGACCATCTCCAACCCTGGCCTATAACCTATTTTTCCGCTTCTATCTCCCCCCCCCCCCCCCCCAAAAAAAAATCCAACCCAACCCAAGCTTAAAGTTGGACCTAAAACCTAAAACAAAGCCAGATTTAGCCCAGGATTAGTGGGGCTGGCCCACTATATATGTATATTTTATTCAGTTTTATATTTATAAATTCATTGAATCCAACGGTTAAAATCTAATTTGATGAAATTCAATGGTAAAAAAAAAAAATTTAATGGTCCAAATTTAAATTAACGGCTAAAGTAAATAAAAAAAAAATCTTTTACGTGTTTCATATTTTTTTCATAGTGTTTAACGAGTTTCATGGTGTCGGTTAGTGATTTTTCAGTATTTGTCAGAATCTAAATATTTTTCGGTTAAAATGTTCATAAAATTAAATTAGGATAGTCTACATAATTTTTTCTTTTAAAAAAGTTACTTTAAGAAAAAAAATTAGTCTAAATTCATTCTTTAATAATCTGGGGCTAAAATTTTAGGCCAGAAAGGTTGGAGCAGAAAAGCTGTTTCTAGGTTAAAACCTAAATTTTCTGAGCTAAAAATTTTAGGTTTTAGGCCAAGGGTTGGAGATGGTCTAAAGAAGATAATGATATGGGATTAGGCTATATTGTTTTTAACTTTCTATTGGGAGGAAGCACATCTGACTTTCCTTGTGCTTGGTCTGATGCTCTTTCTTAAATTTCCAAAGAATTCAAGCCAAACCAGATGTTCGACCTTAGGGGCATTAACACGAAAAAGTCTCCCAAGAGGCATACAACTCTTGCAAGAAAGCACATCTAAGCGCCTTAAAAGATACACATTATGACTTCTGAGCATATTTGACAATTGACACGAAGGACACCTTATAGTGTTTCTTTTGGAAAACACGTAGACATGTGAATATACTTTCCCTTTCTTTTGGCATATCCAAATTAAAACACACGCAACACATGGTCAACAGGTGGTCATATTTGTTTGAACAGTCATACAGGGATGTAATTTTCACAAAACAGCACACAGATATATGAAATTTTCAGAGCAAGTATAATTCATCACTGCTGATATCAGAACACAAGGAAAAGGAAAAATAATAAGACATCACAATTTTTTACTAGCAAGAGGCAATAATCATACCCAAAAAGTTCTTTGTAATTTCTGAAAATTTAGCTTCAGCGGTAATTTCATGGATTGCCTTCACTCTAGTATCTGCTGGCACTGACAAATCCCTTGTGAACTGAGAAAAGGTAGGACTTTTCTTCATAGCCTCAACAATGGCAAAAATCTCAGACTCAACCTTTTCCAAGGCATTAGCTTTTACTGCAGCAATGTACAAAGCAGAGGCATAGTTCCCAGAACCCCCAAACAAAACCAGAGGCACCTGGCATAACATGGCAGAACAAATCAATACAGACCTAATCAGTATAAGCAAATTCGGACGCAGTAAGCACGTACATCAGTTTATGTTCTATTTTACTGAAACTTCACGTAATTTAGCTATGCGTCTATAAATCTTAATGTAATTTGTAACAGAAAATGATGCACTTTTTATCAATGCCCCGTTATAACTAAATAAGTGACATCCTAATCCATTTTGTTAATTATGCAATACGCATACTACAATATAACATACTTTATGAAAAGAACTGAAAAATCCAAAATAGGCGTGAAGTTTCCAAGCCCATGCACAATAATATGTGTTTGCCATGATAATCTGTCTTTTAAATGAAAATAATGAGCTGAGCACATATAATTCTAGAAAATGTCGAAAACCAACGAGTTCAATTACCTTAACCTTCACTTCCTTCTTCCCTTGCGCGGTAGAAAAGTTCCTGAATGGCTACAAATACAAAATACGAAAAAATTAATCCACATTCTGAAAATTCGACTCAACTTAAGATAACGGCCTCCTAAAGCTTATTCCTCAAACCCATATTTAAGAAAAACGCACGCACAGATACACACTGTATATACTGCTAAAGCTGTGTTTGGTTGAAAACAATGTGAAGCAACAAATTAATCAAATTTTGATAAGAAATTTTAATCTCTAAAATTTCTAACGATCCTAACCAAAATGTTTGTCCCAGTAACACAGATTTTTCATTATCTAGAAACAAAATACGAAATACAAAATTATAAACAAAATTAATTAATTAATCAATAAAAATCCTATCTTTTGGGGAAAAATGAAGCGGAGAAAGCAAAAAAATTAGATCAGACGCCCAAAACGAGGAGAACTGTATGACTTTTACCCGTTCTATGTATTTCTGCGAAATTTGAAATCTCATTACCTCAGAATTGATGAAAGTAGGGCAAAGCACGGCGCGGTGGGCAATGGATCCGTTGGCGGCGGCGGAGACTGAATCCGATTTGAGAATCTTGGTGACGAGAGGCAGGCTCGAACGGATTCGAGAAGCAAATGCCATTGTTAATAAACCCTAATTTTTTTTTTTTTTGTTGTTTCTGTGTGATTCTCTCTCGCGCAGTCGTCTCTACTTTCCGCTGTTTAGCCAAACACCGGCTTCGAAAAATGAAAGCTAGAAAGAGAGAGAGAGAGAGGGAGAGAGGGGTAGTAAATGGTAATTAGCCATCCGGGCGAGAACGCTACATCGCATTACTACCGAGTGGTACTGATTTTGTGTGCTACTAACACGGCAGCGTAACACGTGGACTAAGAGTATCAATATGGGTTAATTACGTTTTGTTTCCCTGTGATTTGCTCTTGTAGAGATTTTTGGGACACTTCGAATGTCTGATAGACATACCGATTTGATGAAACGTCATTAGAAATATCTCTACAGCATTTTAGTTGTAAGACGTGTCGACAACATTTATACGGATCTTGGCAATACTCAACAAATTTTTTTGGTATATGTCAATACGAAGACTTGAAACGATAAGGGAATTTTTCATTTCACACGTGTGGGTTATTATTTGGTTCGTCTGGTCATTAATAATTTGATTGTCCTTGGATAATAATAGATAGAAACAAAGGAACTTTAACGAAAAGCTTCTGGTATTGTTCACTTCAACGAAAAACCACATTTTAACACTAAAAATTCAATTCTAATACTATTTATTTTACCTTTGATTTTGTATTTTTCGTTAAAATTCAAAATTTTCAAGTTCTTTTTATTAGTTTTCCTTAGAAACAGTACTCATAAGGATTCTGATTGAAACTAAGAAATATAAGTCTTCATGCCATCCACACGACCAAGTGGTCAAGAAATTTCCTACCTAGAAATAATGCGTGCACCGTGCACATCTTTCGTTTAAATAAAACTTAGATGCTTTACATTAGGACTCCAATATTAAAATCTTATTTCCATATTGCGAAGACAAAATAATTATCTAAAAACAGCATTTAATAATACCAACAACATATTAAAAGGCGAAAAATTATTTAATAAGCACATTCATATTATGAGTACAACTACTAATAAACGTATAAAGAACATTAACGTGGGTATCATGAGAAATGAAGCTAAAAAATAAAAATTTGCCTTATCCTTTGGGGGAAAAAAAAAAGGTAAATTATACTTTATCACTTCAAGTTTAGGGTCGATTTCAATTTCTTACAATATATTTAAAACATTTCAATTTCATACCTCAAGTACGTGGCTGCCAAATGTGTGCCACGTGGCAAAAATAATAATTTTTTAAATTAAAAAAAATTGCATAACCCACCCCCACAACCCCTCACCACCCCTCTTCTTCGGAGCCTCCCAACCACCTTCCTCTCCTCCATTCTCTTCACCTCCCCTTCCATCTAAAAACCCACTCCACCCACACCTTCCCCGAGCCCTTTCTCCTCTTCACCCCCATCCCCTTTCTCCCTTCTCTCATCTACAAACGCAAGAATTTCACTACAGGAATTTTTGCCCAATCCCCAAAAACCCTTGTGCCAATAGAATTCCCAAAACTTTAGGCCAACAAAAACTATGAAGACAAGATGTTGACACCCATAAAAAAAATCCAACACCCCCAATTCAGTCCCCCTCTCTCTCTCTCTCGTTCTCCACAGTGATTTATGTCGCCTTCAATTACGACTTTCCACCACAGTGATTTATGTCACCTTCAATTAAGACCCAGTGGACAAGCCCGACGACCCCATGGACGAAGTGAAGAGGAGAAAGGGCTCGGGGAAGGTGGGGGTGGGGGTGGGATGGGGGGTGTTTTTGGATTGGGGGGGAGGTGAAGAGAGGGGAGGAGAGGAAGGTGGTTGGGAGGCTCGGGAGGGAGAAGAGGGGTGGGGAGGGGTTGAGGGTAGACCTGGCAATTTCTGACACGACCCGATAACCCGACACGACACGACACGAAATTAACAGGTGTTTGGGTCGACACGATAACGAATCGGGTCTTATCGGGTAACCCGATAAGCACCTGTTAAGATAACGGGTTGGGTCGGGTATACACGTGGGTAAACACGACACACGATAAGCAGAATATTATTTTTATAATTTTATAACCCTCAAAAAATACTGTACTAATTATATACATTAATTTTACAATTTTATACCCCTAAAAATTATAATAAATATATATATATATATATATATATTAAATTAACTATAAAATTTATAATAATTATAATAATTATATATACTATAATAATTATACCCCCAAAATATTAAGTCTATCTATACTAATTATATATATATATATATTAAATTTTATAAAAACTATAATAATTATTAATTAATAATTTAATATGCATGATCATGCATTGCATATTTGCATGATTTTGCATCCATTGAAATTTGATGCGTCAGGACTCATATGTGATTTGTTTCCATTCTCAAATTTCAATAATCAATTTCTTGCCATTGCCATTTGCCAACTTGCCGCCCTTTTTGAAAAAAAAAAATGGAGGGAAAATGAAAATGTTAAGAAAAGTTGAAAATAAAACAAAAAAGTGAGGGAATTCAATTAGGGAAAGATGTTGGAGGGAAAAGTGAAAATGATAAGAAAAAGTTGAAAAGGAAACAAAAAAGAGAGGGAAAAATGAAAATTAATAGAAGTGGTGAATCTAAGTATAAATAAACTCTAAGTGTTAGTCAATCTATCGTTTTACGAATTTTCCAAAACTAATTTCAACGATCCAAACCGTCAAAATTGTTTGTATATGCTTGGAGATCACATCAGCAAAAAATCACAAAAAAAAAACATTCAGAGATCAAGTAAACGGGACAAAGCTTTTCAACGGTTATAAATGAAAAATCACGATTTAACGGTTATTTTAACTCCGATTTTGATGATTTTTTATAACTACACTCCTTGACCCTATATGAATACAATGAATGAATTCGATATTCAATTTAAAATATTTACACAAGTGGATACCACAAAATCTTATGTTATACTTAATAAAAGTATAAATAAACTCTAAGCGTTAGTCAATCTATCGTTTTACGAATTCTCCAAAACTAATTTCAACGATCCAAACCGTCAAAATTGTTTGTATATGCTTGGAGATCACATCAGCAAAAAATCACAAAAAAAAAACATTCAGAGATCAAGTAACGGGACAAAGCTTTTCAACGGTTATAAACGAAAAATCATGATTTAACGGTTATTTTAACTCCGATTTTGATGATTTTTTATAACTACACTCCTTGACCCTATATGAATACAATGAATGAATTTGATCTTCAATTTAAAATATTTACACAAGTGGATACCACAAAATCTTATATTATACTTAATAAAAGTATAAATAAACTCTAAGCGTTAGTCAATCTATCGTTTTACGAATTCTCCAAAACTAATTTCAACGATCCAAACCGTCAAAATTGTTTGTATATACTTGGAGATCACATCAGCAAAAAATCACAAAAAAAAAACATTCAGAGATCAAGTAACGGGACAAAGCTTTTCAACGGTTATAAACGAAAAATCACGATTTAACGGTTATTTTAACTCCGATTTTGATGATTTTTTATAACTACACTCCTTGACCCTATATGAATACAATGAATGAATTCGATCTTCAATTTAAAATATTTACACAAGTGGATACCACAAAATCTTATGTTATACTTAATAAAAGTATAAATAAACTCTAAGCGTTAGTCAATCTATCGTTTTACGAATTCTCCAAAACTAATTTCAACGATCCAAACCGTCAAAATTGTTTGTATATGCTTGGAGATCACATCAGCAAAAAATCACAAAAAAAAAACATTCAGAGATCAAGTAACGGGACAAAGCTTTTCAACGGTTATAAATGAAAAATCACGATTTAACGGTTATTTTAACTCCGATTTTGATGATTTTTTATAACTACACTCCTTGACCCTATATGAATACAATGAATGAATTCGATCTTCAATTTAAAATATTTACACAAGTGGATACCACAAAATCTTATGTTATACTTAATAAAAGTATAAATAAACTCTAAGTGTTAGTCAATCTATCGTTTTACGAATTCTCCAAAACTAATTTCAACGATCCAAACCGTCAAAATTGTTTGTATATGCTTGGAGATCACATCAGCAAAAAATCACAAAAAAAAAACATTCAGAGATCAAGTAACGGGACAAAGCTTTTCAACGGTTATAAACGAAAAATCACGATTTAACGGTTATTTTAACTCCGATTTTGATGATTTTTTATAACTACACTCCTTGACCCTATATGAATACAATGAATGAATTTGATCTTCAATTTAAAATATTTACACAAGTGGATACCACAAAATCTTATGTTATACTTAATAAAAGTATAAATAAACTCTAAGTGATAGTCAATCTTAAAAACAAAAACTCTTTATCCTTGCACATTTAATATTTGTAATAGATTAGTAGTGTATGTATTATTTTTTTTATTAGGCTTTCATTTTCTAGTGTAGATATAGTACTTGAACGAGAAATGTTTTAATGTTTTCAAGTAATATTTATGTCGCAATGTGTGGTATGTGCAAATTTTAAAATTTTTTTTTTTTTTTCTTAACGGGTCATAACGGGTCGGGTCACTTTACCCGTTGGGTAAAGTGACACGACCTGTTAAGGACCCGTTAAGATAACGGGTGTGACACGACACGACCCGTTAAGATAACAGGTGTTACACGAAAACGACACGAACACGACAGACACGACCCGTTTGCCAGGTCTAGTTGAGGGGGAGGTGGGGGTGGGTTCTGCGTTTTCAGTTTTTTTTTTTTTTTTTGTTGGAGAAGATTCAGGTTTTTTTTTTAAATTAAAAAAAAAATTGCCATGGTACACATTTGGTAGCCACATGATACTAATATGGCAGTTACGTTAGCTCTTAACGGATCAATGGATGAAAAATGTAACGAATGTATTATATTAAAATAAAATAGTACTTGATATATGAAATTAAAATGTTTTAAAGATATTGTAAGAAATTAAAATCGATTCTAAACTTAAGGTGGTAAAGTATACTTTACCCAAAGAAAAAAGAAGAAGAAAAGCCAACAATTACGCGAACTCAGGCATGGCTTAATCCTTTCTCATCTTGGCCCAATCGAATAATAAGGGGCTGTACACTGATGGAAGATTTTTCATCGGTACATGGGATGATAAATCACGTGTTGTTATATAAATAGTGAGATATATGTGTAAAAAAATTAATAACTTAAAAAATAAAATTTCCTATTATTTACATAAAAAAATGATATATCATCCGTGTTCCTGTCACAATTAAAAATTTCTCTACACCGACACCGAGCTGCCAAACATCAAAATCCCCCGCCAACAAAGTTAGTCAGCCCCACCCAACAACCAGTCAGATTCAGACATTTTACATTTTCCAATTCTTCCTTTTCCCAAAAAATCCTTCTGTTATCCATTCTCTCTCTCTCTCTCTCTCTCCCTCTCTCGCTCCCTCTCCCCACCCACTCTCCAGCTACCTCCAATTTCGAGAAACAATTCTCTCCAAAACCCTCTTCTTTTCTGCATCACACTCTTCAAAACTCAATTGGGTTTCAATCAAAATCCAATCTTTGAGATCATATTTTTGTGGGTTTTCATTTGAATTGATAGATAGATAGATAGATGGTGGTGTTGCAGTTGTTCTTCACAGTGGCCTTCTCTGCAGTGCCTCTCACTCTCTACGTGCCTCCACTCAGAAGCCTAAACCCCTTCGTGGAGACCATGGAGGAACTCTTCTCCGAATCAAGAGCTTACACAAATAGGGTCTACCCACGTGTCCGACATCTTTGGTTTAGGATCTTGGATTACTTACTTTGCAGCAGAACCACAAGGTAGATACACACACACACACACGCATATATATATATATATATATATATATATATATAAAGATTTTGATTTCAGTTGGTACATGTAGTCAACTACATATCACCTAGCTTCACTTCTGAAACATGTTTCAGATTTTGGTTTTTGTTTTTCCTTTTTGTGGTAAATAAGGTGTGAGTGATGGAGAGTTTGGTTTTGGTGATTGTGGTGGTTGTGTTGTTGGTGTTTTGCTGGCCCGATTATTTGCTGATGTTGTAAAAATGCTGTCTTGTAATTTCATCATTTCATGAGAATATTTTCATGGCATATTGCAGGGATGTTCTGTTTTTTTATTTCTTTATTTCCATCTCTCATATTTTAGTGCAACTTATATGGTACTGGTATACCGCCATTTTAGTAGTTTCTTGTGTCTACCAACATATGTGAACAAAAACTACATATGTTCTTTTACAATTGGACAGTCGCAGCATCCATGTCATGTAAGTCCTTCAATTGTTACATATACATGGTATAATCTGGATTTTAGATTCTGGGTTTTCACGGGCAGCTAGACTCATAATAGTCATGATTTGAGTTAAAACTATGGTTATGAGCTTCATAGCTTTTTAAGTTATTTAGAGTTGGATGGTTTTTTTTTTTTTTTTTTTTTTTTTTTTTTTTTTTTGTTGTTGTTGTTATACAACTGAAATCGAGGGGAATCGAACACAGGACTTTTGAGGCTCAGAGTTCAGGATCAATGATCTTGGCAGCTCGAGCTATAAGCCGGTTGCTTCTAGAGTTGGATGGTCAAGAGTTTCATATGTCATGCTTCATAGATGTCTTTGAGGATTAGTATTCAAAGTTGAGCCCTAAATTTCCGGAAACTATAGGATGATAATATAAGAACAAAGGAACGAAGAGTGAACTTTGTGGCTTTAACTATTAGAATGTGTAACATATTGATAGTTAGAGAATTGTCTAGATACGCACGGTTTTGTTTTCCCTAGTCGACCTCAGATTCTTATTTTTAAAGCCGTTAAAGTGTGGTTTGAGGTGCAAAATTTTGATGCTAAAGCCTGTGAGGCATAAGATTTATTTAGCCTGGGATCCTCCTCCCCCTAATTATGCTAAGTCGAAAGTGGATGGAAGTATAAAGAGTGGCAAGGGTTGCTCTTGTGCTAATGGTATTTTACGTGCTGCTGCAGGTGAGTGGATTGCTTGTTTCACTATAAATGTTTGTGTGGGGAGTGTGCTTAATGCTGAGTTATGGGGTCTTTTTCACGGCCGCTCTCTTGCTTGGAGATTGTTATAGATAAGTGCTAGTTGAAATGGACTCTGTTGTGGCTGTTACTTTAGTAATGGATTTTAATTCCTCACTTCACCCTCTTGCTCATCTCATTACTGCTTGCCGAGAGCTATTGCGGAGGGATTGGATTTGCTCGTTTTCACATGTTTATTGTGAGAAGAATAGAGTGGCTGATGTTATGGCAGAACTAGGCCATGAGTTTGACATTGGTCTTCATGTTTTTTATGAGCCTCTCCTCTTGTGGATGGGTTGATCTTTGAGGATGTAGTTGGGCTTCCGCAGAACGTTTTGTTAATAGTACTTTTCTGGAAGAGTGTTCTATAGTTAGTTGTTTTTCTTGGGTCTTTTGGCCCCAGTTTTACCAAAAGAAAAAAAACTATGAGAATAAATAACACATCGATAGTGAGAGAGTCGTCTAAGATACAAATTATATCGGTTAGTATATTAATGAGATTCAATCTTTGAAGATCATAAGAGGTCTCAAGTTTGAATCTTTTTACTATTAGTTGTATACATTCGAAATGAAATCTTAAAAGATGTTTCAAATTTGAATCTGTCTGTATTTGACTAAAAACGGCGGAAAAGTACAAAATTAATGTTTTTTTCTGGGAGCCTTCAATTGTGGGCTTTGTAGCCAAGGCCGAAAAGAACAAAAAAAATATGGGATGTGAGGTGGGTTTTTTATCTCTATGTGGATTAGGTTGAGATTCTTGAGAAGGTTTGGCGGTTGGTCATTGTTGGTTCATTGTTGACATCTGAAGTTGGTACCACACCTAAGAAAAACGAAAGGGAACCTTAACAAGTGAGGCCTACGATTTTAGAAACATTTGTCATGTGAAACTTTACACCATAATGTGTCGTATGTCAACTCTTTAAACTATTAGATGTGACGGGTTTACCTTTCACTCTTATGGTATAGAATAATAGTATCGTTGGACGTTGGACCATCAAAATATGTCTATGTTATATGGCAGATAAGACTCTAGAAGTAAAGAAAAAGTGATATCTGTAACACATTGTCTCTTGGACAAGCACGTGAGAGGACGTTAATGAGGTGTTTCAGACCTCTAAAATGTCCAAATTTTCATTAATAAGGTGTTTCAGACCTCTAAAATATCCAAATTTTCATGTGAAAATTTGGAAACTTGAAACTACATGTTCAAAAGTAGAACTTCGCCAAACTACATGGAACTCATAATTTGGCCTTCACCAGATCAAGAGAACCAAAACAATGTCATAACAAAAGGCTTACGGTGTATGAAACTCAATGCTGAATATCGAAAGCTTATTGATGGGAGCTGAGCTCAGTACAATTATTGTGTGGGTGTGCTCAGTACAGTTTTATTTAGCAAAGCTAGATTTGTCCGAAGCAAATTAAAACTATAGACCACGAGGGTGAAACAATTAACGAACGGTAACAAAGAACTTAGAAAAAGAATCGAAAGAATGAAAGAATGGATGTAATTTGCTGCTCAATGTTTTAGCCGGAAAGTGTTGTGCAAGGTTTTAAAAACCAGAAAACATCCAACGCTCTTGCTTCTCTTCCATCGACTATACAGGCAGGTTTACCTTTCTCTGTGGAATCCTCCTTGCTCACCACCTTTTTATTCTGCTCTACCTCTCCAAGGATTCCCCGTTCCTGATCATCATTCAGTTACAAGTCAATCAGAAAAATGACATAACTTGGATAAATATTAGCAGGGATATACGATGTGATCTAAGTTTGGGGCAGCAAGTTGAGTCAAATAAAAAATGGTTTAGAGTTTGTGGAATCATAGCACTAACGCTTATGGGATGAAATATCTATTTGTAAATCTCAAGCAAATTACTAATGTTGGTTAGGCATGACTGAAATTCTTCTTGACTGGACCAAAGTTTTAGTACTAACAAGCTTGAGTTGCAAGAAAGACTCGAATATCTCAGTCAAGTTAAAGATAGACTTGACTGGACCAAAGAGCTAGCTTATATTTCCTTCCCTACCGACTTTTGGGTATCATCGGCAGGGAAAGAACCCAGACCATAGTTTTAGTTCTTCATGCAATTCTTCTCTCACCTTGTGATTAAGCGAACGAATATAATATGAAGAAGGAGAAGGACGCAGCTAGGTACGTACCATCAGCTTGGACTTGGAAGCTTTTGAAGGTGTGATGTTGCTGGAGGGCGTTGTGGCAGAAAAGCATTGAGGAGAGGGAGGGTTGGTGCGGATTTGCAACAAGCTCTCGCCTCCTTTGCACTTGACATTCTCTAAACTTAGAGGGATTGGGACGTTCTCTGCCTCATCATCTCTTCTGCAGAAGGTGATCATCAAAAGTTAACGATATGTATCCAATCATCAAAGCCAGAATGTTTCAACATTCATGGAGGTATATTGCCTTGTTATCATATGATCATCATTTTAACTGCACCATATGTATGTTTTCACCATAACAAGTGAAAAAGAAAATGATCACGCCATAAAAACACAGATGCAAACACACATTTACATACAGAACAAGGCGTACAACTGTGCACAAATATCGAGGCTTTCATTACACACAAATACATAGAGAAAAAGAACAAACTTACTTCTTCCTCGTCTGCTTCTCCTCGGTATTGCTCCCCTCCATTCCTTCAGTCTTTGTTTTGCTTACCCCATGCAATGGCGTTCTCTCCGCTTGCCTCTCATTTTTCCCTTTATTAACCTCCAGCAATGGAGTTGTCTCAGTTTGCCTCTCAGTTTTTCCATTACCCACCTCAAGCAGTGGCATTCTCTCTGTTTCCCTCCCTTTCAACTCCCTTAAAACCTCACTGTTACACTCCTCATTCTTCACTACCTCTTCCTTCAAACCCGCTGGGATTTTCCTCACATCTGAATTCTCCACATCCTCTCTCTCCCTCGCTCTCATCGCCATTCTCTTCAATTCAGAACAGAAGTCTGTAATCTGATTCAGAATATCCCTCCCCGCAAATAAATTCCTTGCAGACAGCGTGCTTCTCAGCTTTGGAAGCACCTCATTGTTTGGCGGTGTGCTCTCAATTGGTTGCTTCTTCGCTGTGCTTGATTTGATTGTTGCCTTCATGGCCTTAGCTTGGTTCATTGGAGGGGTTGATAAATTGGGGTTCTGATTTTCACCATCTTCCTTGAATCTTGAGTTATTAGTTGGGTAAATCGAAGATTGCTTCAATCCCCTTCTCTTTAACTTCACATCTCTGAATCAGCCAAAAAAAGAAGTTAAATCGTGCTGAATTTGAATTAAAACTGTACTGTGAAAGAAAAGGATTCATGGGTTTTTCTTGTTACCTCTGGATTTTATCACCAAGTGGAGAAACTTCAGAAACAACAGCTGACCTCGGAACCTTTCCCAAATCAACAAACAAAGAAATTAGAATTTAGAAACTCTAGAAAGGGTAAAAGTTGAGAGAATTATACAAAATATATGCTGGGGTAACTTCGAAATTTAAGGAAAATAAAGACGAAAGCGAAAATAAAATCTTATCCCGAATACAAAAAGGGTTTAGGCTGGAAAATGGAAATCTTCAATTTTCAATCTTTCCCATCACATTTTCTTAGCAACCAAGCAGATTAACAAGAATGAAATATAAAATAAACAAAACCCTCATCAGAAAACCGACCAAAAAGAAAGAAAGGCTGGAAAAGAAGAAACCTTGGGAGGTGATGACTTGAGAAAATCTTCAGCCGTCTTCGGATGCTTGCATTCTGCAATTTACAAAAAAAAAAAAAATCCAAGCAAATCATGAGTGAGTCAAAATTCGAAACAAAGAAAAAGAGAAGGGGTTGAAGTATAATTTGTGAATGATTAAGGTACCTGGGCGGCAGAACCAGGCCTGATCGTCGACGGAGTTGTCATTGGGGTTCAAGAAATCGAACCACTTGGGGGCGTTTATTTGCTCGTAGTATTTGTCCTCTGTGAATCTCCACTCTAAACGTTTCCAATCTATTTTTGCCGGTTCCATAACTCTCACAGACAAAAACCCAGAAAGAAAGCAAGCTGTACAACAACCACTGCAAGAGAGAGAGGGAGACAGAGAGTAGGGGGTTTTGTTGGGTTTTGGAGCTGAAGAGGTGGACAGTGGAAGAAGAAGAAGTAACCGTTACGGGAGAGAGAGCGAACGTTGGTGGCGTCGGTGGGGTTTTACCAACTTTTCGACCGTTGGAGATTAATTAATTAATTAAGTATTGGGGTCGTGGCTTATTTAGTAGGGTTTCCCATTCTTGGATCTGGACTTCGGAGGTACACGTGGCTTTTGGATGACAATCATGTGATTTTTAAGATTTGTGGAAAAAAAAAGAGTATCATACTAAATTAGATAATTACGATGACACATAAATTAAGCACATTAAATAAGAGAACGACACATGAATTGTGAGCATACCACACCTAACCTTAAAAAGCTAAACATACGCCTGCCTTGTAGGTCAATGGCATTCGGGCCCACGTACATCCTTAAGGCCCATGATATATTATTTGTGCTACCGTGCCTTTTCTGGCTTGATGAGGCATGGGTCCACTCTTCGGATTCCCCCCTTGGGTGTCGCACCCTCCGGCGCCACTTCCTACTAGAGACTTCCCATCAAGGACTTCTCATAGTTACCTACGGAAATTGGTATACACCACACTCGCAAAACATAGTAATCTGCCAAGCATGATCTACAACCTCTCCTCCTAGTTGCTTGTGATGATTTAGGCATCAAAGGCCCTTTGGCAAACACCCTTCCCCTTATTCTCGGGTGTTCGTCAATTAAGCTAACGATGATTTTTGTTTTGTAGGTGTGATTTCGTCTATCCAAAAATGGACGGAATTTGCATCTACATGTGCTACCATAGATTAAAATATCCTTCATATTACCAAAGTATATCTCAATACATCTGTAAAATAGGGTTGCCAATAATCAATATGGGTGAAGCAATATCTATACAGGATATCTTAGAAACTTCAAAGATATTTTAGTAATATCAAGAATTTTGATAGTTTGGTTCAATCGAGATAGATTTGAGAAATTTAAAGATATTTCAACAAAAATTTGATGAAAATTTTGGTGCAATTTCGATCACAATATTTTTTATAGTTGCTAGTCAATATCTGAATAGTGTAATTTAAAATTGAAAGACAATAAAACAAAGACAGAACTTGGCTGTTGAAAAAATCAACAGCAGCTTCTACTGCTAGCAAATTACAAATGGACACGTGTCCAATATGCGATTAAAAAATCAATTACTTAGACACGTGTCCATCTATGATTGGTCAATAGCAGGAGCTGCTGCTGATTTTTTAGCAGCCAAGTTCTGTTCATAAAACAATTGTCTCAACTACCATGCATGTGTTTGCATTGTTTAATTAAAAAAAACTTAAATCATACCATCAAGGTTTCATGTATGTTATAAAGTACAAACAACAAGGAATAGAAATATAGAAAGTGTATTTTATACAATATAATTCAAATTCAAAATTCTTACTGGCGTAGAAATTTTATATTATATATATTTTTAATACATTCATTATTTTATGTTTTAAACCTATATTTTCACTCGATATTTTTCTAAATTTGGACTATCAATACATCTACAAAATCGAAACTTAAATCCTTGATTGTTGGCTTGTAGCCACAAAGTCTCAAAATAACGAAACTTTTAGAGTGCCAATAACTTTCTTCTCTCTCTCTCTTCCATAGCAAAAGGTTGGCACTTTTCACATGCTAAAGCTTCTTGTAAAATAAGGAATTCATTATTGTTTTGGACAAGTGAATTTTTGTTTCGTGTGATGTAAACAGATCCAATCAGTACCAAATCATCAACTTCACAGAACCCAAATAAGATCTGATCCACCTCAATATCCTCAAGTCTTCAATCAATCATCCAAAACTAAAAAATTAACTAAATAAATTGACATGAATCTGATATAACAACATTTTCAAGAACACAAGCTCAAATAAACTAAACCTCTAGCTTCGACGCAAATCAGTGATTTTACGCACAATATAAATTTGTCAGGTAATTTATCTCTAATTTGAATCTCATATTCACTTACAGGAGGTTGAATTATAGGGTTTGTTTTCTCTACTGCTTCACCGGAGCGTGTTAAACGAAAGAGGTAAAGGGGGAGGACCATAGTCTTACCATAGTCTTCAACTACTTTATGTATAGGCAAAGAAAAAATAACCAAACTATATGAAAGGAAAGGAAGATAAAATTTCAGCTTCAGCTAGGAAATGAAATTGATGCTCTAGTGCCTTGACTCCTCACCGAAAACCTCGAGGTTGCAAACTGGGCATACCTAAACAAATATAGAAACGGAAATGAGAGTGAGTTAGCGGGATGGATCATCAAATGGAAGATAGAAAATAGTGATATAATGAATTCTGAAATCCATGATTTTAGGGCGTTGGCCTACCTTGTTGATACCGAGCCATTTGCTGATGCATTCGCTATGGTAGACATGTTTGCATGGCAATGTGATTTGTCGATCTCCTCTTTTATACTGCATCTGGCAAATCACACACCTGCTCGTGGAAAAAGTTCGTATCAAGGGGCAAATTCCAAAAGATCAAAAGAAAAAGAGGATTCTTCTTCTTTTTTCTGGTCAAAGGAGAATCCTCCAACAAGTTTTCTGGAAACAGATAAAAGAATGGGAAAAGAAGTGTTCTTTTGATAACTTCTACAACACAAACCAACTGAACAAATCATCAGCAAATAAAGGGTGCGCCACGAAGTTGCCCATTTTATCAAGCAATTATATGCTAGTAATTTCATTTTTTGGAAAATCATTGTGAAGACAGTAAAAAAAAAATCAAAAGCATCACCAGATAATTTACATCTTTTAAAGATTAAAGTTCATCTTAGAGGTTTCTAAGACAACGCTTGTCGAGAAATCACATTTTCAGTTGCTATATAATGAGGTTTGCGTCTCAAGTGCCTTGTAGATGATGATAGAGTTGAAGCAGGAAAAATTTCTCATTTCTGATAGGTTAAGTGTTTATGACAAGATTATTTGCATAATACCAGACAAATATCCAGATTGTCTAGAGAATTACAAATGAAATGAGAGGCCATCACATTTACTTCTGAGATAAGGAAAAGATAAGGTCGGAAAACAGGTTTACTGATTTAGGCAGATAAATTCTCATTATCAACTGTCCATGAGTCAGAATGTTACCTCTCTCCGGATTTTTTCCTTAAAAAGAAGTTTCCACACTTGTATTTTGACGATGGAAGCAAACTAATAAGTTCGTCAGAGAGACCTCGGCTTTGAGTGCCAACTGCCTCACCCAAGTCAAGTAATTCCTAGTGGCAATACATAAAATAAAACATTTCAATATCATTCATGAAAAATTGGAAAATCCTATAGTTTGTACTAGATGTGTCAAACCAATATAAATAACAAAACAAAGAGAAGCCAGTGCACAAGATCAGTGAAACCGCTTGCCTTAAGTACCCCAATCTATACAGCAAATATGGCTAATTGCAATTATGAGACAAAGGCTCAAGGAAAAAGAGGTAGAGGAAGACATAAGAAGACTTGGAAAGAGACTTCAAGAAAAGACAAGGAGTACTTGCAGCTAACAGAAGATTTGGCGCAAAACGGATTGCAATGTCTCATATTCTTAATTTGGGCCGGGTATAAAGAAGTTAAACCAATATTGAAGTAACTTTGTATGCTGTATATCACAATGTGATAAGATAGTTTCTGAAGCCTCAATGTGATTATATTGTTCATCTTCAAAATCTAAAGAACCATAAAAAGCCAGTTTCATGCATTACTAACTTCAAAGAGTTATGTGTGGACGTGCAACTGCCCCGGTTTGTGTTAATGCTTAATAAGTCCCTTGTGGGAACAAAATGGTAAAGAATTTCTACTTCCAACAAGATTTACTTCGTCTGAAAAACCCATGGGACAGTAACAATGCAGGATAATAGAATAAGGTATACATAACGAACCTCATAGGTCATGTTATCAGGATCAATATCCTCTTGCCATGCAACCTGCACGTATACAGAGAGCAAAAGGCTGAAATTTAGCATAACTGCTGTGCAGGAGTTCAAGTTCGAAATAGTTAAGTGCATTTTTCCAAAACAAATTAGTAGGCTTAATAATGCAGAGTAAATAATCCAGCAGAAGGAAAAATATGCAATTGCACAAACCACAAAGCAGGATCCATACCTCAGAAGTATTTGTATTTTGCTGATTCTGAATACCTTAAAAAGAAAAAGAAATTCTTTATGGTTAGAGATAGTGTTCAATCGACTTGTTAAATGTCAGTTTCACAAAACATGAGTGAAGTATCAATAAGGTTATAGGAAAATTCAAATCACATTACGGCATTATAGCACCATCAGAAATCAATTGCAACAAAATGGTATTGCGGGTTTTAAAACGTAATGAAAATATGAAATGTCAAGGAAAAATGATCTTTGATAACTCCAATTGGCCAGTAGCATAATCTTTGATTCCACCGGATAAGTAGTCACACAGGAAACTGAATTGAACTGAAATTTCATTTCAAATTCCAAGCACAAGAAGCAAAGCATGACAATAAGGGAAACCTAATAAATTAAAACATTTGACATGCAGTCTAATCAAAGTGTGATCAATCAAAACAATTTTCAGTGTAGGAATACAAATACGTAGAAGTTTCTGACTAACATTCTTCAGGCACAGCTTGAGCTTCCATGACAGCGTCTTCTTCTGGCTGTGAGTCGGAGGTTGCAGGCTCTTCTGGATTTGTCAATGTAGGGTATTCCCAAGTCCTCCTGCTGACGTCCATTCTTGGTAAATGATCATTTACCTCATATGTACCGTAATAAGAAGTACTCCCCGGACCAGATGGTAAAAACTTGTATGAATTCATATTCATTGACCAGTACGCAGTTTCCTGGACAAACAGCATATAAAGGTTAGCGTTTCAGCAAAAACTAAAATTTAAGTTCGTCAAAATAATACAGTATTTCACTCAGCAAAAATGGTAATTTGTAACCAAAACTCTAAATTGACACTCAGTAAGGGCATTAATACATTTCAGCTTCCCCAGATCTAACCAAAATCTCATGAATACCAGACGGAAGACGAAAGCAAGTGCATCCGAACAAACACCAGCTTTCCAAATTTACAAGCAAGATGGATCTAAAACAATCTTATGAGGCAGCAAACCTTATGAGGCGGCGCAAAACATGTCATTGCAGAATAACTCTCACAACAAAAGAACACATCAAAAATGGAAAAAGCTAACTTGCCTGATCATGCATCGGCATGGTGTGACCATAATTCATCGGTACATTAGCAAGACCGTCAAAGAAACCCATGAAGCCTTCAGTAGGCGGGTAAGGATAGCCCGTGCCCAGGTAATGCATTTCCATATGTCCATTAACATTCATTTTTGCACCACGAATTAAACTGAGATTCACATAACAAGCTACAAAACGGAAACAAATTCTTTCAGTACTTTATGCTAAAAAATGAAATTTAAACTAAAGAAAAATATAAACTTTCACTATATATTCATATTTGTGTGTGTAGTTATGTGTACATTGCAGCACTATCCTCATAGACTAAGAAACTTTTACTATAAATTCAGAATAAAAACTTTTCTTTCAACAATTTGTGACAAATTACAACATATATTTAAAAAATTTGCAAAATTTAGGGCAAAATATGGACATGGGCATTCTCAGAAATACTGAAGCAGAATTTAAAGCCCTGTTTCATCTCCTACCTGTACATTCCTGTTTGGCTACTAAGAAAATGAAAGAAAGAACTTCAAGACATGAAATTTTCCTTCTCTTTCTTTCTGTTTTGATTTTCTCAGCAGCCAAACGCATGACAAGGTTGTGTAAAGAAGCGGTACCTTGATATTAAGCCAGAAATCCCTTCACATGTCGCTGTAAAGCAAAAAATCTGAGAGACCGAACAAGCAGCTCGGAGGACAAGTGAGAGAAATTGCAGCCTTCTTTCTTTCTAAGTTCAAAATTTCTTCCCCTTAATTTCTTGAGAAAATTTGCTTCAAATCAGAGAGATACAGAAACGGGCATTTAAGTTTGCACTCTACATATACAGAGAGAGAGAGAGAGGAAAGAGAGGTTTTCTGTGTTGTGCTTGTGTTCCTCTCTCTCTAGAATTCTATTGCATAATCCGTTTTTTGTGTGTTGCGTTTGGCTTTTGTGCAGAGAAGCAGCTACATTTGAGATTTTCACGAACACGCTTCCCTTCTCAGGAATTTTTTAGTTTGGCTCGAACACGGTAAGCGGTACAACACATGTCATTATACAAACGTATAATAACATGTGATGTACTGTTCGTATTGAGAACACAATAAAAAAATCTCTCCCTTCTGAGTTGTGTGTTTTGTTTTGTTGTTTCTACCCCGCCAACTTCTTACCAAAAGACATTACAACAACCATCCCCTGTCTCTACAGCCTACTCTACGCTACACCATTTCACTTTATGTAATTAACAGTAGTATATTTAGGACATGTGATCTATGGATGGATGGATGCATGGATGCATGGCATTGAGCGAACGAGTCAAGGCTGGGCAGGGGGGTAAAAGCCGTTTTTACCGCCGGTGAGATCTGTCGGGGGTGGGGGGCAGCCGCACTAACCAGAAGATCTGTCTCTTGCTTTACTCTATTGAATTTTTGCCATACATCTCAGATCAGGTCTGCAGTGTAAAAAGATCTTCAAGGTTTTTTATCCCCACAATTTGTTCACCTAAAAGAAAAAGTTGTTTGGTCCCTATTTCGTAATAGCCTTATAAAGTGCAACTAGATAAGGTTAATTATTATCAAAAGTGTCTCCTTCCAAACAACATTAGATCATAAAACAAAGGTAAATTTTGGTTAACCACCCTCGTTTTCTACAGTTGTTGATAGCAACTTACGTCAAAACGAGTTCAGTGTCATTCAGCGTTTTAGTTCAATAATGGATTGTTTGACAGTGTTTCAATAATGCATTCATATAATCAGAGAAATTTGCACAAGACAATGTATAATTAAACTGAGATGCTACGTGACGGTGAACTGGTTAATTAAAGCAAAATGTCTCACTTTGACCATTTCACAAAATAAAACACAACTTATATCAGATGGATTTATTTCTAATTTCCTAGAGGTCCTTTACATAAAAGTCTCACATCCATTGATTACATAGGTGATTAAGTAGGAACAATATCCATGAAATTAGTGGTGGTCTGATGCCCATCTCTCTTATCATAGTAGTGAATTGGTTAGGGTATTAATTTATTCATGAATCTATTTTGAGTTGTTGGTAATAAGGCATAAGATTGTTTGGATTGTAAAACTATTATATCACTCTATAGTATATATTCATTTTCGTTGAAGGGTGGTCTGATTCATAAAAAATAGCACAAATAGTGCCTTCAAGTAAAAGAAAATGAATATAGCAGATGGAATTAATAGTGATAATTTCTTAGTATAGAACAAAATAAGTATGAAATGTAAGGGTGAGCATCAAATCGATCGAACCATCCAAACCGACTAATCTAAATTGTATTGGTCGGTTTGGTTTGGTTTTGACCAAGAAAAAAGTCAAACAATTTCAGAACCAAACCAAACTGATTTTATGTTAGTTTGGTTTTGATACTTTTAAAACCGACCAAAACTAAAACGAACTGATTTTATGTTAGTTTGGTTCGGTTTTGATACTTTTGAAACTGACCAAAACTAAACGGGAACTGATAATATATCTTTTAATTATAACTTTATTTATTTTACATATGTCAACATATTATAGGTTCTTTGGATGTCTAATTTTACATATACAATAAGTGTTAACACATTATAAGTTGTAATTAATGACTACTAACCAATAGAAGATTTGTTTGTATTTTAGGATTATGTGAGATTGTAACTAATAAAATGTTTGCTAATATGAGTTTTTATATAATTGAAACTTAATTAGTCCTAGCTGACTGGATGAAATCTTTATGTTTCAAAATTATCCATTTGACATGTGTGAGATGTATCGAAATGTTGGATATATCTTATTGATGTGTAGGGAATAGGCTTAAACCGACCAAACCAAACCAAAATTAAACCGATAACAATGGTTTGGTTCGATTTCAATGGTGATATTGATCAAAACTAAACGAAACTGTTAATTTGGTTATAATTTTAATATCAAATCAAATCAAAACCGATTGATGCTCACCCCTTAATGAAAAGCCCACTATTTCAAAGCTCTATAGAGCAAGAAGCATTATAGAATAAATTTCCACCAGCAAATGTGACATATTAGATTATGACTAACTTATTGTGTGGTTTAGCCCCATTTCTCACTCACTTAGTGTAAATACTATCTTTGTATTAAAAAAAAAAAAAATTCCATAAGTCAACTTTACACTTTTGAATGATGCCTTTAGTGGTCATTAAAACTTTATTATGTATTTCAGTATATATATATGCCATTGAAAGCTTTGTTTGTACGCAATATAAAATAATCTAGCCCTTTGAACCATTGGAGAGTGGCTGTTTTAACTCTTGGCACGTATATAAAAATGGAGCAACATATTTTAACTTTGAGTAAGTCAATGATTCAACCAATGAAAGAATATTAATTATGCAAAATCACAATGGAAGAGCTACGAGGAACGTTTTTAACTAGAGAAATGCTAAGAAGATTTTCTCAAAAATGAAATTTTCGGTGGACTCTCCACTACATTATGTTTTTGGCACAATTCTCTTGCTAACATATAAAACATCATGTCAAAAACATAAGCTGGCAGAGAGTTTATGAATAGTCTAACTTTTTAAGAATCTCCTTAACATTTCTCTTTTAACTAAGATTCCGTTTCAAGAATTGGTCTCGTTTGGTGTGTAGGACAAGTACTAGCATTGCATTATATATAGTAATTCAATCCTAATGTACAGTACTTAGTGTATGATTATTGGAAAGGGATCCTCTCTGGATCATTTCCTTCTAATCCATCAAGTTCGGGAATCCGGACCATTGAAATTTGATCCAACGGTTACAAATAGGAGCTCACTTGAAAAGTTATAATAATTTTAGCCATTGAATTAAATTTCAATGGCCGGATCTTCAATCTTGGTGGATTAGAAGGAAGGGATCCCATGATTACTTACAACGAACGAATTTACACGAAACATGTGTTATTTTTATTTGCATTTTATAGCATAATCAATCCTTATAAAAAGTTACGACAACTAATTAATCGTACTAATCCCATCACATGGCTTAGGGCGCATTACTCATAAATTGAGAGAAAGACATTGATTGGATTTGCATTATTATGAGTAAGTTTTTCTCTACTTGACAATGTATGTTTATTGAAACGCCAGAATATGGTGTATTTATTTTATATCAATTGCTCTCTTTTTTTTGGTAAAAAAGTAAAAAATGGTAGTAGTGGGCTACCATTCCGAGCTGGGTCACTGTTTTTACGAAAAACCCTCCCAAGAGATTTTTTTACAAGCGGATGATCGAACCTCTGACTTCCTTAAGAATGATACTCAAAAGAATCGTTCAACTTGTGGCCAAACCAGCTTTTATCCACTAGACCAAACCATAAATTGCTCTTGTAAACCGCACAAAAGACCTTGGCACTCGGGCCCGGGGCCCTACTACGAAAACAATAAATAAAAACCTAACAGAGTAAGTTTAACAATGAAAAACATGATTTAATTAGTCCAGATGTTTAATCCTATGTTAGGCCAACCATCTTAATTGGTAAACCTAGTTGAGACTTTGTGAATGTACTCACAATGTACATTTTCTTTTTCTTTTTAAAAGGGGGACATTTGGTGATAAATCATGGTTAACCACTTCTTTCGGAGTTCGGAAAGACTACAATGTACATTAAGTTTTGAAAACCTTTATTAACTGGGACACTTTGTAGAGACATTGAGATAGGTGCCAATTTTGAAGCAGAACTAGTATGTGCATTTAAGTGATGGATTGTTTCGATGATAAGGGTTTTTGTCATCAATTCACTATATTCGAAATTCAAACTATCCCTCCTCCACGTAGTATAAATAAGTGTAAAACATCGCTCATAGATCGCCGGATCAGTTACTGTCTGCAAGCTTCAAGCCCAAGGCTGCACCAAACTCGTCCTCCGCACTCACGCCGAGGGCGACCTCAATTGCCAAGTCACTTAACCACTGACACCACTACGATGTGGAGTCGACAGTTGGAGGAGGGATGAAGAATGGTACTGACAGAGGAGAGAACTTTGTGGAGGGTGGTTGGGGCTGAAGACGAAGAAACCAATATAGATAGCATGGGAGATGGAGGAAGAAGGTATTATTGGTCTCTCTATGCCTTTTGAGAGAATACAATTAATTTAAGGGAATTGTTATTAGCATTTTAAAATTTTCATTCTACACTTCAAACTTTTTATATTAGGAAAGAAAAATATACTTGTAAAGAGTATAGAATGAGATTTTTAGAGTGTCAATAACACTTTTCTAATTCACCCACCTATGCTTCCATTTCCTTTCAAATTAGTTCACTTAAACTTTGAAATTTGGAACCTATAGGCCACAAGGGTAATGTGACATTCAACTTTCTTTCTCTCTTTTTAATTCAAACATGTATAAGACAGGCAGCAGTTGGGACCATGAAATAAAAAGAAGAGAAACCGTTGTTCCCTAGGGCTATATATTACTGGAATTAAATAAGTTGGTCTTTCGGGGGGTCATAAAGTTCATTGAATGTGGATATATAAATAAGATTAAATGCTGGTTGTAGTTTGAGTTCTATGGATGGGACCATACTAGCACATAGGGCCTTGTACTACAAGCAAGGTATTCATGGGGCTTCCAACAAAAAAGGTGGTCAAGATTATACGTAAAAGGATGAGAGATCTGAGAGTGTTTTATGAAACACACTAGTAAGATGTGTGATTGTGTGTAGCTAAAAATAATTCAACAAATTTGGGAGACGTAAATGATATACTTCTAAACTCTTTCATTGCTAGGAATAGAAGTCAAAGACATTAAAGATATGATTAATTGTCAAAATTTATTTTTAATACTATTTTTAATACTCTTTTAATTGAATATCAACTCAAACAAGTTAAGAATCTTCATCACATTCAAGATATTATCTCCTAATAAATATATTGAGAATATTCTTATCTCATCTATTCTACGAATGACTCACTTTGGTCAATGGGAATCTGTCATGTGTAAGGCAAAACCTTACAACTAGGTCGGTCGCGTCCCTATAAATGTCTCATCTTCACCAAATTCTGATAAACTTTTTGCTATGCATACAAGCCCAGAAAGTCATAAACACTGAATATTTTCAGAAAAACTAACTTGGTCAAAGGTGTTATTTTGTTTTGTAGTTACAATTTTGTCAAAACCGAAGACTGCAGAATTTTGCTACTACAATGTGCGCGATAAAACATTTGATAAATGTATTTAAAATGACTTTGATGTAATGCACAGAGAGATTTGTATATGACTATTTAAAATGAATCATTAAAAATCCTTTATTTCGCGGTCTTATGATATTCATGTAGTGAATTTTCAAACTCTTAATCTATTGTTTTGTGATATGTTTCTACTTATTTTCGCCTAAATCCTTCACCCATATATTTAATTAAGATCTCTTTGGTTCGAGTATTAGAAGTTTAAGAATAAGTATGATATTGTATTACCATGTTTAGTAAGCATTCAAAATACACTTATTCACTACTTTATGTTTATACAAAATGAAAAGTTCAAATTAACTATAGATAAATATAATAAAAGAATGATGTTAGTAATGATGTTATAATCATTTTTAAATCATAAATTAGATCGAACAAGAATTCAATTTGATCCGATTCAATGCTTATTGAATATGAGTCGACAAGTTAAATTTGATAAATGCGATAAGCCGATTATAACAGAATCCAAATATAGATCAAAGTTGCTCGATTCGATTTTGATCTGCTACATGGGCATTTTAAAAGACAAAATACTTGTTACATGGTCTTTTTGGAGGAAGGGGGGAAGGCTAAAACCCTTGGGTACCATGATATGCTATTCCATGCGATGATAAATAATTTTCACAACATCACGTGAACCAAATTCTTCCATTTTTTCTCCCAAAAAAAAATCTTCCATTTCAGTTTCGTACGATTGATTTGTCATTCACATATACAAAAGAAGACATTCACTGTATCATAACTGGATTTCAGAAATCAACCAAGATCAACTGATAAGCAATGACATCACCATTTTGGACCCCTGCTTCCTTGGTCTTCGGTTTTTGGATAGCACTGAACGTGACATCAATTTTGGCCTTTCATCTTTGGCTAGTGTATTGAGTTTCTACATGCAAGCACAAAAAATTTGCTATGCTCTGACACTATACCAGAGCAATGGATGGTTAGACCCACAGTCAACGGAACAATGATGCGATGATTGAGATCACAGTACATATGTGCTTGCAAATAAGTGGCAACAAGGACCAAGAAGTAAGATCGTTGCCCCAACGGAAACAAGCGAATCAGTGGTACTTTCATTTTTTGGTCAAAAGTTACAATGCTAAAATTAAACCACTTGAGGCTCACAAAGATCATGAACTAGTGGCAAAGTCACGTGGGGGCGAGGAGTGGCGGCTGCCACTCCTCTCGCTGGAAAACATAATTGGAGTGCTAGTTCAGCCCTTCTCCTTGCTGGAAAACCCGACCGGTTCAGGCTTCAGCCCCTTCCTGTTCTTCGATGATTTGGTTATGCTGTTGCGCAGCAACTGATTGCCTTTTTTTTTTTTTGTTTTTTTTTTGTTTTTTTTTTGTTTTTTTTAACATCTGGTTTGATGCCAATCTCGACTTTAATAAGACAACCATGGTTGCAGTTGCAAAGCTTGGTGCGGTAGCAGATTGCAGAGTCTGCATACCCATCATCGGAAATAAGAAGATGAAAAAGTTAAAACCTTAGTTTATTATAACTTAATTACATGACACCGTTTGAGTGCTTTGAGTTTTGTTTACATTTTACATGTAACATCCCACATCGTTTAGGGGAGTGGATCATGTAAGCCTTATATGTATATTCTCATCTCTACCTAGCACGAGGCTTTTTGGGAGCTCACTGGCTTCAGGTTTCGTAGGAACTTCGAAGTTAAGCGAGTTCGCGAGAGAGCAATCCCCATATAGGTGACCCACTAGGAAGTTCTCGTGTGAGTTCCCAAAAACAAAACCATGAGGGCGTGGTTGAGGCCCAAAACGGACAATATTGTGCTACGGTAGAGTTGTGCCCAGGATGTGATGGGGTTCTGGGGCGGGATGTGACAATTTGGTATCAAAGCCAATCCCTGGCCGGAAGTGTACCCACGAGGACGCCGGGCCCTTGAGGGGGGTGGATTGTAACATCCCACATTGCCCAGGTGAGTGGATCATGTAAGCCTTATATGTATATTCTCATCTCCCAAAAGGCCAGTGAGCTCCCAAAAGACCTCATGCTAGGTAGAGATGAGAATATACATATAAGGCTTACATGATCCACTTCCCTGGACAATGTGGGATGTTACATTACACGTGGTAGTAGTTACTGCCATTCATTTCGCCATAACCAGGAGAACCTCACGTAGAATGGGAGCATTTTTGCTCACCACTAGGCCCGGCCCTAGCCTAGGGCAACAAGGGCGACCGCACAGGGCCTCAAAAAATCGAGGGCACCAAAAAATTTAATTTCTATTATTATAATGTTATGTTCAATAAGCCTATAAAAATATAAAACTGGATATTTGTCATAAGATGTCATTTGCAGTGGTGTTTCGCTGCTTTCTTGCAATGGAAAGGAACACGGGTTCGAAACTCAAATGTGTTTTTTTTTTATTTTTATGCATTAATTTCATCTTTGGTTTAAATAAGTAGCTATATTTCTATATGTGCCTTTGACGAAAGTGGTTTTTACAAATTCATTTTCAATTAATTACCACCCTTTGGCAAATAATAATAATAGTAGTAGTCACCCAAGTTCAAAATGAGGACCTTTTTCTTTTGAGAACTTTAACTAAAAGCTCCTAGTACTGTTCACTTTAACGAAAAATCACATTTTTACACTAAAAAATCAATCTTAGTACTATTTACTTTACCATTTCGTTAAAACTCAAAGTTTTCAAGCTCTTTTCGTTAATTTTCCTTTTTCTTTAGCAATGATGTTCTGTTTCAATATAATGTTAGGGTTTAGGGTTACTTTTCTTTCTTATCCAATAAAAATGAGTTATATTTTTAATAACATATATTTGGTTTTTGGTTTTTCAATAATTTTTCTTTTGGTTCATTCATTGTTTATAACATTATATATAAAAATTAGAGAGAGAAAAATATGACAATTCTTATGAAGCTCCAAGGGACAATAAATTAGAAAATTATCCGATAACTATAAGTTTTATACAAAAATACCTTTCATACCTTAGTTGATTTTTGCTTGTGAAATATTTGTGTACCTTATCTAAATACAAACTAATATTATGGCTTAGAAATGAAATCTATTTTTTCTTCACTTATAAGTGAGAGATTTTAGGTTTGAGTCTTTTAAATGACAAGTTAGATACCAAATTATGGCCAACCCATCTTGTTGCTTAGCATAATCCCTCACATCATGCTATCGTTTTATCAAAGAAAAGTTACATCGGCATGCACAAATATGAACACTAAAACAATTGATATTTTTTTTTTCTGACGTGGAGTTATACTAGGGCACTTATTTTGGTGAGCTTTAATTAAGCTTCAAGTTTACACCGCAGTAGGTTGCTCTAATATGGTGCTGTTTCTCTGTTGTACTTCTACTCTGTTGTATTCGACGTTAGATTAATGATCGATGTTAAAGTTCAATTAAGTTTAAACTATAAATTCTTGGCTTGTAGAGATATAAATTAGCACTGATGAGAGTAAATCTTCTAAATAGGCACTACATTATGATATTCGAAGAGGTCCACATAGTGTTGGATCTCATGTACGGGATGCTGCAGCATATGTTTGTTGGGCTTTTGGCCGTGCATATTATCACACAGATATGAGAAATATACTGGACCAGCTTGCGCCACACCTTCTGACAGTGGCCTGCTATGACCGTGAGGTACTAAACTTTTATTATAGTATGATTTGAATCATTATTTGGTACCACATTTGCTTTAGGTTTCTTATTTTCTAGTTTTATGATGCTTAGGTTAATTGTAGAAGAGCAGCTGCTGCGGCTTTTCAAGAGAATGTTGGAAGACAGGGTAGTTACCCTCATGGAATTGACATAGTGAACACTGCGGACTATTTTTCACTTTCTTAACGAATAAAGTCTTATGTTCATGTTGCTGTCTCTATTGCTCAATATGAGGGTTATCTTTATCCATTTGTGGAACTTGTTTTAGCACTGCACAAGTGTGGGTATGCTCTTTCTGCAGGTTGGTGTTCTAACCTCTAAGAAATACAAGTAGAAGATTACAATGAGCAAAATAAAACTTGATCTTTGGGTCTACCTTCGATTAAAGTGTTTTCTTGTCAAGTTAGATTTCCAAGCACAAGGTTTCAGATTCAGAAACATTTCAGAAGTACAGTTTCTGAATCAAATGTGAACCGAGTAACTTTCTTAGAAATTGACTTGTATGTATGTTTATATATTTTCCGGCAGGTATCAGGATAAGGACGTAGTACTGTTCACCAAAGTGAACAGAAAAAGTAGGTGCAGTGGGATAAGAGGGAGATAAATTATAGGAGTGAAAGCATAGAGAAGTGTTTTCAAATGTTCTTTTTTTCACTATTTTTTTTTAATGTTAAAAACAGTGAAATGTTTTTTGAGCCACTTCTGAAACTTGAAAGACATGATTGCTTAGAAACAAAATGGTTTGATAGAACTAGGTCACACAAAACAAAGTCCTTGCTTACCAGTTTAGATGTTGTACCAAAAGCCCTAATCCATGAGGAGGAAGTTATAAAATGACATGTCTAGGAGCCAACCCATCTGAGGTCATTGACAGCATACGTTCCTAATGTCTCCTTTTCAGATAGTTTTCAAATTTCAAGTAAAATAGATCTTTTTTCTTTCCAATTCAAGCAAAGCAGTTGTACCGGGTTTGTTTTCTACTTTTCTTTTTCTATCCATGCTTTTTTTTGTTGGGGGCAGTGGCTGCGGTGTGGTGTAAGATTGGTAGTTTTTTTGCATTAGCCATTACTGTTTTGTTAAACTTGGTGTTTACAGATAAGCAAAAACGTGTTGCTGGTGTTGTGCCTGCTATTGAGAAAGCACGCCTTTATCGTGGAATAGGCGGAGAAATAATGCGTGCAGCTGTTTCCCGCTTCATTGAATGTGTATCTGTATCATCTGTGTCACTGCCCGAAAAGATAAAACGTAGTCTGCTTGATAGTCTTAATGAGAATTTGAGACACCCTAATTCGCAAATTCAGGTGGTTACCTCTTAGCTTTAAGTCTTCTAGCTAATTTCTTTTTTATTTTTATTTTTTTTCGGGTATCTAAATTGCGACTCAAGTTTTTTATTATTATATGCAGGATGCTGCAGCTGAAGCTCTGAAGCAAACATATCTGCTTGCTTCATCTGTTGGAGGTACTGGTGATATAACATCGAAGCACCACTACGATGTGGAGTCGACAGTTGGAGGAGGGATGAAGAATGGTACTGACAGAGGAGAGAACTTTGTGGAGGGTGGTTGGGGCTGAAGACGAAGAAACCAATATAGATAGCATGGGAGATGGAGGAAGAAGGTATTATTGGTCTCTCTATGCCTTTTGAGAGAATACAATTAATTTAAGGGAATTGTTATTAGCATTTCAAAAATTTCATTCTACACTTCAAACTTTTTATATTATGAAAGAAAAATATACTTGTAAAGAGTATAGAATGAGATTTTTAGAGTGTCAATAACACTTTTCTAATTTAATTACAAATATTAACGAGATAGTCACTGATTTTCTCCTCCAAACTTGCAAGGAGCTGTCAATTTTGCTCTAAATATTAATTTTAGCAAAGCTTCTTTGGGATTGAAAACTAATTCACCCACCTATGCTTCCATTTCCTTTCAAATTAGTTCACTTAAACTTTGAAATTTGGAACCTATAGGCCACAAGGGTAATGTGACATTCAACTTTCTTTCTCTCTTTTTAATTCAAACATGTATAAGACAGGCAGCAGTTGGGACCATGAAATAAAAAGAAGAGAAACCGTTGTTCCCTAGGGCTATATATTACTGGAATTAAATAAGTTGGTCTTTCGGGGGGTCATAAAGTTCATTGAATGTGGATATATAAATAAGATCAAATGCTGGTTGTAGTTTGAGTTCTATGGATGGGACCATACTAGCACATAGGGCCTTGTACTACAAGCAAGGTATTCATGGGGCTTCCAACAAAAAAGCTGGTCAAGATTATACGTAAAAGGATGAGAGATCTGAGAGTGTTTTATGAAACACACTAGTAAGATGTGTGATTGTGTGTAGCTAAAAATAATTCAACAAATTTGGGAGACGTAAATGATATACTTCTAAACTCTTTCATTGCTAGGAATAGAAGTCAAAGACATTAAAGATATGATTAATTGTCAAAATTTATTTTTAATACTATTTTAATTGAATATCAACTCAAACAAGTTAAGAATCTTCATCACATTCAAGATATTATCTCCTAATAAATATATTGAGAATATTCTTATCTCATCTATTCTACGAATGACTCACTTTGGTCAATGGGAATCTGTCATGTGTAAGGCAAAACCTTACAACCAGGTCGGTCGCGTCCCTATAAATGTCTCATCTTCACCAAATTATGATAAACTTTTTGCTATGCATACAAGCCCAGAAAGTCATAAACACTGAATATTTTCAGAAAAACTAACTTGGTCAAAGGTGTTATTTTGTTTTGTAGTTACAATTTCATCAAAACCGAAGACTGCGGAATTTTGCTACTACAATGTGCGCAATAAAACATTTGATAAATGTATTTAAAATGACTTTGATGTAATGCACAGAGAGATTTGTATATGACTATTTAAAATGAATCATTAAAAATCCTTTATTTCGCGGTCTTATGATATTCATGTAGTGAATTTTCAAACTTTTAATCTAATGTTTTGTGATATGTTTCTACTTATTTTCGCCTAAATCCTTCACCCATATATTTAATTAAGATCTCTTTGGTTCGAGTATTAGAAGTTTAAGAATAAGTATTGATAAAATATGAACCTGCTAGGGTTTCGTGGGTTCTAGGGTTTAAGCTATGAGAGAGAAGTGTTGAAGATGGTTTTGTATATTTGCTTAATGAAACAATTACAAGATGAAACATATATATAGGGAAGAAAAAGAACATAAGCCTAATTTTGCCTAACTTACCTATCTTGTTTGACTAACCTAACTTGCCTAACTTTGAACAAGAAAATTGACTAGCCTACCATTATTCCAACATGTTTATTTCATGCATTTTAATTGCTTAATACTCCCTCTCAAGGTGGAATGTGAATGTCAATCACACCCATCTTGCCAAGTAATGAGTGAAACATCCCTTGTCCAAGCGGCTTGGTAAATATATCAGCCAACTATGCTCCAGTACGAACGTAGGCTGTCGTGATAACCCCTGATTGAATATGTTCACGAACAACATGGCAATCGATTTCTATGTGTTTGGTACGCTCGTGGAACACGGGATTGGCTGCTATATGAAGAGCCGCTTGATTGTCACAATGCAGTTTTGCTGGCACATGATGATCAACTCGTAAGTCAGCCAACAAGTATTTCATCCATGTAAGCTCACACGTCGCAGAGGCCATGGCACGATACTCTGCTTCTGCTGAAGATCGAGAAACGGTGGTTTGTTTCTTAGTCTTCCAAGATACCAATGCTCCTCCAAGGAATATGCAATAACCCGTGACAGATCTCCTTGTAATTGAACATCGAGCCCAATCGGCATCACAATATCCAGCCAAGATTAGGTCCCCCTTTGAAGGAAATAGAAGTCCTTGTCCAGGTGCCCCTTTCAAGTATCGCAAGAGACGATGGACTGCATCTAAATGTGGTTTTCTTGGTTGTTGCATGTATTGGCTGAGTACATGAACTGCATATGAAATTTCCGGTCTAGTGATAGTAAGGTAAATAAGTTTACCAACAAGTCTCCTATACTTCGAGGCATCATGAAGAACTTGCCCTTCCGTTGGAGATAACTTCAAATTTTCTTCCATGGGAAATTTTGCAGGTTTGGCACCCAGTAAGCTGGCTTCATCAAGAATGTCAAGCGTGTATTTCCGTTGTGAGATAGAAATACCTTGAGAAGACCTAGCCACCTCTACGCCGAGAAAGTATTTTAATGGTCCCAGATCATTGATTCGAAACTGAGTGTGAAGAAACTGTTTGAGATCACGAATGGCCTCTTCATCATTGCCTGTGATGATCATGTCATCGACGTAGATTAGTATAGCTGTGAATGAGTGATCACGTACCTTGGTGAACAAGGAATAATCGGCCTTGGATTGTTGATACCCAGCTTGGTGTATAGCAGTGGAAAATTTGTGAAACCAGCTTCAAGAGGCTTGTTTAAGCCCATAAAGTGACTTGTTGAGTCGGCATACATTGTGCTCCCCCTGACGACGAAGACCAGGAGGCAGTTGCATATAGACTTCTTCCTCAAGATCTCCATGGAGGAAGGCATTTTGAACATCCATTTGGTGGAGAGACCAATGACGAACAGAAGCTACGGCCAAAAGACATCGGACGGTAATAAGTTTGGCAACTGGGGCGAAAGTCTCTTTGTAATCGATACCTTCACGTTGTGTAAAACCCTTGGTAACAAGGCGAGCTTTATAACGCTCGACAGACCCATCTGAATGATACTTGACCTTGTAAACCCATTTGCAACCAATAGCTCGATGCCCGGGAGGGAGACGAGTGAGAGTCCAAGTCTGATTTTGTTCCAAGGCTAGGAGTTCAGCTTGCATGGCGGCTTGCCATGCAGGATCACTATTAGCTTGCTCAAAGGTAGTGGGTTCAACAATGTTGGAAATAGCACAAGCAAAAGAACGGTGTGAAGAAGAAAGATGAGCATAAGAAACATAGTGAGATAAAGGATAACGTGTACCTGACATGGAAGAGGAGGTGGCACTGGGAGCAAGAGAGTGTACATGATATAAATGATAGCCCTGAAGTCGTACGGAGGGTTTTGGAGGACGGTTGGAGTGGCGAATGACAAGGGGAAGAGGGGAGGGAGCAGGCTCGGTGATGAGAGGGTCCGAGGAAGGGTTGGTGGCATGGATAGGGGGTGTGACTTGTGGTGGGTCGTGCGGTGGGTCGTGTGGTGTGTTGTGGGATGGAAGGGGGATGGTAGTGGTGGTAGGGGCAGGTGAGGCGATGGTAGTATCAAGGGGAAGGGAGAGAACAACACTGTCAGGTTGGTGATCTGGGGGTTGGGAAAGAAAGGGAAAGGTGTCCTCATGAAATATCACATCACGGGAGGTGGAGAATTTGTGGGTAGTGAGATCATAAACACGGTACCCCTTTTGACCAAGAGGATATCCAACAAATATGCATTTCCGAGCACGTTGATCAAACTTGTGTGTGGGAGTGAGATTTGTGGCATAGCATAAGCAACCAAACACACGCAAGTGATGAAAATCTGGAGGTGTACAATGTAAAAGCTCAAATGGGGTTTTGTGATGGAGGAGTGGTGTTGGTAAGCGATTGATTAAATAACATGCCGTTTGAACACTTTCCCCCCAAAAAATTAAAGGTAAGTTGGCTTGAAAACGAAGTGCTCGCCCAACATTTAAAAGATGGCGATGTTTTCTTTCAACGACCCCATTTTGTTGGGGAGTAGAAGGACAAGAAGTGTGAAACACAATACCCTTGCTATCAAAAAAAGAACGTAAAGAAATGGATTCAGCCCCATTATCTGCCCTAATTGTCTTGATCATGCGATTGAATTGTGTTTGAACCCAAGCAATAAAAGAACGTAACAACCCTTGTGTTTCAGATTTTAAACGCATAAGATGGATCCAAGTAAATCGTGAATAATCATCAACAATAGTAAAAAAATATCTAGCCCCCGAATGAGAATTGACTCGATGAGGTCCCCAAATATCACAATGTATTAAATCAAAAGGTGCTTGAGATGAAATAAAGCTTGACGGAAAAGACAAACGAGTTTGTTTAGCAAGGGGACAAATGTCACACAAATGGCTAGAATCAAACATAATAGTTGGAACTTGCTTGGTCAAAAGTTGTAAGGGACCGGTGGAGGGATGTCCTAACCGTCGGTGCCAAAGGTTTGAATGACGGTTGACATTGTGGGCTAAATGAGGATTTTGTGTTGACGACAAGTAATAGAGCCCATTATATCGCTTGCCCAGGCCAATCGTCCTCCTCGTAGCCATGTCCTGTATCACACAAAAGGTAGGAAAGAAAATCACTATGCATTGTAGAGACTCAGTGAGTTTGCTAACGAATAACAAATAAACTTGAAAATTTGGAACATGTAACACATCATCAAGTTTAAGAAGAGGAGTTGCTTGGACGGAACCAACATATTCTATAATGGCTTTTCCCCCATTCGGCATTTGTACATAATCACACATAGATTTCTTGTGAAGCAAGTGAGGTGAAGGAGATATATGATCCGTTGCCCCACTATCAATGATCCAATATAGGTTTTTCTGTGGTAAGGCTCCTGACATTTTAGACAGAGGTGTAAGAGTACCTGTGGCGTTTGCAAAATGGTGAGGATTACCATCCAAGTTGTTTTTCTTGAGCATGGCCATGATTTGGTTGTACTCTTCAGGAGTGAACTTGGGGCTGTCACCGTTGGTTTTATGATGGTGCTTATCCGTGACTGTGGCGACTTCACTGCCAGTCTTTATTTGATTAGCCGCAGGTTTCTTCTTGTTAGGAGGAATCATCTTTTTGCCATGGTATTTGTGCCCCGGTGGAAAGCCATTGAGATAGAAACACCGATCTACGGTATGATATTTTTGATCACAATATGAGCATTTAATAGAGGAGTTACCTCGTTGTGCAGTAGATTCCCTATGGCTTGTTAAATGCATCGCATGCAAACTGTTGTTATGACGAGTGAGAGATACCTCCACTTGTTTCTCTTGTTGTAAAACAAGAGAGTATGCCTTCCGAGTGTCGGGAAGTGGCTGCATCAACAAGATTTGCCCACGTACTGCGGCATAGGACTCGTTTAATCCCATGAGAAACTGCATCACTCTTTCCTTTTCATCACGTTCATTGATCTTCTTCAAACCCCCACAAGTGCATGTTGAGGGCTCATGATAGGACGTCAATTCATCCCACAATGCCTTTAGTTTGGTGTAGTAGACTGAGATCGATTGTTGCTCCTGTCTGTGCTCAACAATTTCTCTCTTAATTTGGTAAACACGTGAATCGTTCCCTTGAGAGAAACGATCACGCAAGTCAGCCCACACATCTGCTGCTGAAGTGTAGTAGGAAACGCTGCTTGCAATGTCTTCATGTACAGAATTCAGGATCCATGCGAGAACCATGTCATTGCATCGTTGCCACAATGCAAATTGTTTATCTGTTTCAGCAGGTGGGTCAATGGTTCCATCGACCAAACCTAGCTTGTTCTTAGCACTTAGACTGATGCGCATAGCACGGCTCCATGTGTTGTAGTTGTCTCCTTGAAGGGTTTTGGAGACCAAGATGTTCCCAGGTTGAGCAGAGGGGTGTAATAAAAACGGGTTCGAGAGATCAGTAGCCATCTCTAATGGTTTTGTGTTGGTTCCTGAATCACTCATGATGACGATGTTGTTGGTTGTGGTGCGGAAGCGTTGAAGATAGGTGGGGTATTCAGAGTCACCAGAAACGGTGCTCTGATACCATGATAAAATATGAACCTGCTAGGGTTTCGTGGGTTCTAGGGTTTAAGCTATGAGAGAGAAGTGTTGAAGATGGTTTTGTATATTTGCTTAATGAAACAATTACAAGATGAAACATATATATAGGGAAGAAAAAGAACATAAGCCTAATTTTGCCTAACTTACCTATCTTGTTTGACTAACCTAACTTGCCTAACTTTGAACAAGAAAATTGACTAGCCTACCATTATTCCAACATGTTTATTTCATGCATTTTAATTGCTTAATAAGTATGATATTGTATTACCATGTTTAGTAAGCATTCAAAATACACTTATTCACTACTTTATGTTTATACAAAATGAAAAGTTCTAATTAACTATAGATAAATATAATAAAAGAATGATGTTAGTAATGATATTATAATCATTTTTAAATCATAAATAAGATCGAACAAGAATTCACTTTGATCCGATTCAATGCTTATTGAATATGAACCAACAAGTCAAATTTGATAAATGCGATAAGCCGATTATAACAGAACCAAATATAGATCAAAGTTGCTCGATTCGATTTTGATCTGCTACATGGGCTTTTTAAAAGACAAAATACTTGTTACATGGTCTTTTTGGAGGAAGGGGGGAAAGCTAAAACCCTTGGGTACCATGATATGCTATTCCATGCGATGATAAATAATTTTCACGACATCACGTGAACCAAATTCTTCCATTTTTTCTCCCAAAAAAAAATCTTCCATTTCAGTTTCGTACGATTGATTTGTCATTCACATATACAAAAGAAGACATTCACTGTATCATAACTGGATTTCAGAAATCAACCAAGATCAACTGATAAGCAATGATATCACCATTTTGGACCCCTACTTCCTTGGTCTTCGGTTTTTGGATAGCACTGAACGTGACATCAATTTTGGCCTTTCATCTTTGGCTAGTGTATTGAGTTTCTACATGCAAGCACAAAAAATTTACTATGCTCTGACACTATACCAGAGCAATGGATGGTTAGACCCACAGTCAACGGAACAATGATGCGATGATTGAGATCACAGTACATATGTGCTTGCAAATAAGTGGCAACAAGGACCAAGAAGTAAGATCATTGCCCCAACGGAAACAAGCGAATCAGTGGTACTTTCATTTTTTGGTCAAAAATTACAATGGTAAAATTAAACCACTTGAGGCTCACAAAGATCATGAACTAGTGGCGAAGTCACGTGGGGGCGAAGAGTGGCGGCTGCCACTCCTCTTGCTGGAAAACATAATTGGAATGCTAGTTCAGCCCTTCCCCTCGCTGGAAAACCCGACCGGTTCAGGCTTCAGCCCCTCCCTGTTCTTCGATGATTTGGTTATGCTGCTGCGCAGCAACTGATTGCCTTTCTTTTTTTGTTTTTTTTTTTTTTTTTAACATCCGGTTTGATGCCAATCTCGACTTTAATAAGACAGCCATGGTTGCAGTTGCAAAGCTTGGTGCGGTAGCAGATTGCAGAGTCTGCATACCCATCATCAGAAATAAGATGAAAAAGTTAAAACCTTATTTTATTATAACTTAATTACATGACACCGTTTGAGTGCTTTGAGTTTTGTTTACATTTTACATGTAACATCCCACATCGTCTAGGAGAGTGAATCATGTAAGCCTTATATGTATATTCTCATCTCTACCTAGCACGAGGCCTTTTGGGAACTCACTGGCTTCGGGTTCCGTAGGAACTTCGAAGTTAAGCGAGTTCGCGAGAGAGCAATCCCCATATAGGTGACACACTAGGAAGTTCTTGTGTGAGTTCCCAAAAACAAAACCATGAGGGCGTGGTTGAGGCCCAAAACGGACAATATTATGCTACGGTGGAGTTGTGCCCAGGATGTGATGGGGGCCTGGGGCGGGATGTGACAATTTGGTATCAAAGCCAATCCCTGGCCGGAAGTGTGCTGATGAGGATGCCGGGCCCTTGAGGGGGGTGGATTGTAACATCCCACATTGCCCAGGGGAGTGGATCATGTAAGCCTTATATGTATATTCTCATCTCCCAAAAGGCCAGTGAGCTCCCAAAAGACCTCATGCTAGGTAGAGATGAGAATATACATATAAGGCTTACATGATCCACTTCCCTGGACAATGTGGGATGTTACATTACACGTGGTAGTAGTTACTGCCATTCATTTCGCCATAACCAGGAGAACCTCACGTAGAATGGGAGCATATTTGCTCACCACCAGGCCCGGCCCTAGCCTAGGGCAACAAGGGCGACCGCACAAGGCCTCAAAAAATCGAGGGCACTAAAAAATTTAATTTCTATTATTATAATGTTATGTTCAATAAGCCTATAAAAATATAAAACTGGATATTTGTCATAAGATGTCATTTGCAGCGGTGTTTCGCTACTTTCTTGCAATGGAAAGGAACATGGGTTTGAAACTCAAATGTTTTTTTTTTTTTTTTTATGCATTTATTTCATCTTTGGTTTAAATAAGTAGCTATATTTCTATATGTGCCTTTGACGAAAGTGGTTTTTACAAATTCATTTTCAATTAATTACCACCCTTTGGCAAATAATAATAATAGTAGTAGTCACCCAAGTTCAAAATGAGGACCTTTTTCTTTTGAGAACTTTAACTAAAAGCTCCTAGTACTGTTTATTTTAACGAAAAACCACATTTTTACACTAAAAAGTCAATCTTAGTACTATTTACTTTACCATTTCGTTAAAACTCAAAGTTTTCAAGCTCTTTTCGTTAATTTCCCTTTTTTTTTGGCAATGATATTCTGTTTCAATATAATGTTAGGGTTTAGGGTTACTTTTCTTTCTTATCCAAGAAAAATGAGTTATATTTTTAATAACATATATGTGGTTTTTGGTTTTTCAATAATTTTTTTTTTGGTTCATTCATTGTTTATAACATTATATATAAAAATTAGAGAGAAAAATATGACAATTCTTATGAAACCCCAAGGGACAATAAATTAGAAAATTATCCGATAACTATAAGTTTTATACAAAAATACCTTTCATACCTTAGTTGATTTTTGCTTGTGAAATATTTGTGTACCTTATCTAAATAAAAACTAATATTATGGCTTAGATATGAAATCTATTTTTTCTTCACTTATAAGTGAGAGATTTTAGGTTTGAGTCTTTTAAATGACAAGTTAGATACCAAATTATGGCCAACCCATCTTGTTGCTTAGCATAATCCCTCACATCATGCTATCGTTTTATCAAAGAAAAGTTACATCGGCATGCACAAATATGAACACTAAAACAATTGATTTTTTTTTTTTCTGACGTGGAGTTATACTAGGGCACTTATTTTGGTGAGCTTTTATTAAGCTTCAAGTTTACACCGCAGTAGGTTGCTCTAATATGGTGCTGTTTCTCTGTTGTACTTCTACTCTGTTGTATTCTACGTTAGATTAATGATCGATGTTAAAGTTGAATTAAGTTTAAACTATAAATTCTTGGCTTGTAGAGATATAAATTAGCACTGATGAGAGTAAATCTTCTAAATAGGCACTACATTATGATATTCGAAGAGGTCCACATAGTGTTGGATCTCATGTACGGGATGCTGCAGCATATGTTTGTTGGGCTTTTGGCCGTGCATATTATCACACAGATATGAGAAATATACTGGACCAGCTTGCGCCACACCACCTGACAGTGGCCTGCTATGACCGTGAGGTACTAAACTTTTATTATAGTATGATTTGAATCATTATTTCGTACCACATTTGCTTTAGGTTTCTCATTTTCTAGTTTTATGATGCTTAGGTTAATTGTAGAAGAGCAGCTGCTGCGGCTTTTCAAGAGAATGTTGGAAGACAGGGTAGTTACCCTCATGGAATTGACATAGTGAACACTGCGGACTATTTTTCACTTTCTTAACGAATAAAGTCTTATGTTCATGTTGATGTCTCTATTGCTCAATATGAGGGTTATCTTTATCCATTTGTGGAGAGCTGTTGTATAACAAAATTTGTCACTGGGTAGGCTTCAACTAGAATTCTTTTGATGCTTATTTCAACTGCCCTATAGTTTTTGAAGTTACTTTAAGCTTATATTCTCTACAATCTTAGCTGCTAAAGTTTTTAAATTCCGTACAGACTGCTTTTATCTATCAGTGTAGATCTTATGCTTTACACAATGTCATCAGGATAAAGGATTGAGAGAACTTGCGGCTAAGGCTTTTCTGCCTTTGTTAAATATGATCCTGAATATCTTGCAAACTATGCTGTGGAGAAAATAATTCCTTGCACTCTCTCATCTGATTTGTGCAAGCGCCATGGAGCAACACTGGCAGCTGGGGAACTTGTTTTAGCACTGCACAAGTGTGGGTATGCTCTTTCTGCAGGTTGGTGTTCTAACCTCTTAAGAAATACAAGTAGAAGATTACAATGAGCAAGATAAAACTTGATCTTTGGGTCTACCTTAGATTAAAGTGTTTTCTTATCTAGTTAGATTTCCAAGCAGAAGGTTTCAGATTCAGAAACATTTCAGAAGTACAGTTTCTGGATCAAATGTGAACCGAGTAACTTTCTTAGAAATTGACTTGTATGTATGTTTATATTTTTTCCGGCAGGTATCAGGATAAGGAAGTAGTACTGTTCACCAAAGTGAACAGAAAAAGTAGGTGCAGTGGGATAAGAGGGAGAAAAATTATAGGAGTGAAAGCATAGAGAAGTGTTTTCAAATGTTCTTTTTTTCACTGTTTTTTTTTAATGTTAAAAACAGTGAAATTTTTTTGAGCCACTACTGAAACTTGAAAGACATGATTGCTTAGAAACAAAATGGTTTGATAGAACTAGGTCACAGAAAACAAAGTCCTTGCTTACCAGTTTAGATGTTGTACCAAAAGCCCTAATCCATGAGGAGGAAGTTACAAAATGACATGTCTAGGAGCCAACTCATCTGAGGTCATTGACTGCATACGTTCCTAATGTCTCCTTTTCAGATGGTTTTCAAATTTCAAGTAAAATAGATCTTTTTTCTTTCCAATTCAAGCAAAGCAGTTGTACCGGGTTTGTTTTCTACTTTTCTTTTCCTATCCATGCTTTTTTTTGTTGGGGGCAGTTGCTGCGGTGTGGTGTGAGATTGGTAGTTTTTTTGCATTAGCCATTACTGTTTTGTTAAACTTGGTGTTTACAGATAAGCAAAAACGTGTTGCCGGTGTTTTGCCTGCTATTGAGAAAGCACGCCTTTATCGTGGAATAGGCGGAGAAATAATGCGTCCAGCTGTTTCCCGCTTCATTGAATGTGTATCTGTATCATCTGTGTCACTGCCCGAAAAGACAAAACGTAGTCTGCTTGATAGTCTTAATGAGAATTTGAGACACCCTAATTCGCAAATTCAGGTGGTTACCTCTTAGCTTTAAGTCTTCTAGCTAATTTCTTTTTTTTTTTTTTTTTTTTTTTTCTGGTATCTAAATTGCAACTCAAGTTTTTTATTATTATATGCAGGATGCTGCAGCTGAAGCTCTGAAGCAAACATATCGGGTTGCTTCATCTGTTGGAGGTACTGGTGATATAACATCGAAGTACCTCGAACTCTTGAGTGACCCAAATGTGGCTATAAGAAGAGGGTCAGCACTAGCGCTAGGTGTTTTGCCTTGTGAGCTTTTCTCCCATAGATGGAAGGATGTGCTTCTGAAGCTTTGCAACTCTTGTTTAATTGAGGTGCAAAGAGAGTTTTGGATCTTCATTTCCTTTCTCCTTTTTTGTGGAAGAATATCAGATGATGGTCTCCTAATTATATTTTTCATGTGTAGGATAATCCTGATGATAGAGATGCTGAAGCATGAGTAAATGCTGTCAAAGGACTTGTGTCTGTGAAGCATTAACTCGGGAAAAAGAACAATCTGGTATTGATGCTGTGGAGGGTGACATGTCCTTGTTTCTTCTCATCAAGGATGAAATAATGATGACTTTATTAAAAGCTCTTGATGACTATTCTGTTGATAACCGAGGCGATGTGGTTTCTTGGGTGCGTGAGGCTGCTATGAATGGCCTTGAGAGATGTACTTATATCCTATGTAAGAGTGATTCTGTTGGTCTCACTGGAAGATCAGGTCGAGTCGATTCTGCACTGGAGTTGCAGAACAGTGATGACAATAACCAGCTGCAATTATTGTATGATGCCAATCTTGCTACCAATATAGTTGCTGGCATTAGTAAGCAAACTGTAGAGAAAATTGACAAACTGAGAGAAGCAGCTGCAAAGGTTCTACAGAGGCTTTTGTACAACGAGATGGCCTATGTCCCACATATACCACACAGGAAAATATTGGAGGAAATTGTTCCTAATAAAGCTGATTTAAAGTGGGGGGTAAGCATACACATGCCACTTCTATAGTACTAATACTATTGATGAGTAAATGAAGTTCTTTGACGTAGGCCCTATCCTGTAGTTGCCTGTAGGTGCCAACTTTTTCATATCCTCGTTTTGTACAACTGCTTCAATTTGGCTGTTTTAGCAGATCAGTGCTATCTGGGCTAGTCATCTCTATTGGTGGGTTGCAAGATTGTTTGAGAAGGGCATCACTCACAGCATTGATAGAGTATCTTCAAGTTGTAGAAAGTGAAGACCAGAATGCAAGGTCCAGAGAGTATATTATTGAAAGTCCTATCTGTTTAATAGGGTTTGTGTCAACCCTAGTAGTGCTTTATCTAGTTGTATAAATGTCTTATCTTGTTGGCAGCTTGTTGGCAGCTAATAGGGTTTGTGTCAACCCTAGTAGTGTTTTATCTAGTTGTATAAATGTCTTATCTTGTTGGCAGCTTGTTGGCAGCTGGTTGACAGTTGATTGGCAGCTCCTTAATTCAAGGAGCTTAATTATGTTTCCTATGTCGACTTCTTAGCTTGATTCAAGGAAGTTCTAGGTTAGAGTCTTGAGTGTTGAGTGTAGTTTGCAACTCACTCAAACTCCTCTATATATTTGTATCATGTTTCTGTTCCTTGTACGACAACAATATACAAAATACACAAACTTCAAAAGTTAACATGGTATCAGAGCAGGCATCCCTCTGAAGCCTGTCTTTGAATATCTTACGCTGTGATTTCTCTTTAGCAAAACTATGGCTGATGAGCATTCGGAGGAAGAGAGCATCATTGCTTCTCCTTCCACTCACATCTCTGAAATGGATATCAATCCAAATCAACGACTCAGTTCAGTGTTACTGAATGAGTTCAACTATTTACCGTGGGCAAGAGCGGTTAGTCTCGCACTAGGTGGAAGATCCAAATTGGGTTTCATCGATGGCAGTTTTCCTGCTCCTGGAGTCACTTCTCCTGAATATGGAGGGTGGCTTTGCAAAGATCAACTGGTCATGTCATGGCTGCTTAATTCCATGGAAAGGAAGATTGCTGAGATCTTCAGCTATTCCGAATCGTCACTCACTCTCTGGACAACAGTGAAGGAGATGTATGGTAATCAAAATAATTCTGCCCGCATTTTTCAACTCAAGAAGGATATCTCCAGCGTTCAACAAGAAGGTAAAACCTTTGTTCAACATCTTGGCTCTCTAAGAAGCATGTGGAATGAGCTGGATGTCTATAGACCTCACACCACTGATCCCACGGTGCTTCTTAAAAGAACTGAAGAAGATAAGATATTTCAATTGCTGTCTAGTCTGAGCTCAGACTATGAGGATTTAAGAAGCCATATCCTCATGAATCCTGAGCTACCATCCTTCACTAGCATTTGTGCAACCATCCAACGTGAGGAAGTAAGAAGAAAAGTCATGAACAATGGTACAAAAACCATTGTGACTGAAGCTAGGGCATATCTGACAAATGAAAAAAGATACAAAGGAAAAAACCCCCATCTAAAGTGCCTACACTGTGACAACATCGGGCATGTGAGAGATAAGTGCTGGATTCTCCATCCAGAACTTAAGCCAGATTTCATGAAGGACAAAACCACGCAGAAGACAAGTCGAGCACATCCTCGTGCCAACATTTCATCATCTTCATCTTTCAACAGTTCTGATCCATACAAACAGTTCGCTGCAAATCCTGCTACTCTTATAAATGAGTTCGCAGCCTATCTTCATCAAAAGAAGGGTACGGAAGATCGAGCTGCTGAACATGAAGATGGAAGTACCTCGGCATTGCTTGGCAAGTTTGCTAGTTTCCTGGCTGATGCTGATCACTTACCTCAACAAGGCATGAAAGGTATCATGAATGCTTTCAAAACTGCTCTTAAAATGAATGAGTTGCATGATTTTTGGGTTGTAGATTCAGGTGCCACAGATCACATGACTAATCAAGTGTCAAAATTGCATAAATTCGAGAAACTTCATAAACCATCACATGTGTCTGTAGCTAATGGTGAAGGTGCTAGGATTGTAGGCAAGGGAAAAATTCACTTGATATCTGATCAAATAGAGTCTATGGCCTTATACGTGCCTTCGTTTCCATTCCAACTTCTCTCAGTAGGGAAAATCACAAATTCCTTAAACTGCTTAGCCATTTTTTCACCAAAAAATGTCATTTTTCAGGATCTTGTCACCAAGAGGAAGATTGGTGAAGGATTTTACCTAGATGGTCTCTATTACATCTCGAAAAGCTCTCCCAGTGGATTACAAGCAAAGTCTATACCCGTACATGTCTCCATTCAAGACCAGTTTTTGTGGCACCAGCGATTAGCACACCCATCTCAACATGTTTTGTCCACATTGTTTCCAGATTTAGACAAAGAACAAATTCATTGTGAAACTTGCCACATGTCAAAGGCAACAAAGCTACCCCTTCGTTCATCTTTGTCTAAAGTTTTTCATCTTTTTGAACTTGTACACTCGGATGTATGGGGACCAACTAGTGAGTCTTTTGATGGTTACAAATATTTCATAACCTTTGTTGATGACTATTCAAGAGCAACTTGGTTATATTTGTTAAAATCAAAGAGTGAAGTGATGGAAGTGTTTAAAGACTTTCATAGTCTTGTTAAAAACCATTTTTCCTCTCAAATCAAAACACTAAGGTCTGATAATGGCACCGAATACATGTCCCAAGTCATGACTCAATATTTGAGCAACAATGGCATCATGCATCAAACTAGTTGTGTTGGCACACCTCAACAAAATGGTATTGCCGAGAGAAAAAATCGAGATCTCCTTGAAAAAACTAGGTCATTGATGTTTCAAATGAATGTACCTAAACGTTTTTGGTCTCAAAGTGTTATGGCAGCCACTTATCTGATCAACAGGTTACCTAGCAGGGTTTTGGGGTTCAAATCACCAATGGAAATTGTAAAGAACAGGAAAATAGACTTGTCACACCTTAAAGTCTTTGGATGCATTTGTTTTGTCCATGTTCAGTCCTTGCATCGAGACAAACTTGACCCGAGAGCAACCAAATGCATTTTCCTTGGTTACTCATCCACACAAAAGGGATACAAATGTTACAATCCACAACTTAAGAGGTTAATTGTTTCCAAGGATGTCAGATTTCATGAAACTAACCCTTATTACAGCCAAGCTCTGGATAGTTCAAGTGAGGGGGAGAATTACTTGGATTTGTTTCCATTGCCAAGAACTGAAATCCTTGCCACTGAAGTACCTGATGCAATGGTGCCTGTTCATCACACAAATGTCCCTACTGAAAATGACAACCAAGCCTCAAGTAATGATACCAACAATTCTGAATCAATCCACAGTATTGCTCCTGAGGAATCATCCTACGAGTTGCAATCGACTGCACCTCGACGCAATCCTACTCGTGAAAGACATCCTCCAGCAAGACTGCAAGACTTTGTCACTTACAAACCAAGACATCCACTGTCTCACTACGTGTCCTATCACAAAATGTCTCCTAAACACACTGCTTTCCTGTGTACTATATCTGAACATGTTGAGCCTCAGTCATTCCAAGAAGCAAATCAATCACCAGTTTGGCAGCAAGCCATGCAAGATGAACTGAATGCCCTTGATCAACACAAAACCTGGAGCATTGAGACACTGCCTAAGGGAAAGAAGACAGTAGGTTGCAGGTGGATATACAAGGTTAAATTCAACTCAGATGGATCCATAGAAAGACACAAGGCAAGATTAGTGGCTCGTGGCTTTACTCAAACATTTGATGTGGACTACAAAGAAACATTCGCCCCTGTTGCAAAGATGAACTCTGTAAGAGTACTACTTTCAGTTGCTGTTAACAAAGGATGGCCTATGTTTCAAATGGACGTAAAGAACGCCTTCTTACATGGTGAGCTTGAAGAAGAAGTCTTCATGAGGTTACCCCCAGGCCATCCTCAAAGTCATGAACCTGATCTTGTGTGCAGATTGCACAAATCAATTTATGGTCTTAAACAGTCACCAAGAGCTTGGTATGCCAAGCTAAGTTCAGTCCTCACAACGGTTGGTTTTAAAAGAAGCAATGCAGACTCTTCATTGTTCGTACGCACGGGCACTTCTGGGAAACTGGTCGTTCTTGTCTATGTCGATGATTTAATCATCACAGGAGATAACATGGATGAAATAACTAAGCTCAAGCATTCACTGCAACAACGTTTTGCCATCAAAGATCTTGGCATACTCAGATATTTTCTTGGCATCGAAATGGCTACCTCTCCCAAGGGTTTCTTTCTCAGCCAACGGAAATATGTTCTGGACCTTCTCAAGGAAGCAAACATGAGTGATGCTAAACCTGTCAATACACCTCTTGACACGAAACTCAAACTTAGCTTGGAAGGACAACCACTGCCCAACATCAGCTATTATCAGCGTCTTGTGGGTAAGCTGATCTACTTGACTATTACAAGGCCTGACATAGCCTATTCAGTAAGCATTGCTAGCCAATTTATGCACTCTTCCACCATGGAGCATTTTAACCTTGTCAAGAGACTACTTCGGTATCTCAAAGGTTCAATAGGTCGTGGCATCATCATGAAAAAGAATGAGAGCACTGAGATCACAGGTTATTGTGATGCTGATTGGGCTGGCAACTCTATTGATCGTAAGTCTACAACGGGGTATTGCACATTTGTGGGAGGCAATCTTGTTACCTGGAAAAGTAAAAAGCAAGCCGTAGTTGCTCGATCCAGCACTGAGGCTGAATATCGCGCCATGGCATCTACTGCCTGTGAACTAATATGGCTAAAAGGTTTGCTGTGCGACTTAGGTGTCTCTACTACTCAGTCCATGTCTCTTTTCTGTGATAACCAAGCGGCAATGCACATTGCGTCCAACCCCGTCTTCCACGAGAGAACCAAGCACATCGAAGTTGATTGTCACTATGTCCGTGCACAGGTACAATCACAGGTCATCAAAACTCATTTTGTCAAGAGCTACGATCAACTCGCAGACCTATTCACTAAACCTTTAGCATCACCTCAGTTTCAGCGACTTCTCGGCAAGCTTGGATCCATCAACCTCCTGGATCCAGCTTGAGGGGGAGTATTGAAAGTCCTATCTGTTTAATAGGGTTTGTGTCAACCCTAGTAGTGCTTTATCTAGTTGTATAAATGTCTTATCTTGTTGGCAGCTTGTTGGCAGCTAATAGGGTTTGTGTCAACCCTAGTAGTGTTTTATCTAGTTGTATAAATGTCTTATCTTGTTGGCAGCTTGTTGGCAGCTGGTTGACAGTTGATTGGCAGCTCCTTAATTCAAGGAGCTTAATTATGTTTCCTATGTCGACTTCTTAGCTTGATTCAAGGAAGTTCTAGGTTAGAGTCTTGAGTGTTGAGTGTAGTTTGCAACTCACTCAAACTCCTCTATATATTTGTATCATGTTTCTGTTCCTTGTACGACAACAATATACAAAATACACAAACTTCAAAAGTTAACATATATGCTGTCTACTGACATGCTTTGGGTTCTCCAACAGTATCAGAGATGTGATATAGTCATTGTACCTGCTTTGAAGGTATTGTCAAATACTACCTTATTCTGAGAAGTGAGAAATACGAATCTCTTTGTTTTATAGAAATTATGAAGGAATTAGAGGCTTCAGAGAGCAGAGTTAAATAATTAGTTAGCTTCTTGTTTATTCTTACCTGAGACCTTGGCTGGCTTCAGACTTCAGAGAGATGATACCAAAACCATGTGTTAATGTTATTTCCTTTGGCTAATCATAAGTTCATAACCTATTTATTGCAATATTCATCATCCTACCTTGGCCAAGTTTCTTGATTTCAATGATATCTCTTTGGTATTGCAGACCATCAAGATTCTTTTCAGCAAACAGATATTTCTGAGTATGGAGGTTAGCCCCTTATTGTCTTTAAACTTTTCGATATTAAGTGCATGTTTTCTGTTTCATATAGTGCTTTGCAGTCAGTCTTGTGATTATACATGAGATGAGGACAGTTCTGATTTATTTGGATCTCAATTTCAATTTACAGGTTCATACACTTGTTTTTTGTGCTGGTGGTTTGGACTCTCTGGAAGTTGAATTAAAAGGGTCAAAGGACTTCTCCAAGCTATATGCAGGCATTGCAATACTTGGATATATTTCTTCAGTTTCGGAATCCATCAACACTCGGGCCTTCTCTCATCTTCTCAGTTTTCTTGGCCATTGCTACCCTAAGGTATGTGGTTCCCAAGAAGTTTAAGTATTTATGGATCAAAACCTTAATCATAATTGCATTGTCTTCTCTCTTAACCGATTGTACCACTAGCAGGTAGCTGCTCCAGTTGCAATTGTATGTTTCCTATAAGTTCTTTCTTCTTTCCTCTACCCAGATACGGAAAGCTTCTGCTGAACAAGTTTACCTTGTCCTCTTGCAAAATGGGGGTCTTGTGGTTGAGGACAAGATGGAGAAAGCACTTGAAATTATTTCGGAAACCTGCTGGGAAGGTGACATGGAAGCAGCAAAATTCCAAAGGTTGGAGTTGTATGATATTGCTGATCTTGACACAGATATACTTCGAAAGTCTAGTAGTCGAATATCAAATAAGGATGGTAACAGAAAGCCAACAACTACAGATGAAAATGCATCATATTCCTGGTTAGTTGAGTCATCTGGCTTCTAAATGTGTACACTAATGCCTCGTTTTCTCCTGCTGGCTAAACACGACAGCCCTCCTATTGTTGTGCTTCGTTCTTCAAGTGTGCTTCGAGGTGCTGGCTGATATTTGGTTTGGAAAATCTCCATGGATCCTATACATGGATTCAATGAGAGCTCTTTTTTTGTAGCTTTACGTTACGAGTCTTGGCACGTTCTTTGTAAATAACTGAGTTCAAATTCCTCGGCTCGTTTCTACTTTGAGGGCCAAATATAGCAAGGCCGATAGAATTTGAGTAGTGAATCTTTTTTCGATGATTCCATGTAGCCCTTCGTTAGAGAGGGATTTTAGAGCCGCCATGTAGCCCTTCGTTGGACATGGCCTAAGCCTTCAAAGAAGCTATAGACTATACACTTTAGCATGCTGAGTCCAATTTTCACTTTGTGGAATTCACATCGTTAATTTAGTCTTATTTTTCCTGCTTCTTTTTGTTGTGCGTCTTTCTTGAGTCTGCAATCTCTTTGTGGAAAGTTTCTACCATACATAATTGGCAATGCCATTAGCGACGGTGAGTTAGATACTTAATTATAATAACTTAGCCTAGTTAATTTGTTTCCTACGTTATACTATGGAAGTATAAGTACAGTTTGTCCTCATCAAATTTATTCTTTCATCCTTTATGGACATCTATTTGTATGCTTACAATGACAAGGAAATTAGTTTACAAGCTAATTATAATAAGAGCATATGTTAAGTCATTAAAATGATAAATGGTTTAATGCCTAAAAAAAGTTAATCCTTACTTCTTTTTCCTTTTAAATTGCGAGACACATGTTTACAAAATGGGTAAGCTAGGTAGACCAATTTTCGACCAAATTTGCAAACTAAATAATATGTTACCAAAAAGAAATAAAAACGTTAATCAAAATTTATGTAACAATCCAATCATCAACAATCATACCTTATAGTTTACGAAATTTGGTTTAAAACTTTGGTCTCTCAAGTATTCCCCGGAAAAAATTGTTCTATTGTAAGATTTCTTTAGTGTTGGTGTTCCCACTATCCCACTTATGTCCTAATTCCTCTCCCACTATTTTTTTTTAATTTTAACAATCGATATTATTTATACTAAAAGGGTGAGGGAGTGGGCTAAGTGTGACATCCCACATCGCCCAAGGGAGTGATCCTTAAATGTATATTCCCATCCCTACCTAGCACAAGGCCTTTTGGGAGCTCACTGGCTTCGGGTTCCGTAGAAACTCCGAAGTTAAGCGAGAAAGGGGCTAGAGCAATCCCATGATGGGTGACCCACTGGGAAGTTGCTCGTGAGTTCCCAAAAACAAAACCGTGAGGGAATGGTAAGCCCAAAGCGGACAATATCGTGCTACGGTGGTGAAGCGGGCCCGGGAAGTGATCTGCCCCGAGCCGGGATGTGACACTAAGTCTCAAAATGGGCTAGCAATAATGTGGTTCAAATTCGCCTTTGGTAAGAATCAAATCTAAGACTTCTCACTTACAAGTGAAGTGGAATATTACTAGACCGTAGTACTAAGTGACTCCTCTTTCACTATTTAATAAAAAAATATTGGAATTGTTCAATTTCTTAATCATCGTTTAAACTTCAAAGATCATCTCTACGAACAAAACAAAACAAAACAAAAGATCAATAAAATAAGATCATTTTATGGTAAGAATTCTGATATCTACTGGTGTCTGGTTAAGTAGTTTAAGCATTAATAAAATGATCATAGTGTATTGCAGTAATAGAAACATTTAAATGAGTAATGTTTACAACTAATAGATTACCACAGATATTAAAATATAGAAAGTGTTTGAGTGATATGTATGAATGCCCTACATGAACATCATACTTGTACACGAACAGTGACTCTTCCAATCATGTCAAGTTAGCATCTAATGCACGTCCTCCTCACCCGTCACCCTTGGGTGTTTGGTATACTGTTCATCATCAAATGCAGGAGAGTCACATTATTCAACGATCGATCTGCATGTTCGTCCACCATATATATCACTTTCATATTTATAAAGAGACTGGTGAAACTAAATACATTGGAATTTATTTTTGTTTATTTTTGGTAAATTAAATGCGGGGGGCTAGGGTTTCATAATATCCCGCGGTTTCATTATACAGGTCTATGTGCTAGACAATGAAATATACTCAATACATTGTTGTAGTTGATTAATGTAGATTGCAAATTTTGTACATCGGTTGGCCTTTTTTTAGTTAAGCTTCATTACTCCATCTAATAATTCTTAAGATTGTACATGCATGGTAGATAGGCTCCACAGTTGATGAGAAGTTCCTTTTTCTACGCCAACTGATTAGTGGAAAGAAGTGTGGAATTGAAGGATGAGGTAATGAAATCTGATCTCGGAGTACAAATATGTCTGCATCTATTTGAGAAACTACAAAACCAATTAAGAGAAAAGAAAAAAAAAATTTCAAGTTTTTACCTAAAGATTGAACACAACGAAAATTCTATAGTATTTTAAAGTATAAGATATTTTGAGTTTTTTAACCGTTAATTACAATATACTCTTAATGTGTGCATGAAAAGCAGGGGGGAAGCCTCTCTTTATTTTATTTGTTGACAGACCAGGACGACAGTAAATTTTTTTTTTTCAGGTAAAAGTTGTACAAATCAAATTAATAAACAATTAGGAAGCGAGCCAAATGTGGTTTGATTTGGTCTTTGTGGGAGTTCCAACTTGGGAGGGATAGGTTTTTATTTTTTATTATTATTTTTTTTAAATATCATGAAGATCATCAATTTAGACATATTTTATAAATTACATGATATGATGCTTGATAAGTGAATTTCATTTTAATTATTTAAAGAAATAATTTAATTATCAATTGCCATATTATGTGATTTACAAAAATATGATGTAAAAATAATCTCAAGAAAATGTGGTCTCCTATAGCTTTCATCCTTCGAAAGTGATGGACATGGGAACTTAAAAGGCTGAAGCTCAATTTCCAAACACACATGGACTCGTGTAGTCTTGGAATCATTAAACTATGAGCATGGACTCTGGTCAAACAAATACTTGTAAGTGAAGAAAATTAGACTATTTTTTAACTCTTAATGATGGTTTAGGGTTTAGTTCTTAGTTGCTTTGGCAATTCATTCTCTTATCAGAACATCTCGAATCTGCTAACTGGCTCTAGCTAAAATTTAGAAAAATGTCAAATGAAAAGTAACTCAATTAGGCGAAAAAAAGTTGATTGGATAAACACTAATAACTGATGGTTGTGTTTTTAGATAAAAAGTAACTTTATTAAAAATGACCAAGAAATTATATAAGACATACATGCCAAATGTGAGTTTCTTAGCAAATTTTACTATAAAACTACATAGGATTTCTTGCAATCTCGTGATCAAAGATACAACAGAAATATACAAGTCCTCTACATAAGACTCATATTCAACCAATCGGGAATTAATTGTAAAAGCATCACAAAGAAAAGATCGCACCACCCTTTGTTGATCTTGCAATGGTCCACAAAGAAGCTCCACTATCTACGAGTCACCTTTAACATAAACCAAACTTGTTGATTTTGCAATGGTCCACAAAGAAGCTCCACTATATACGAGTCGCCTCTAATATATGCCAAAGCTTCCTCCTCATAATCCTTTGCTAAGCGCCTAATCATAAAAAAAAAAAATTTTAGATCTAAATAACAAGCACTACTCCAAAATTTGTTGACTATTAAGTTATAACCGTTATAAAAGACTCTTCAATAGAGTGAGAAAGTGATCAACACCAAGAAAGTTTTTCTTGGCAAAGCGTAAACGCGATCATAACTAGGTAGAAGATGGAGATGGTTAGAAGATAGTAGGAAGCAGCCACATAGAATAAAAATTTGCTAGTTTGCTAAAAACAGCTATCTCTAGTCATTTTAGTTAAAATTTAGTCAATATAAAATCATAGATCTCCAAGACAAAGTCTTCATCTCAAATATTAAAAGGCTACTACAAAGCTACTCTCTAATGTATAGCATCTGATCATTTTAAAAGTCCCTCCACATAAATTTGTGGTGCATTCTTAACTAATTTAAGTCAATTAAGTTTTATGGAATTTCAAAATTCCTGATCCAAACGCACCTTTAAAATTTGAAATATAAAAACATGAAATTACACACCACTTAAATTCCAGTTACAAAGTTAGAGGCCATGATGCCCATACCATGTGAACCTTTCTATCATGAAATGACAAGTGATTCATACCAAGTACGCACTACATCTATCGAAAAACATATGAATTGAGTTTGCTTGTTCCAGTATTAGTCAAAGAAAACATGTCACAATTCAAATTGTCCCCTGCAGCGTTACTTGTCCCTTGAGTATTAATTAAAGAGCTAGCTATTCTCTCTCTTTAGAAATTTTTTATATATTCCGAACGTGGGTAAGTACATCACATATCATAATATAATAAAGAATATATATATATATATATATATATTTTTTTTTTTTTTAAATATCGCTCTACTTATATTATAACACGAGTGCACCAACTCGTGTTTGGGTACACTTAAAAATCTCTCATGTCTCGCTTTCTCTTCCTATCTCACAATGAATGTACGATACAAATCAGGCCGCATATATTGAGATGGTGGTGTAATAGTGGTTTATGGTTGTTGAAGATGAAGAAATAGCAATGGTGATAATGTTGGTGGTAGCGACGATTAATTTTGATCAAACGTCATATAAAATGATCACAACGATGATTAAACTAAATCAATTTCTCGCATTGGAAATTCAACTAACTCAAATATGGTTTTTTTATTTTATTTTTATTGACTAAGACTATAACAGTGATTTCACACCAAAATAACACACTTGAAGAATTCAACACTCTCTGATCCAAGTGGTCTTACATACAATATTCCACAATATCAATTAGAAAGTGTCAGCAAGTTTGGCTAATTACTTTTATTGGTAAATAAACAAATGAACAATGTCTTAATTGAACACTTAAAATAACCAAGATAATAAGTAAATCAACGAAATGATATTTAATTTTTTGTTGATTTTTTATGGATGATATTTGAATGGTGTGACAATGTGGAGGTGTTGTTTAACATTGGCAAGTTAAAAGGCCTTATACTTGCTTATAAAAAGTTGAGCTCCTCTCTTATAATTAACGGTGAATTGTCAATTTAGTTTTTGAATTATCACTTGAATGAAAAGTAGGTTTCTAAAAAAAAAATTCAAAAAAAATATGTACTTGAAGTATTAAAATCTACAAATTACATCTCTAATATTAGATTTGAAGCTACTATATTCAATTTTTTGTCAATTTAAGTCACGGTTATCCACCCATTCTAGGGCCGGAAAGACTCACAGAGATATTTCAGCCTCCGTCTGGCCACAAGTCTGGCTTCCACACTAGCAGCAGGTTTTGAACCCAAGACCATCCAATTTTTAATTTGAAGGAAGCCTCGCAATCTGCCATTTACCACTAGGCCATCAGCTCGTGGTTGACGAAAAGTTTGATAAAATAACTTTGAATATAACAGTAAGGATGAAATTAACAATTTTTTAATGAATTTAGGGACTTATTTTATTGAAAAAAAAAAATTAATTCAGGGACTTAATTTTCACTGAGGTGATAATTTAGGGACTAAATTAACACTTCACCCTATAATCAATTATTTTTAGATGGAACTTCAATTTTCTTCATAGTATCATAGTAAGTTGATCACACATACTATATGTGTTTGGCTTGAATATCCCCACCAGTAAAAGGGCTTATAAAGATGTGAAGTATTTACCGTTTTAGAGGGAGTAAGATTCTCTACCCCTCCAAATTTCTCTCATCTTCTATCTCCTCCTATTTAAATGGTTACGATTAAACCGTGTTAACATCTTGTATTGATTTATTTTATAAGGAGAGAAAGACAAAAACAAAAATGAGAGAGAAAAAGAAAGAGAAAAAAGAGGATCAAAGGGGAGAGAATCTTACTCCGATTTAGAGTTGGAACTTGACTTCCTTCCAAGAGCACCTAAAAACTTGAAGACTACACCTCAAAAATTTCAAACCCCAACGTCACACCTGCTTTCACGAGTTTGTTGACCAGCAAAGCAAGAAAGAGGGAGCGGTACTGCATGTATATGAAACATTGTTCACGCCCATCCAAGCAAATGCTGGATGGACTCAGACCCTCATCAAGAAATGACTTGATTGCTTGAAGCAAGATATAAAAAGTCAGCAAATGCATGGATGGACTCAGACCCTCATCAAGAAACGACTTGATTGCTTGAAGCATGATATAAAAAGTGAAAATGTTAAGACCAAAAATAACCTGGCTAAATTCCCGTCTCTCTCTTCTCTTCTCTCTCTCTCTCTCTCTCTCTCTATGGAGACATGCTGCAGGTCTGCTACCTGACTTTATCTCCCCATCTTGTCAATTTCTGTTTTTTTAATTGCCACACAGGGGGGTAAAAATTTCTTGACTTTCCACAGCTTCAGTTTATTTCTTTTACCTGCAGGATCATACTCTCTCTCTCTCTCATTATATATATACCAATCTCATTCTGGCCAAAGTGCCACACCGTCAGCCAAAACTGTGTCTTCCTACAGTCCTTCACTGAGACTGAGAATACTCTTCTACCATGGCAGACCCCTATAACTCCTCCAATCTCTACAATAATGGATGGATCAACTTTATGCCTCTCCGCCCTCACCATTGCCCTTCATTGCTCTCTACTGCTACTTCTTTTGCCAACTCCCCCTTTAATTTGAATATATCCAATCCTCCACACTCCTACTCTTCACATAATTTATTCATTGACTACAAATCCTCTAATAGTCAAAGCCAGATGACCTCATCCATTAATGACCATATTAATGTTTCCTCACCTCCTCTCAAAGAAGCTCTTCCTCTTCTAAACAACTTATTAAGCCCTAGAGGGGTCCTAGAAGAGGAACGTCGTCATGAGCCCTCAAGCGGCAGTCCGATTACTCCAATGGAAGAGGAAACCATGAACAAATATGATGCTGTTTATGATGATGGTGATGGCGACAATGACGACGAGAACTTGACTGTAGCCCTACACATAGGCCCCCCAAGTTCTTCTAATTCTAGTAATGTGCAATCTCAGTATGCAGATCAAGATCATATTACGGGAGGAGCGATCAGTAGTACTATTAGTCATGTGGTTTCATCAGGTAACCCTATTGTGGCCGTGGACAGACTAAACGAGGGTGGTCATTACTGGATTCCCACCCCTGCTCAGATTCTTAGTGGCCCAACTCAGTTCTCATGTTCTATTTGCTCCAAAACTTTCAACAGATACAATAACTTGCAGGTATTTCTTTATAAACATATGAAGAAAGAAATCCCTTTACAAATTCTCTTATTTCCTTGCCATTTCTTATTTCCATATCTGGATCAAGGTTAATTAGTTTCCCCAGTTACCATTGAAGGTTAATTAGTTCAGTGAGGTCGCCTGTGCGTGTTTAATTAATTGTGGCTTAATAAACTATGTGTTGTATGCATGTGTCTTTCATTTTTAGTTGTGTACTCTTACCATTAATATTTGGATGTTCATGTTCCTTCTGATCTGAAAAAGCCTCCCTGCGGACAGAATTTTAAACTGCTGCAGAAGCAATTTAATTACACACACACACCAAGAAGTAGTAGTACTTCCAGTACCAAGGCTTGTTAACTAGCATGACAGCTTCACTAACAGAAAAGATGAAGCTATGATGAGGGTGATGGAGAGATCATGATATTTATCAATTGGTGGCAGCTGGATGTATACTACTATTTGCATAATCAGTTGAATTAAGAACTAAATAATACTGTAGTGCATTTTACAATTTTGGAGATTTAATGACATGTTTTTTTTCCCTGATACAATTATATGTTAACTACGGTCGGAAAATAAATTGATATCAAACCTGTCATTCACGAAATTCAAACTCAGACCTCTTATTTAGAATCGGTGAAAGTAGCTGATCCCATATATGAGAAGTTCTTCATGATATTAGAGTCGGTAAGATCATGTCAAGTCCATAACTACATATATGTGCTTCAAGTCATCCTGTTAATTAAACTTGTTCACGTGTTCAACTAAAAATTTAGCTAAGCATGTGAGAATGTGAACAATGTCCCATGTTGAAAATTTAAGAAACTTTGCAATAGTCTATATGGAATTAATTTATGATTTACATATTTTTTTATTCGTTAAGTGTTAGTATGTTATTGACATTTGAATCTCCTAAGGACTTTTGAAACTAAACTTTCATCTTAGTGGGGAATATAAATGTGGATTATTTCTTCTAGGCTAAGAAAATGTGTGAAAGGTACCTGTTTGACATAGTTTTTAATAGTTTTCTGTCCGTATATCAAACTTGTTTCCTGCGCCTGAAAACACACCTACCTCAAAAACGATGAATTTTCTTGGCCAATGATAATTCTAGCTTCGTTCACTCCGCCTAGTGACGGGTACAAAAGTTACGATATTCATTTCACAGTGCAAGAAGATTGCCAATTTTCTGCCCCTTTTTCTCTCATAGGCAACATATCGGTATTTATATAAGGATAATACTTGCATCCTTCCATAATTGTTTTTTTTTTTTAAATTACACATAACTCGTTAAAATACAAAGAAAATAGAAACACATATATCAACTGTAATTGGTATGAATCTAAGAATTTCTATTTGAAGAGAAAGAGAAAGGTATTATTCATATATACTATATACATCGATGTTTGAAATGTATAGCTTTAACTTGCAGAAGTTATAAGGCATCAAAAGTTCTAGGTGCATATAATTAGGATTCTTATTTGTATGGAATTATATATATATATATATATATGTGTGTGTGTGTGTATATATATATATATGTACATCTTTTGGCTCTAACATTAGTTTTTTTGTTTTTCCTTCTCCCTGCACATGCATGAAATTAATTAACTGTACAGATGCATATGTGGGGGCATGGTTCTCAATACAGGAAAGGACCAGACTCCCTAAAGAGAACTCAACCCACAGCCATGTTAAGACTCCCTTGCTACTGCTGTGCACCAGGTTGCAAGCACAACATTGACAACCCTAGAGGTGCAAAGCCACTCAAAGACTTCAGAACTCTTCAGGTACATTACAAGAGAAATCACGGTGTCCGGTCCTTCATGTGCAAACGCTGTGGCAAGGCATTTGCTGTGAAAGGTGATTGGAGAACCCATGAGAAAAATTGTGGCAAGATTTGGTACTGCATTTGTGGCTCTGATTTTAAGCACAAGAGGTCTCTCAAAGACCACATCAAGGCCTTTGGTCCTGGCCATGGATCGTTCGATATTAAGTGTTTCGAAGAAGAAGATGAACCCGCACCCGAAATTGAACATGAAGCTGAGGCTACAAGATGGTGTACATTGCAAGGTTAATATTGATGTGTGTGTGTGTCTTATCTCTACCTTGAGCTCATATGTACTATCTCCAAATGTATATTTGTTACTCATCCTCATGAATGGACATATGGTACCTTGGCTTTGCCTTTCTTATGTATATTTTTATTTCATATATTTCAACCTATGAACTTCAACTGTAAACAATACAATTAAGATAGTATACATGGTTGAGATAATATAAATTGATGAATTTTTTTGAAGAGGCATCTTTTTCCCACATCAATTTTCAGTTTTGGGTCTTAGTGTAGAGAGATTTTTCAATGGGTTGGGATTGGGAACATGACTCGGTAGTGTGCTGAGAATACGACTCGGTACACCAAGTATAATAATACAATTGGTTCGAAACTTGAAAAAAAAAAACAAATTTACACCTTTTGTCATAAAATCAATCAAACCAAAAAAACAATACTGATCCAATTTTAATACCTTAAGGTGCAATATGAGAAAATTGAATTTTCCAAATTTATTCTAGAGATAACTTCAAGCCTAGAGGGTGTAACATGAAGTTAGCACTATGTTTTAACTTTTATGTAGTAAACATAATAAAAAACCTATGAAAATGAGATAACTTTTAGAGCATCTCCAAGAGAGTTCACAAAATTAAATTTGAAGTGTCACGTAGAATTTTTGTACTCCAATAAAGTTGTCAAATGAGTCTCCAAATTTAGAAAATGTTCAACATTGTCTAGATTTAGGCTCTCTATCCCACTTTTCAATTTGTTGTAGTAAAAGTAATGTAGGTAAATTAAATTTGTAGACTAAATTTCCAAACTAAATGATGTGTCACCAATAAAAAAAATAAGGGTAAAGTACAAAAAACTACCTCAACTATTAGTGTCACGACACTTTCATACCTTATCTTTTAAAATTGACAATGTCATACCCTATCTTTAGAATTTGTGTCAATGTTATACCTTCCGTTAGCTTGACCGTTTATTTCTCAGTTAAATGCTGACGTGGCTTGATCCGGGACCCTTTTTTATTAAAAAATTAATAAAATATTATTAAAAACAAAAAAAATCATTTAATATTATTTAAATATTAAAATAATTAAAAAAAGTACATAAAAATATTAAAAAAAAACCTCTCCTTTCGACCCTCCCCCCTCTCTCTCTTCCCCATCTTCCTACAACCCAGATAGAAGAAGAAGAAGAGAAAGAAAAAAAAAACCCAAACCAAACCCAATTCGACCCCCTCCCCCCACCACAAACCCAACCCCCTGCAACCTAGAAAGAATGAGGAGGAAGAAGAAGAAGAAGAAGAAGAAGAAGAAGAAGAAGAAGAAGAAGAAGAAGAAGAAGAAGAAGAAGAAGAAGAAGAAGAAGAAGAAGAAGAAGAAGAAGAAGAAGAAGAAGAAGAAGAACAAAAAAAAAAAATGGGAAACCTAGTTCGTCCTCCCCCCCCCCCAAAAAAAACCCAACCCAACCCCCTGCAACCTAGAAAGAATGAGGAGGAAGAAGAAGAAGAAGAAGAAGAAGAAGAAGAAGAAGAAGAAGAAGAACAAGAACAAGAAGAAGAAGAAGAACAAAAAAAAAAAATGGGAAACCTAGTTCGTCCTCCCCCCCCCCCCCCCCCAAAAAAAACCCAACCTGCAGAAGAAGAACAAGAAGAACAAAAAAAAATAAATCAAATCGTCCGTCCCCCCGCATCCACCCTCTTCCCTCCACACCCATTCCCCCCCCCCTACCATTTTCTCCGCGCCCAGGTTCTCAACCTTCGGAATCGCCCTGGCGAAGGTTTCCCGATTCCACGTCAACGGGATCTGGGTTTTTTTTTTTTTTTGGTTGCAGGTAGTGGGTGCAGAGGGTGGGTGAGGGTGGGTGCGAAGGTGGGGAGGTTGGGTGCGGGGAGAATAGGGGGTGGGGAGCGGGGAAAACAAATTGGTTTTTATTTATTTTTTTTTTTTTTCTCTTCTTTTTTCCTGGGTTGCAATTGCAGAAAGGGGGAAGAAGATGAAGATGGGGAGAAGAGAGAGAAGGGGGAGGGGACGAACTGATGTTGGTTTTTTTTTTTTTTTTTTTTTTTTAATAACTTTTTATTATTATTTTAATATTTAAAAAATATCAAATGATTTTTTTTAGTTTTTAATAATTTTTTAATAAAAAATGGTCCCGGGTCAAGCCACATCAGCATTTAACTGAGAAATTCACACCTAGCTAACAGAAGGTATAACATTGACACAAATTCGTAAGATGAGGTATGATATTGTCAATTTTAAAAGATGAGGTATTAAAGTGTCGTGACACCAATAGTTGAGGTAGTTTTTTGTACTTTACCCAAAAAATAAGCATGTTAATCAACATTTAAGTAATAATCTAACTGTCAATTTCCATGTCACAAGGTTACAAAATTTAGTTTACAAATTTAGTATTTCTAGCATTATACCCTTATAACAATGTGTCTTTGTTAACTTTTTCCCAAAAACTAAATACTAAAAAAAGTCACTTAATGGAGTAAAAAATAATAATAAAATCTGTGGACTAGCAAAGTTGTGAGTCTCAACAAATTTTAATTTTCAAACTCTCATTTGCGTCAACAAACTTGTTTTTAAAGAGTTACATCTAAAAAAACTGTTACCTATGCTCTAAAGTATCCTTCTTCAGTCAACTCGCCCCCACCCGCCTTAGTTTCCTTTTTCCAGATATCATATTCTCTCCTCCTCTCTGTCTAAATACACACAAGACACAATAGACTGAGTATTTTCATGGCTCTAGCTTCGGGCATTACTCAAATCTTCTTATGCAGGCAGTCAAATGGTTTGACGGTCAAGAATTGCTCAAGTAGTAGAGATAGCAAAACAAGCTCATCCCAAATCCAGACGAAGAAGAAGCGGTGCTTGAGATGCAGCACCCTTTACTCAGACCACGACAATTCCCCTACTGCTTGCTCCTTCCACGGCCACACCACTGGTAATTATAATCTTCATACCACAATCATCCACATGTTAATTTCCTCTTTCAGTTTCTCATCCACATGTTAATTGGGATCTTGTGGGCTTTTACTAAAAGCGTGTTTCCTTTTGATTGATTGACGTGGATATCGATAATACGAGGACCAACCAAATTTAGGAAAATGATTTCTGCATATTTTTTTCGCGTTCTGCATATACTATTTCTTTTTCTTCTAGCAATTGGATTAGATTATACAATTCAAAAGAGAATTAAGCGCTAAAACTAAGACGGTGTGCAAAAGAAGAAAATAAGTGTCATAAATCACTTTCCTAGCATCTCCAGCAACATGAGCTAGAATTCGGTTAAATTTAAAATCAAATTACATAAACGTTATCGTCTCTAGTTCTGGCTAACATGGACACAATATTTAGTTATTTGGTTAACTTTTCTAATGGGATTGAATCATTAAGGGAGATAGAGAAAAATAGAACAAGATTTGACCAAAAGTTATTTTCTTAGTTTCCGAGCGTGCTTAAATCTCTAGATTTGAATAAACGATAGGCAGTAAAAATATCACGTCACTCGGCTTACAAAATTTAGCGAATAGTGAGCATAACATTGCTATGTTGATAATTGGATATGGTTTTGTAGGGGAGAAAGGATTATTTGCTCTAGCTCCACCACACCAAGGGATTGATGGAGAGTGGAGTGACAAGTCTGGAGTAATTGTGTACAAATGGAATGAGAAGAACAAGAGACCAAACACTGGAAGTGGGAATTGGAAGAAGAGATGGAGCTGCTGTCAAGAGTATGATGAAAATGCCACACCTTGTCAAAAGGGATGGCATGTTTCCTATGATGATGGCTTCACTTTGTATTAGCCACTGTTGAATTTGCTTTAAATAATTAAATGTATCACTTGTTAATATCAAGTTTGTTAAATAGTTTATAAATCCATAACAATCTTTGTTTTTAATTTTTTCCTGAATATTTAACTTTGCTTTGATGGGTGAAAGTTGATGTGCGGCGTTGCTCCGTCAAGGCTTTTCGCCCATTGCAAAAAATTCCCCACTACAGCCTCCCGTAGGAGTATGGCCTGTGTCTCAGTCTCAGTGTGGCTGATCATTTTCTTGGACTAGCTACATGATCATCGCCTTGGTAAGCTAGTGGCTCACCACTAGCTAGACAGACGCGAGCCCTTCGTTGCGTGGATTCCTCCTTTTGCTCATCAGTCCATGGGTATTAGAAGCCGTTTCCAACTGAATTTTAGCTATATTGGTTTGTTTCGTAAAATATGCGGTTCTTTACACTCAATCATGTATTCAGTCTCAGTAACTCATTTTTTTTTTTTTTATTCAATTCGGACAGTTCAGAAAAAGCACTTTACATCCCAGTAATCAGTACAATTTGACTTGTTCTGGTTTCTACTTGTGCAGGACAGTAACAATTTTTTAAGAGAAAACTTGTATTCCAAGTCACATTTGGTAGGAATCACAACTCATTTCATAATAGCACGGAACTTCTTAATGCGCAAAAGAAGCTATAAATTCCTATTTTTGAAGTGCTTATGGAAATTAAATTGAAAGAATAAGCAGATGGGGAGGCCTGCATGGAAAGGAATTATCGAAAGTCGTTTTATTTTGTAGTCGAAATCTGTATATATTTCTCAAATGAGCAGAACCACATTGTCAAAAGTCATCAAATGCAATAAGCTAAAAAGATCCAATAGTCTTGAAAGACTCATGAACATGCTGCAACAAGTCATGGTCACGGTTCCACTCTGTCGTTGGCGCATTGACAAAATGTGCATACAGCTTGTTCTGAGCACAAGTCACTGAAATCAAACTGTGAGCAGCAACTCCATCGATCTCATACACATAGTAAACCTGTCCCTTCTCGTCCTTCCTCTCCTCCGATGTCACATTATCCGCGCTTGCTAGCAAGTCCTGCAAGTTCACATCTGACAGAGCCAAATTGTTCAGCACCGCATCCTTCGGTGCTAGTTGCCTAAACCCGGAAAGGAATGTCAAGTACTCTTTTTCTGACTTCTTCTTCGGGTTGTAAAATTCGCTATCAGTCCCATTTGTACCTGTTCATCGAGAAAGATACACTAAATATTGAGTTCAGATTCACAGTTTGACAATAGAAATATGTCTATATTAAGCGCCACAACGTAATTAGCATGTGACACATATGTTGCAGATGTAGTGAGCATATATGTACGCACCCTTTTCGACTTTTGAGACCAAACGCTCTTTCCATCCATCTGGCACGTCATAGACATATTCGGCGGAGGCTTTCTTGTCGGAGTTGCCACCGTAACCGCCATAGTTGGCCGCGCTGGCAGCAGTGCCGTAGTAGATTTGGTAAGTTGTTTCTGCTGTGGAGTCTGCCAACGAGGGTGGAGGGGCGGTTAGGATGGCAGCTGCAGCAGCGGTGACAGTTAGTGTGGCGGTTAAGGTAGTTAAGAGTGGTTTAGAGGGTGGGATAGGGATGTGGGATTTGGGCGGTAGGGGAGTTTGAGGTGGTTTTGGAGATGTGATGTTGTTGGTGGTGTTGGTGGTGGTGGAGGAGAAGAAGGTTGAGGGTGAGAACATGTTAGCCATGGGATTGGATTGAGGGGGTGTGGTTCTTTAATTTGTTTGATATCTTTGTGGTTCTTTAATTTGTTTGTTATCTTTAATTTGAGATTTTCCTTATCCTATGTGGTGGGAGAAAGCTCGGATAATTGGCCATTGACCAATCATGTATACCACAAGATGGACCCTACCCTTTTTCCTGTCCACCCTAGAGGATGTATGGAGATAGAGAAAGTATCCAAGTGACAAAGATATTAGGATAATAATACTTGCATCGCTTCATGTGAGAAATGCACATTATTTCACTCTTTATCAATAATGTGTATTTACAATAAGGTTTTAAAAGACATTAGGTGCTAGTCGGGCAGCGAGTTGGGGCTAGCACCTAGGCGGGGTTTAGGGGGTACTTAGATGGACTAAGTGGATTTAAGTAAATCTATTATATTTCGTGTAAATAAGTGTCTACTTATACTTAAAATATATATAATTTCATCATAAACTATAAAATAGAATAATATATATATATATATATATATATATATTATGAAGTATTCGAACATAATGAAAACATAGGGAACAAGCATATAATGTGTGTTCATTTAAGTATTTAATAAGTCTCTTATAATTTATTGAAAAAAAATAAAATGCAAAATGAAAGTTATCTATTTTCTGTCTAAGTGTGTCGCGACCTAGGTTGGTGCCTAGGCGGGTCTAGGTGAGCTAGGCGGGTGCCAAGGCGGTCGAGACGAGGCCCTGAGTAGGTCTATACACCATTTCTTAATTTTCAAATGTCTAGGCACTAATCAAGGCGGTGGCCAACCGCCTAGCGCCACGGAATTTTAGAACAGTGATTTACAATATAAATTTTATTATCGGAACTATTCAATTTTTAAATCTTCATTTATTGGTTATATAAAAGTTTATTTAAATCGAAAAGCATTTAGTCATTCAATATGTTACTTTGATAGTCACACCGTCCATTTGCTCTATTCATTTGGATGCATAAACGACATCTTTTCGAATTATTTTTATGTAGGATTGATTTTTCAAATAAATATTAAAAAATTAAACGACTCTGATTTTAAAATGTACACAAGCGACCCCACCTAACAGAAGATTTAGAACAAAATCGAGCACCTTCTAAAATTTAAACAAGCAACCCCACTTAATGGATAGAACTTTACTATTGTCGTTATGTTTATTAGTTCATAAAACACGTGATCCCTAAAACTCTATCCTCATATTCTTTATCTCTTTAGTCAGACGTAACTGCTAGCCATATTTTTTTAGGGGAGAGTCATTATTCATATGAATGGCTTTACGGTCCATTCAACCCAAAAAATAAAAAATAAAAAATAAAAAAATCAGCTAAATTAAAGAGCACTCAGCACAAATTCGTGTCAACTTTTGTAACTGACGTATTTGTTGTTCTTATTTTATAAAGAAAATATATTGAGTACAATATAGTTTTAGAATGTGCCTATCATGAATGATAAGTTTATGTATCTATGCTAAAAATGGGATGAAAACCTAAGAAATTGGGTTAATTTGTCTAGTTTGATGGATTTTGTTTATTGTTACTAATTGACTAAATCGAAGTACTAGATTTAAAATCAACAAAATCAACGACATATATGATTTAAATTCTTTTACATGTGCGTATCTGATTGGGCCCAAAATGTTATTGGGCCGAGCGTTGGTTCGGCCCAAAGCTTTTCCAAGTGTACTATGTAGGCTGCCCGGTGGTCCTGGGCTGTTCAGCAATGGTAGTCGAGTCCTATTGCAAGAAGGAGTAGTTTGGATGAGCAGATAGGTCGAAAAAGTCCTAATACGATAAGGGGTCCTAGTACAATAAAGATTCTCGACCAGCAATGAATATGGCCTAAAAAAGGGGTGAGATCAAAATCCTAATAGGAGTAGGATTGGTCGAGATAGAGTTGGAACAGAATAAAAAGTCATAATCCAGATATGGTTTCAACTTGATCTTAAGGAGGATTTGTTGCTATAAATACAAGGCATCATGCAACAATCGAGGCGAATTCAACACACAATTGCCCTGTGCAAACCTCTCAAACAACTTGAGATTTTTCATTTTCTTTTTCCGCCAACACATCTTCAGTTTGGATAAATAGCATTGTGGAGGCAACCGGTGAACATCTTCATTTTGGATAAACAACACTATTGCCGTAGAATCAATCGACCAAGGAGCACCTTCAATTTGGATAAGCAGCACTGCGTCGAGGCTGACTGGTTACCTATCCAAGTCTTGATCGAGAAGGGTTTCCGAATCCTTATTGGCAGAGGTCATCTTATTAGTCTTCTTGGCGAAGTAGGGTGTTATGAGTTACGACATTCGGCACATTGAACGCAGAGTGATTTTATGATTGGATTCACATGTGAGTTTCAGAGTTTGGCATTCTGACGGCCAAACCACATTTACCATCAAGACATACATCTCCTTTGAATACTTGTGTCCATATAGTCTGGTGTCGTTTCGACGTGCTTATACTCTCACGAATATAATCACTGCGATCGAATCCTGCGCCAACGATTCGTGAACTTCATAGAACTAGCAGTCTTGTCTTCAGGCTCGAGAATCCAAAGGCCGAGATTTGTTCCTTCCTCGTCTGCAATCGTGAAGATCAAGAAGTCAGCAACACGCTTAACGCAACATCAACAAATTTTACTCCTCGGTCGAGCTCGGCCGACGAGTTGGCACGCCCCGCATCAACCGAATGACGTAGTTAGCTCATTATTTACTTGGCATGCGCGTCACGTAGGCTTTATAATTTTTAGGATCAACAATATCAGAAAACGAAAAATTTATTTTGGGCATGGCTCTCAATTTGAGTGGTTTTTTTTTTATTGTATTACTCTTTTTTTTTTTTTAAGGAGAACAACTGATGATAGGCCACGGTTATCCACCTCTTTCGAGGGCCGGGAAGACTCACAGAGGCATTTCAGCCTCCCCTGGCTATCTTCCTATACAAGATGTGGTAGTTTGAAAAAAGTTTCATTACTCACACGAACCTGATGTTATTATCCTTATTTTATAAAATTTTGATTTATTGTTACTAAATTGTTTGAATCGAAGTCACCAGATTTTAACATCAAGAAAATCGATGGTATATGATTTAAACTCTTTTTCATGTGTGTATTAAAAAAGAGAATTTTCTTTTACATGTGTTTTAATTTGAGTAATCTTTTGGTTTTATATTAATTCATGAATCACGTTATCCGTAATATTCTAACCCATCTCATTTATTTGTTTAGCGAGGTGACGAACATAACTGATAGTGATACCCATCTTTTTATAGGAGTTGTGGTAATTTGAAAAGGAGTTTCATTACTCACGTCAGTCACATGAATAACATTGCGGTCCATTCTACTAAAAAGACTAGCTAAATTAAATGGAGGTAGATTGTCTGCCCTCTTGTTTAGATGTCATTCACATTCTTTTTTATTTTATGCGGTCATGGTTAAGCCACGTTAATATTTTATATTAATTTTTTTATAGAGATAATAAGATAAAAAGTAATATGAATATAAAATATTGACTTGACTTAATCGTAATTGTACAAATAAAAAGGAATAGGAAGGACATCCAAACAGTGTCTGCCTCCAAATTAAATACCACTTGCCTGTAGTCGTGTCAGCTATTGTAACTAACTTATTGTCCTTCTTTTATAAAATTTTAGTAGGACATCTGAGGAATTAAAAAGAACAGAAAATAAGTCATAGTACAATATGGTATCAGGGTGGAACATGTATTTATGCTAAAAATGGTATAAACCCACCAAATTTGGTTATTGTTACTATACTGACTAAATGCATGTGACTAAATTTAAAATCAATAAACGGTATAAAAAAAATAAAAAAAAAGAACAATTTATTTTACATGTCTCTCAATTTGAGTGGTTTTTTTATTTCATTTCGGTCAGATGTAACTGCTGGCCATATTTTGATAGAAGCTGTGATAGTTTGAATATGAGTTTCATTACTCACATGAGCCACAATGTGCTCCATTCTTAAAAAGCCAAATTCGATGTTGCTCACCATTGGTTCGTGTTTTGTAACTAACGTTATTCTTATTTTATAAAATTTACAAAGTTTAGTTGAGTTTCAATGAATAATATAATTTAAAGTACAATAAGGTATCAGGATAGCCTGTACCGAGCTGTATGGTGAAGAGGATTAATCCACCATCAATGTGTGGTGGGATATCTTCTTTATTAAAAATAAGCGAAAAATTTGAGGACCAAAGTGGAACGAACACTAAACTTAGGAAGCAAGATGTAATTAACACTATGTTTGGATGAGAGAAATGAACTTAGAATTTGAATAAAAGTTAGAATTTATAAACTGACACGCACCAATTCCCTTATTTAGGTTCATAAACACAGAAATTTAGAATTTTTGCGTGAAAAAAAAAAAAAAAAAAAAACTTGAAATTTGGGATCTCCAATTCCCAAGTAAAAATTATATGTAAATAAGTATCATTTCAATTTCTATGATTGAGAGTTGAAAAATAACAAATTCCATTGTTTTTTAAGTTAACTAAATGAGAAAATTCATAAATTCTAAAATATAAAATTATGTCATTTCAATTTTTATTATTTTAAAATCCTTTAATAATTTTAATTTTTTTCATCTAACGTACGAACCAAAGTGGAACGCATCTCACACCAATGCCTTAATTTCTTGAGGTATTCATCAATTTACCCCTGAACTTGTGGCCATTAGCCAATTTTCCCTCTCGACTTTAATTTTGGCCAATGTCCCCCCTCAACTCTCATAATTAGTCAATTTGCACCCTACTGTTAATTTTTTTAATTTTCCATCTATTCTTCTGTTAAGTAGGCATCAGCATGACTGCCTTTGAAGGGCAAAAAAAGTCAATTTGCACTCTACTATCATTTTTTCAATTTGCACTCTACTGTCATTTTCCGTTAAGTAGGTTTCCCTATACCTTACCAGAGGTAAACGAGGCAGAGGAAGGAGGCGATAGGGTGTGGGTAGCTGCAAACTGCAAAAGCAGCATATCAAATGGACTGAGCTGCAAACAGAGGAGGAGGGAGGCGTTGGCGGTAGTCATGGGCTCGGCTTGGAGAAAAGAAAGAAGAAAAGAAAGTTCAAAGAAAATGAAGAAGATAGAAAGTGTAGGGAAAATGACTTTTTGCCTTTTAAAGACATTCATGCAGATACCTACTTAATAGAAGAATAGATGAAAAATTAAAAAAAATTAACAATAGGGTGTAAATTGACTAATTATAAGAGTTAAAAAGGGAAATTGGCCAAAACTAAAATTGAAGGGAGAAATTGGCCAATCCCTACAAATTCAGGGGTAAATTGAAGAATATCTCTAATTTCTTACAACCCTCACCGTTCTGTCCGCGACTCAATCCACTTTTCCGTGCACAGGAGCATTTCCGTAATTGCACGTCAGAACAAAAACCCTAGGTGGTCACATTTTTGACCCCTCTCTCTCTCTCTCTCTCTCTCTCTCTCTCTCTCTCTCTCCCCATTTCTTGTCAGAGTCTGAGGATGATTGAATGATTTCAGGCGCGGTGGTTCGTCGCTCCCAATTTTGTTTCTTCGTCATTCTATTGGTTCCTAAGCTTTTTAGGGTTTCCAATTTTTGTTGCTCAGAAAAACCCCTTTTTCTTTATCTCTCGATTTCTTGATCGCCATGTCCAAAAGGTGGGTTCCTTTTCTGTTTTTCATATGCAAGGAACGAATTTGGATATTGAGTTTGTTGAACCATCCAATTTTTAGATGTTGTGATTTGCCATATTGAATTTGTTATCTTTTGTGTCTCTTAGGATTCTTGGAATAGCTGTTTTTAATTTAATTTATAATATATTTTTTAAATTGTTTGGTTGCTGGGAAAATGGAGGAAATTAAAAGGAGTTGTTGCCGTAGTGGTAGAATTGGTTGATTGCCCTTTGATTAATTTACTGGGTAATGTGGGTTAGGAGTCCTCTGTGAGTCAATATTTTTGAATTTTCAACGTTAATTGCAAATCCTTTGTTTTGAGTCAGGGTATGATTGTGTAATCTGAATATTTTGAAGATATGTAATGAAAATTTATGCTTTTTTTTTTTTTATCCATATAGTTGAAGCGGCTCTTCGCATGTATTAGAGATGATTGATTTTGTGAAATTTTATCTGCAACAGCGGTTTCGTTAATCTTCTTATCCGACAGTAGTCATATTACAATGAAGATTCAATGGCTTATTTATTGATTATGCTTGGGTAAGGTTTTTGAACTACTTTGTATTGTCATTTCTGATTACCTCAGGGTTCTCTGCAAGTTTTTTGCACATGGCGCGTGTTTGAAAGGGGAGCATTGCGAGTTTTCACATGATTGGAAGGCTTCACCAAATAATGTAAACTATTTATTCTACTTTAATTGCACTTGCATTAAGTAATAATGATCAACAATTGGTACCTTATTAACTTTTCTTTGTGGTCCATCATAACAGATATGTACCTTTTATCAGAAAGGAGCTTGTGCATTTGGTAGCCGATGCAGATATGAACATGTCAAAGCTTCTCAGGCTCAGTCTTCAGGCTCATCTTCATCAACAAATTCTCAGCCATCCCTTGCTATTGATTCTGCATCTCTGGCACTTCCTGTGAGAACCTTAGCAAGCAGATTTTCTCTTGCACCCCTCTCCCTTTCAGAACTCTCTGCTTCAAGTAGCCCTTTCTTACCTCCCTCTAAACCTGACTGGAATGGTTCTCTGGAGGATGACTATGATAATGTTGAAAGTAATGTTGGGGAGACTAGGAGTACTAGACCAGAAGATCGTGCTATTTGTTCATTTGCTGCAGCTGGTAATTGTCCTCGTGGAGAAAAATGTCCTCATATTCATGGAGATTTATGCCCCAGCTGTGGAAAACATTGCTTGCATCCTTACAGACCTTTGGAAAGGGGGGAGCATATGAAAACATGTGAGGATAAGCAGAAGCAACTTGAGGCTTTGAAACGTAGTCAAGAAATAGAATGCAGTGTTTGCCTAGAACGTGTTTTGTCAAAGCCCACAGTTGCTGAGCGCAAGTTTGGGATACTCTCAGAATGTGATCATCCTTTTTGCATATCTTGTATTAGAAATTGGCGTAGCAGTTCCCCAACTTCTGGTATGGATGTCAATAGCGCTTTGAGAGCTTGCCCAATATGTCGGAAGCTGTCGTACTTTGTCATTCCAAGTGTCATTTGGTATAACTCAAAAGAAGAGAAACAGGAAATTGTTGAGAGCTACAAGGCAAGGCTCAGGTAATTTTCTGCCCAAGTATCTTGTTTTCTTTTGAAAGCTGGGAATTCAATTAGGTGCTCTGTGTTCTGCCTTGGATATATTTTTCTATTCTTAGCTCAGAAAGGAACTATTATGGTTCAATATTTGTTTATAAAAAAGATACTCAATTTGGAGGACAGAAATATCGCCTTTCTATATTACTATTGTGATTTGAAGTTGGAAAGGCCTTAAAAGTGGGAAACTTGGGATCTCTTTCTCTCTTCCCCACCTCTCGACTTCATTTTTTGTATTTGTTTTGTAATTATAATTATTTATATTGTAGGTCAATTGATTGCAAGCACTTCGATTTTGGAAATGGGAACTGCCCATTTGGAACTAGTTGTTTTTATAAGGTAAAAGGATGTCCTACATGGAGTTTTTCTGCTGCAACTGTTATTTGCATTGGTTTCTCTGTCATGTTGAGTGCAATTAACCATGTCAAGAATCTAATGATGATTTGGATAAGTATATGATGGTTAGTCTGCTTGTTGAATCTGTTAATATCCCATATCTTGAGTTCGAACACAACAACCTAAACACTGTACCTCTTTTATTTTTCCATGTGTTTGTGGAGTCATGTGGTATGTTATGTGATAGATTTGGCTTAGCCCCATGAATTTTATTTTTCTTCTTAAACATACTTTATTTTTTTCCTCAATTGTTGTTCTGATTGATTGCTGGGCGGATGCCTTTGTTTTGGTGTAAGTGGGTGGAATTTGTAATGTACGAGGATATTGAGTTATAATATATTTTGGGTTTGTATCCTTTATGTTCGACCACATATTGAGTTATAATACACTTAGTTTTCTTGATGAAAACATTATTTCCATGTCACCAACCCAAATTACGTGGCTTGTTGGCTGCAGTTTAAGTATTTACTTGTTTAAGTGTATTGGTAGGTGGGGATAAGGCAGTTTATTGTTCCATATTAATTTTTTAATAAATTTACACTTAAAGATGTGGTCATTTAGACCTTTGCAGTCTGTGTTCAAGTGAAATGTTTGATTTATTCCCATGCTCATTCTTGTGCAACAATAACTAATGTTAGTTCTCCCAAGGGCTTGCAGTGGTGTCTGCGTTATAGGATTGGCAGTCAAATGGCTTACTCTAGTTTCTTTTTACCCAACTCAACTAGGTATTGGTTTAATAACATGGGGCTACATTGGATAACAAATTGCTTCAATCTAAAATTAGTATTTGTGACGAGGACCTTGCCAATTTATTATTTATTGTTTTAGCACTATCTTTGTTTGTTTGTTCCTTTTTGTGCTTCAATTATACTTCTGGGGCCTTAAATTTGGATAGTTTCTCGCCTCTGTTTTAGTATCATTCTTGTGATAGTGGTGATACCAGATTGTTGATGGTTTGCGAAGCAGTATTAGTTTATAACATGTTCTTTTTCTAATCATTGCAAATGGTTTTGCGACTTCAATGGGTTTATAACAGTTTTAGTTTATAACAGTCTCTCCCTTCATCCCTCCCTCCTGTTTTGTGACGTAGGCTATCGTAGAAAATTAAATTGATTTATCAGTTGTACTGTGTTATATTTTGTTAGGAGATGCATTAAATTAGATTCTCCTGAATGTTAGCCTTAGAATATGTGCCTTTTGTTTTTCATTTTACTATCTCGGGGAGGATCACAAAGCTAATCACCTTTAATGGATGGAATGTTTGTTGTATTCCAGCATACGGTCAACCCAGGCTCATATGTATGGAAATTTCACAGGCCACCTCCTAGAAGGCCTCCTCCACGGCGATATGATATTGCGCCTATGGATGTCATATTTCATATGTTCGAGCACTTAGAAGAATTGGATGATTATATGTTTGAAGATTTAGAAAATGAAGATTTAAACCCATGGGAGAGGGAGATATTAATGCAGATGGGTTTGGATACAAGTGACTCGAGTGAAGACGAGATAGATTTATGGCCTTGAGTAGATTTAGCCGGTTGTATAATCTGAAATTTCCTACTTGTTTTGGAGTTGCTGTGTTTTGATTGTAGTTTGTATTTAACAACTCCTATTTATGAATGATGTATAGATTTACCCTTTATTAAGGGGGTTATTTGTTGTGAGTCTCGAATAGTCTTCATTGGTACGATGTGATAGTTATGCTAATGATACAAAAGTTGTATAAAATTTAAAGGCCACTTTAACTAAAAAAAGGGAAAAGGAAAAAAGAAATTGTTTTGTGGTTTTGATTTCTGTTCGTGCTATAATATTTTAGTTGTAAGCTTATCTGACCAATTACCATGTTGCTCCATTTTTGAGTATCTGGTGGCTACAAATTAGTTGCACGTAACAATTGCTACAGGCAAACAAAGTGTACCATGTCAGGCATTCTGTCTTCCTCTTCGAATCTTATCTGCAATGCGGCTTTTATTTTAGGTCTTTCCAATGTCATGTACACTCCCATCTCAAGATATGTTTGATTCTACATTTTACTTTCTCTTCCAGTACATTGTCTGTTGTGGTCTGTACTGTTATCCTCTTACTTTTTTATCCGTGTCTTGTTTGCATGTGCTATTGTTTACCGTGCTGGTTTAGATCCTTTTTTACAATAATTGGGTAATGAACTTGGCTGTTGGTCTGATTGCAGCATGCATACCAAGATGGCCGTTTAGAGGAAGTAGCACTCCGTCATCTTGGAAATGAAGATGGTCAAACAGTGATAGCTACAAATATTAGGTTTTACCCTGTACCTTTGATCATTTTCTCCATTTACTTTTCTTTTCATACTAAAGCTGTGATATTTTCAGGTTGTCAGACTTTCTGTCTGATCTACACATAAGGTGAATAATGCCGTTTCAATGTTCCAAAGTAAGTTTATGCAGTGGTTGGATTTTGGTTATTTACTACTACTGTTGTTTATAACTGCATTTGTCCATTTGGGCCAAACCTCTAATGCGAAGGTTAAGTTGTCAAATAACACATACTAAGTTTTGCACAGAACAGGATGATGTATCAGTGAAGCAGTGGTCATGTTTATGATAGGGAACACGCTGATACCATATTGTACTGTTAACTTATGGGCAGTGGTAAACTAGACTGTGAACTTAGTCAAACCGTACGTTTAAGTTGTATGGTCGGAGGTCATTAGAGTTGCACACTGATGATTTTCCCTTCATGAGGCTGGTAGACCAGTGTCCTTTTTCAGTAAAACAATGCCGTGTGCTTCAATTTTGCCTAAATGTGCAGGATTTGTTTTTTCATCAAGAACACATGCGCAGCTCTCATGCTGGTTTTTCAATGGAAGGTGGAATACTCCAGTGGTTTGCAAGGTGTGGTTCATGTACTTTGAATGTTTTTAATGATGATAGAAGACTGCTTTCCATAATAATTTCCTTTAAATTATGTAGGACATATGTTTTTAATGTTTTTCTTTTTTGTTTCATTCACAACTTAAATATTGAACATGGGGCTGAACTCAGAAACTTTTATCATCCAGTTTCTCTTGTTTTGCAATACTGATCGTGATGTCAGTCTCATTTCGTTAGTTCCTGCTACTGGTTAATTTTACACTGAACATGGTTAATCTGGGTAAAATTTAAATGCAGTGACCAGCATAATCTGGATTTTTAATTGTAATTGTGCTTTCTTTTGGCAATTTATGTATTTTTTTTGTAAAATATTTAATATCTGACTTTATACTGTACTCGATTCTTGATGTAGAATTGGTTGCTGGATCCAGTTGCAGGAGAGACGACGTGCTTGGTTATCGTGAACTACAGTTAACAGAATTCTAAATAAAGTTATTATTGAGTGGATGAGTGTATGTTCAGAATTTTGACAATTATGCAATGTGCCGGTCTGGGACTTGGATGAATGTCTTCAGATCGGGACATTAAGATAGTCTGGGTAAGAGCATGTCGATATCGAACTGGTTGGGGGCTGTGTATATAACATTATACAAATGTCTAGGTCTTTAAAGGGATTTTTTATCGACAGCGGTAGACATTTTGATAAAAGAAATGCTTTTTGGAGGATGCCGTCGGGGTTATTTGTCATATTTTTGTTTTTCTGGTCAAACGAGAATGGTACTCATTTGTGAATCTGAAGGTGCAAATGAGATTTTTTTTTCTCTCTATTTTCATCCGCTCTATCAGATGCAAAAAGACTAAAATGAGTGCATTCAAACCAACCCATTTTTCGCACTTCGGTCCTATATCAAATATATCTTAGTGATACTAATTAGAGAGAGTCGAGGAGTTCAAATAAATCACTTATAGCAACAAAAACAGTAAAAAAGAATGTGTATGTAGAAATTAAAAAGTAAAGAAGGTATCATTAGAGTAAAAAAGATGAAGAATGTGTATGTAGAAATTAAACAGTAAAAAAGATGAAGATGTAATAATCTAATGTGAGTAATTTCACAAAGAAACCATATAAAGGAATCCTATGCAAACAATGCAACATTAGAGTGTTAAAAAGTGAAGTCTTGAGAGCAACAACATACAAATGAGTAACATGTAAAGTTAAAATAGAGAAGACATTGATGTACATTGTACTGGAGGAAGGCATACATATGTAGAATAATATATAAAGTAAGCTGGAAATGGAATTTGTTATTCTAGAAAAAATGGAATTTGCAATTTTCTCTTATGGATTTTCTCTGTATGGGTTCGCATTTTGAAATCGGGAGCTCTTAGTGTGGATGGTTTGTTAAATTAAACTCAAAACAGTAGAACATATAAGTAAACAAATGGGGGGCACATAACCAAAAGCTAAGACGGAGTTTTCTTATGGTAATGAGGGGGCATATATAATCCGTTTTTCACTCTTTTTTCATCTGCTCTATCAGATATAATGTGTGACAAAAGGAGTGCATTTAAATTAGAAAGAGTTGCGTTAGGCATAATTGGGCAAAGAAAAGCTCTTTATAGCAACAAAAACGAAAAACTGCTTTATAATTGGACAAAGAAAGAGGAAGATAAGAAGAAACAAAGAAAAAGCCCTTAAAATTTTGGCAGATACATTCAGCAAGCGAACAAAAAACACAGAGCCATTTCTAAACAGAAACTCAATATCAATATGTAGCGAAAAGAAAATAATGCCTAAGCAAGGAAAAAAACAAAAAAAAAAAAAAATTATATACCTGAGCAGCGACGTAGAATTCATACGAATGCAATACTTTCACTTCAAATGAAAACCTGTAGGAAAATCAAAAGCCCAAATGAAATAGCATGGCAGAAAAATTGAGGGGGAAAATAAATTAAAAAAAGTAAATAGAAAAACAAAGAGGATGAATGAAGTTGTCCAATGTATTTAATTTCTCTCGAGTATAAAGACATCTTACATATTTCTTGACCATATGAGATCAGTAGTTGATATAATTAGTCCAACGCAAAGGAACCCAATTCAACGCTTAAACCTTGCTTATCACTGCATTGAAATTTTTCTTTGGTTTATTGTATTGAGTGTGGATTTTCTCATCATATCTTTGTTTACTGGTTTGCTTGCTTTGATATTTACTGTGGTTGTTTTTTTTGTACCTTGTTACTTGCATTCATATCACTAGAAAGAGCTCTAAATTAGGTTTCGAACTTGCAGTGTAGGGATGGCCGCGTATGTTATACTACACAATGTTTGTTGTTGAGCTTCAACAGTGGATCAGATGTCTCAGTGCTGCAAGGAAGCATGAGAGGACGTGTTAAATTCTTGAGCTCGAGATCACATCTCAGTGATTCCATGATCTATTCTTGGAATTTCGGACGAGACAAATGTGCAAGATTGCAAGACTGCAGAAGTGTGGTGGGACGTGGATTAGAGCGGCTATAAGAAAAACGATTCCCTGCCCTCAAGCCGACATGGAGGTTGTTCATTTACCGTTCCTTTTAAACCTCTGTATGTCTGATCGTGTGGTGTCATCTGCTGCTCCAACATGAAGGAAAAATGTTACAGTTGATCAGTTCGTTAGTTGCATTCGCTTGCAAGTTTGTGAGGAGAATTCTTAGGGTATGGGTTTTATCTGAAACAAAATTGTTGAGCTTTGCATTCGAATGTGCTTCAAACTCAATAGAACTTGGTTACTGGCTTTTCTTGTTCTTGACCAGGTGATGCATGGTTCTTAAATTCTCCAGAAGAATAGCTGGGATTCGTCCTTGCAGATGGAAGGTTTCGATGTATGGGTAGGGAATGTGTGTGGAACACGTTGGAGTCATGGACACACATCTTTTTATCAGAAGAGAATCAGGTTTATACTTTATTGTAGGATTTTTGGGATTGGAGTTGGCAGGAATTGGCTCTATTTGATCTATCAGAAAAGATGCGCTGCATATATTTGACAACAAGCTCCAAAGTCTTTGTTGTTGGACATTCACAGGTCTTACACCTCTTCATCTACTTAACATATCATTCCCTTGCTGCTGCTTTTGGTGTTTACTCAATTTATTCATGTTATTAGGGAACGATAATGTCTTTAGCTGCTCTCACCCAGCCGGATATAGCAGAACTGGTTGAAGCTGCCGCTCTTTTCTCTCCAATTTCATACTCGGAACATATCACTTCTAAATTTGCACCTAGAATGGTCAACATATATATATTGATCAGGTATTCCTTATCTTCTTCAAAGTATAGCGTGTGAATAGCTTCTTTAATAAAATTGATGCAACCGTTCATCTTTTCAGATGATTCTTTTTACTCACTGTTATGAGATTTTATTAGTAGTAATATTTTTATCTTATGTACATTATATGCAGTGAATGGGGTGTCAACCTTTGGATTCAATATGTGGTGGCCATGCTGACTGCTTGGACTAGTTGTATATGATTTTGCTTTTGATCGTTGGGGTTTAGGTATTATGTTCCTCATGTTGTATATTTTCTCTTTTGAGTAATATAATATGGGCGTGAGGGCCTAGCCTCCCAGCTTTGACTGGGTTCCAGCCCTCTTTAAATGTCTTTTTAATATATGTTGGTACATCGAAAAAAAGGCATATTTTCACCCCAAGCACCTAAAAACTCAGGACTAGCCCCGCACCCAACATGTCTCCACTCTCATTAAGTGAAATGCTTTTCACACTATCAATTCCAATCTCCTCTATCCTTTTAGGCCTCCCCTATCCAAAATCTGTTTCATAAAGATCCACCTTCGGCGACCCGAGAACCACGACGTGGTGCCCCGACCAGGGAATCTCCTCCCACCTCGAAATCGACTTCTCTGTCACTCCCAAAATTGCCTTGTCTAACTTCTTAATAGTGTTTCCGATTGTCTTTACTGCAACGACAATTCCATTTTTCCTAATAATGCCTTCCCTACTGCCATTGATCGGCCAAATATGACACAATTACTGGCGTATGTAATCGGTATTGGATGGCCCAAACGAGTTATCTAGCCCGCAATAATTCTTGTGACTATGATGATCATTTTCTTGGGTTTTAAGCAAACAAACCCATACAAATTCACATGTTAGAACACATGGTGATAAAATGTACTGGATATGACTCATTTCTCTTGTTGCATAACTGAATAATCCAATTTTTAATGCTCTCCATTTGGGCCAAGTTCATCAAAAATGTAGCACGATCCATTATTATTTACCAAATCCTAGAACCACTCCTTGTGAAGAAATTCGCTTCCACCACTCCTTCAAGAGGACGTCCTCCGGACCAAGTGGATGGGGTATTCAACTTCTACCATGCTTTTCAGATTCGAAATTCTCTTATTCTTTAAATTATTGTAATAGTTTTGAACTCTTCCACTCCCCTTAATAATAGTATTTAAAAAATACAAAATAAAAACTACAATGGGCAATACTACTACTTGATGCTAGCTCAAGCATAAGTGTGGAAAACTCTTCCGCATCTCTTTGGAAATTTCTCGAGGGATAAAAAGTCAGGAAAACTAATGAAAATAGCTTAAAAACTTTGAGTTTTAACCAAAAGGACAAAAAAGTGTTGTAAGTCAATAGTACCAAGAGTGACTTTTTAGAGTTCAAATGTCCTTAATGTTAAAAATAAACAGTACCAGGAATATTTCGTTAAGACTTCTAAAAAAAGTCATGTCCGACTCAACGACAGTTAGCGAAACTTGTGCGTAAAGGAGCTTGGGCTTTTCAGGTTCCTGGCCACTAGGGATCTGGCGAAACGGTAAAAGTGTTAGAGAGTGCTTGAGGTTTGGGAGGGTGATGGAACTGAAGTGGAAATGGGAAATGGGAAATGGGAATTCATAGAAGAGGTAGGCTTGGAGAGAAGAAGAGACATGGTATGTCAAGGAAGGTTAGAGGGAGAGAGGGTTGTGGAGCAGATGATGAGTTTGGCCGGGGGAGGTACTTGGCATTTCTCAAAAAGTTTGGTTTTGGAGAATCTTGCCATGGATCAGAAAAAGAGATCAAGTGGAAGACAGGAGCATGAGTACAAAGCTAAATTGTGGAAGTTGCATTTTAATTGTGACAAATGATTTGTCAAAAAAAAGAGTAAATTACACAAAACTATCTTAATTATGGGTCGAACTACAATCTCATATTTCATGTTTTAAACATTACAATATCATACCTCAACTGATGAATTCGTTGCAATGTCAGACCTTCGTTAAATTATCTGTCAATTTTTCTGTTAAATGATGACATGGCAAGAGTAAGGCCCACTCCTTTTCTAATTGAAATATTAAATTAATTTTTTATTTAAAAATTAAAAACAATAATGTTATTTTTCCGATGTTTTTATACCACATTTATATATCATCTTATTTGGTATCTGATGTAGACAGCCACATCATTTAAATTCATTAGAATTTAATATAAATTAAAAAAACCATTTAATAAACCAATAATTGAAAAAAAAACTAGTATTAAATGATGATTGTAGCATACAAGGAGTCTTCTCTTTCCTTCCCCGTTCAACTTCTTCCTCTGTTTCTTTTTCACTCTATTTTTTCAAGTCAGTCAAATCCACAATCACCATTTAATAGGGAAGGAAGAAAAAGACTCCTTCACTCTACAATGGCGTGAAAGAACTGGGTGGAAAAAGAGACAGAGAAGAAGTTGAATAGGAAAAGAAGAAAAAGATCCTTCGTATGTTACAATCACCATGTAATTCCAGTTTTTTTTTTGGTTTATTAAATATTTTTTAATTTAAATTAAATTTTTTAATTTAAATGATGTAGATGTTCACCTCAAATTTAACATAAGATGGTATATAAATATGATATAAAAATATGACAAAAATAGCATTTAGAAAAAAAAAAGAAAAAAAAAAAAAAAAAAAAACTCTCTTTCTCACTCACTCACTATCCTGTCACTTGTCTCCCTCACTCACTCTCTGCTCTCACTTGCAGTGCTACAATGGCAGCCATGGCCATAGATCGAACTGGAAAAACAGCTCGCCTCGAGCTAGAGATGTGAGAAAATGGATCAAATGGTTCACTGTTGCGGGAATCCCGCCGGATAAGTTGAATCCCTGCACTCGAATTCCGGTTCTTGGCGTGGCAGAGTTTGTTGGAGTCGCAGGAAGCGGGTATGGTGAGGTCTCGGGTCAGGTTCGTGCAGGTGGATGAGGAGCATGGGATGAGGGAGTAGGAGGTGGACCGGGTCGGATCGAATGTGTTGTTATAGTTCTGGGTTTTGTTGCAGTGAGTCCAGGAGAGCTTGCTTCGGGTGTCGGTAACAATCGAAACGTTCTACGGCAAAGTTCCGACTGCAGGGGTGACTTTGCGGGTGACATTGTGGTGGAAAGGAAGCTTGTTCGGGGACTTTAGGAGGGACTCAGATGGAGTTCTACGGCAAAGTTCCGACTGCAGGGGTGACTTTGCGGGTGACATTGTGGTGGAAAGGAAGCTTGTTCGGGGACTTTAGGAGGGACTCAGATGGAGTTTGTTGGGTTTTGAGGGGTAGAATGAGTAATGGAGTTTGGAGTTTGGAGTTTGGAGTTTGGATTCAGAGAAGCAAATGAGGAGAGTGGCAGAGAAGTATAAGAGAAGGATATCTAGCCATGGCTGCCATTGTTTCTCTGCAAGTGAGAGCAGGGAGTCGAGTGAGGGAAACAGGCGAGAGGACAGAGAGTGAATGGGTGAGAAAAGGAGTTTTTTTTATTAATTTTAATTGTTAAATAGATAGTTAATAAATTATTAATAATTAATTAATTTAATATTTCAATTTGAAAAGAAGTTAGCCCTACTACTGCCACGTCATTATAATGCAAAAGCGAAGATGCCACAAGAAAGTTTCATTTTGATTTTTTATTTATTTATTTATTTAGAACTTCATAAAATCGATTATGCAATTGTTGTATCGTCGCATAATTTTGGTCCGCTCAGTAAGAGAAATATTCCAAGTCATTTAAGTAACTATAAATACTAGCTTGAAGTTGTCTTTATCACTAGACCCACCAAATTTGACATTGCTACAATCCTCATGCACCTAAATATAGCAATCCTTACCCAATTGATGACTAAAAAACAAAAGAAACTGCTAAATGTGGAAAAGAATAACTTACGTACTCATATTCAACAAAACATCATGAACCTCTCCCATACGAAAATCACTCCCAATCCCACCACATTGCTCGGACTGGACTCTCAAGTCCAAGGCATATATTCTTACGTTTACATGATCATTGATTTCATTAACACATTTAGTTCTCATGATCTTAATTGGGTCGCTTATGAGCTAGCTTTTTCCCTAACAAAACACCACCTTCCACCATGGAAATGAAAATGAAGAAGATTGCTTGCTTAGTCCTTTTCGCCGCTGCATTCGTGAGCGTTGCAATGGCTCGTAAGAAGGGCAAGGACAAAGACGACGAAGCACCAAAAGTTGTAAAACCTACAAAATCAAAAAAATCGAGCAGTGATGTCTCTACCGGCCTGCCCACCTGGGGGTCTTTAGTTGGTGCCTGCCTTGTGTATTACATTACCTACTACTTGCAGTACTAAATGAAGGAACGATGTATGCATGAGATCTATATCTTTGAGGAGCTAGTTCATACGCACGTAGGAACAAGATTGGAATTTTTTTTAATAAAAGGATTATGAAGATTAGGCGAGTCGAGTTACACATAAGGCTTGGTCATTGGTGGAACAAGATTGAATTGGATGAACAGTGTTTCTCTTCCTTTTTTGTGTTTTTAGAGGTCTTCTCTTCCTTCTCATTTATTTTCTTGTGTTTGATTTGTGATAAAAATACAATTTGATTAATCAAGGAAAAATAGCAGTACAACATCCCTTCTATTACCTGTGATAGGATGGTAGTCTGGGAATCGGAGAATAGTTACAAGAGAAATGATTTTGGCACATTTTTCTTTTCATGCACAATCTTGTGTATTTCTGGTCTTTGGAGAGAATAAAGCAATGGAGCATCAAATGACAATATTGAAGGATTGAATCAGTTAGAGTATTTGATTCTCCTTAACTGTAGGATCGAATCAATGTAATTATGTGTATAGTTGACTTCCTAGAATATGTTAAACTTTGGATATTTAGGGAGTGATTAGCGGCAAGATTAAGGAAGAACAAAAGGAATTTTCTCTTGTATTACAGTCTGCAAACCATAGCAGCAAAACTGATGATTTTTACACACACATGCATCACCTACATTCATCTGCATTCTTATCAGAATTGCACGGTGGTACATGTCCTTCAAATGGACTGCTGGATACATATATATATACATATATATATATATATATATATATGAATCTCAGCCCTACACTAGTATTAATCCTAGCCTTACATCTGTTCTCAAAGACTAGAACTTTACTTATTCAGTTATTCTTATCATAAAACTAGCGATTACAACTCATATAAACTAGCCGTTGGATGCTTCAAACCTTTGGGCCAGACTTCGAACCCTCAAGGCTGCAAGCAGCTTATATTCTAACAGAATAGCTATCCTTTGTACGGTATAAATCATGTGTTTTGGTGTACAAATCATTCAGTTACACTTGAGATTTCATTCCCAAGTTTTTCAGTCATACCCTACGATCTGCAAACGCTAGTAATCTTAAAATGTTAACATGGTATCAGAGCACCACTCCTGGTGACTCTGAATACCCACATAACTTCCGCAAACACAACCACAACATGACATACATAGCCGTCATGAGCGAAACCCAGGAAAACAACGAAACATCTCCAGATGTTTCAGATCCATGCACTCTACATCACTCGGATCGGCCAGGAACTGTTTTAATCTCCAAACTACTCAAAGGAGACAATTATAGCACATGGAGTCATTGCCATGCGAATCAGCTTGAGCGCGAAGAATAAACTTGGTTTGGTGGATGGAACCTATTGAATTTTGAATGTCTATATTTTGTATTGTAAAACCAAGTACAAGGAAAGCTCATATAAATGAGCGGAAGAAGGGAAAAGAAAACAGAAGCCGAAAGAAAGGTGAGGACAAGCAGAAAACATGGAAAAGTAAAGGTGAGGAAAACATGGAAAAGTAAAGGTCACCATACACCCATGCTTTCTGTCACTATACACCCATCACCATACACCCATGCTTTCTTCCAATACTCCCCTTCAAGCTGGATCAAAGGGATTAATTGATCCAAGCTTGAACAAAAGACGTTGAAAATCAGCAGAGGGTAATCCTTTTGTGAAAATATCCGCAAGTTGATCATGACTGCGCGTGTAGTGAGTGTCGATCACCTTGGACTGAACTTGATTTCTAACGTAGTGACAATCAACTTCAATATGTTTAGTTCGCTCATGGAATACAGGATTCGATGCAATGTGCATCGCGGCCTGATTATCACAGTGTAGGGACATGGGTTGTTGATGAGGAAAACCTAAAGTCAACAGAAGGCTTTTGAGCCAAATAAGTTCACAAGCAGTGGACGCCATAGCACGATACTCTGCCTCTGCACTAGAGCGTGCAACAACACTTTGTTTCTTGCTTTTCCAGGTAACTAGGTTGCCTCCCACAAACGTACAAAACCCAGTGGTAGACTTGCGATCGAGAGAATTGCCTACCCAGTCAGCATCGGTATAGCCTGAGATCTGAGTGTGACTATTGTTGCGCATAAGAATTCCTCTACCAATGGAACCCTTAAGATAACGTAGCACACGATGAACAATCTTCAAATGATCCATGCTTGGAGAGTGCATAAATTGGCTAACAATGCTGACATCATATGATATATCAGGACGTGTGATAGTCAGATAAATGAGTTTGCCAACCATTCTTTGATAGTAACTTAAATTGGGAACTGGATCACCGTGAGTTTTTAGCTTCAAGTTGCTATCCAAGGGGGTACGAGCAGGCTTGCAATCTGTCATTTTTGCTTCGTGAAGAAGATCCATGACATACTTGCGTTGGTTGAGGAAGAAACCCTTGTGAAAGTGTGCCATCTCGATGCCCAGAAAGTATTTGAGAGTGCCAAGATCCTTGATAGCAAACTTGTTGCTGAGATACTGTTTAAGAGCATTAATCTCTGACATATTATCACCTGTCACAATTAGATCATCAACATAAATGAGCACAACTAGTTTACCCACTAAGCTGGAACGAACAAATAGGGAAGAATCCACAATACTTCGACAAAAACCAACCCTTTCCAGAACATGACTGAGCTTGGCATACCATGCACGTGGACTTTGCTTGAGACCATAAATGGATTTATGGAGTTTGCACACCATTTCTGGATTGTTTGATTGAGGATGACCTGGGGGTAGCTTCATGTAAACCTCTTCTTCAAGTTCACCATGCAGGAAAGCATTTTTAACATCCATTTGAAAGAGAGGCCATGCATTGTTAATTGCAACCGACAACAATACTCTAACAGTGTTCATTTTTGCCACTGGAGCAAATGTCTCTTTATAATCGACGCCATAGGTTTGTGTAAAACCTCGAGCAACCAAGCGAGCCTTATTCCTTTCGATTGTGCCATCTGAATGAAACTTAGTTTTGTACACCCAACGACTCCCCACTGCCTTCTTTCCTTTTGGAAGTTTCACTATAGTCCATGTGTTATTTTCATGGAGGGCTTGAAGCTCCTCTGCCATAGCATTTCTCCACTCACTGTGAAGATTGGCTTCTTGAAAACTTTGAGGTTCTCGAGCTTCATTAATGGCACTTAGGAATGTAGCAAAAGAAGATGAGACTTTGCTATAATCAATAACATCAGTCACGGGATACCTGGCAGTGTAGGTCACATAATCATGCAACTTGGATGGAAGTTTCCTCTCTCGTGCAGGATTGCGACGAACTGTAGGAGATTGAACTACAGGTATTTGAACAACATCATGGTTGGAAGGATCACTGGAGGGTGCAGTGTGAATCTCTGATGAGGAAGGGTTTTCATCTTTAAGATGTTCCACCGAGTGAAGGTTAACATCATCCGGCACATGATCACTAGGAGTGCATGTTGCATCTTCTCCGTTTGGATATGGAAAAGGAAATAAGTCCATCAAATGCTCCCCCTGTCTAGAGTAATCCAGTGATTGTGAGAAGTAAGGAACATGTTCTTCAAATTTAACATCCCTTGAAACAACCATTTTTCTAGTTGTTGAATTATAGCACTTGTAACCTTTTTGGGTAGATGAATAACCTAGAAAGACACATTTGGCAGCCATTGGGTTTAGCTTGTCACGATTTTGAGTTTGAATGTGAACAAAGCATGTACACCCAAAGACTCTCAAATGGGAAAAGTTGATCTTTCTATTTTTCAAGACCTCATAAGGTGATTTAAAATTCAACACTTTACTGGGCAATCTATTGATGAGATATGCCGCAGTAAGGACTCCTTGAGACCAAAACTTCTTAGGCACATTCATATGAAACATAAGAGCTCTAGTCTTCTCAAGTAGATCTCTATTCTTCCTCTCGGCCACCCTATTTTGTTGAGGTGTTCCAACACAGCTTGTTTGGTGTAATATACCATGCGTGCTCAAGTAGTGTGACATGTTATGAGACATATATTCTGTGCCGTTATCTGATCGTAAAATATGAATTTTTGAAGCAAATTGGGTGGCCACAAGTCTATGAAAATCTTGAAAAACTTCCATCACTTCACTTTTAAATTTCAAAAGATACAACCAAGTAATCCTTGTGAAATCATCCACAAAAGTTACAAAATATTTGTATCCATCAAAAGACTCTATAGTTGGTCCCCAAACATCGGAATGCACAATTTCAAAAGGGTTACTAGCCCTAGACAAAGAGGAAGTAAATGGTAATCTAGTAAACTTAGAAAAATGACAAACATCACAAGGACTTGTAACTTTGCACATATTTGGGAACAAGGTGGATAGAACTTTTTCAGAAGGATGTACTAGACGTTGGTGCCAAAGTTGTTGTTCTTGAGCTAAGCTTGAAGTGACTTGAAAAACCTTGGGAACTTGAATATGCTTGGAAAGATAGTAGAGACCATTTAAGAAAAATCCTTCACCAATCGTCTTCTTGGTGACTACATCCTGAAAGATCACATTTTTGGGAGAGAAAATGGCAAGACAATTTAATGAGTTTGTGATCTTGCTAACAGATAAAAGTTGAAAAGGGAATGAGGGAACATAAAGAGCCTCATACTCGACATCACTTGAGATCAAATGTATTTTTCCTTTTCCCACAACCATAGCATTTTTTCCATTGGCAACTGACACTTGGGATGGAATAGAAAATTTTTCAAATTTATGCAAGTTTGTAGACTTGTTAGTCATATGATCAGTGGCTCCAGAATCTATAATCCAATAATCATGCACATTACCAGTGTTGAGAGCAGTTGAGAAGGAGTGTAAGATACCTGGGATGTCCCTTTGTACCACGCCTTCATTTCCAGCCAGGAAGCCAGCAAACTGTCCTAGTAGTGCAGTTTGATTGTTGTCACACTGATTTAGTGGTCCTTCACTATCTCCAAGACCTTGTTTCTTGTGAAGAAACATAGCAAACTCGTTGATCAGTGCAGCTGGATTAGTGGTGAACTTCAGTGCTTCATCAGAAGAAGTTGTGGCAACATGATTTGCCTTGTAAGAAGGGTTGTACGAGCCTTTCGAGACACCTTTGTTATCCCTAGGAAACTTTGGTTTTAACTCTGGATGAAGAATCCAGCATCGATCTCTTGAGTGCCCACCAGCATCACAATGGCTACATTTTAAGCCAGTTTTCTTTCCTTTGTAGCCTCTCTCCTCACCAAGTTTTTGGTTAGAGAAGTAAGCCCTAGCTTCTGGTATATTTGCCTTCATGTCCAAGGTCATGACTTTCCTTCGAACCTCTTCTCTTTGAATTGTGGCACACACACTTGAAAAAGAAGGCAGGTCGGGATTCATGAGGATATGACTTCGAAGATCTTCGAATTCAGGACTCAGGCTTGCTAGGAGTTGGAATATTTTGTCTTCCTCGGCTCTTTTAGTTAGCACAGCAGCGTCGATGGTGTGTGGTCGATACACATTCAGCTCGTTCCACATAGTGGTCAGCTTTCCAAGATGTTGCACAAATGGCTTCCCTTCCTATTGCAAACCAGCAATGTCCTTCTTTAACTGAAACACTCTAGCCGCATTGTTCTGATTTCCATACGTTTCCTTGAGATTTTTCCAAAGAGTCATGGAGGATTCAGCATAGCTAAAAATTTCTGCAATCTTACGATCCATGGAATTGAGTAGCCACGACATGACCAACTGGTCTTTGCATAGCCAAGCATCATACTCCGGTGAGGTAGTCTCAGGCATTGGAATAGCACCATTAACATAACCAAGCTTTGATCGTCCTCCCAGAGCAAGAGAAACTGCTCTCTCCCATGGAAGATAGTTAAACTCATTTAGCAAGACAGAACTAAGACGTTGATTTGGGTTGATATCAATATCTGAGTGTGGTGATGGTGGAGTAGCATGAAAGCCGTCTCCTTCCAAATTTACTAAGCTTTCTTCAGCCATGATTGAAGGACAAGAAGCTCACAAATCTCTCAAGAGAACATCACAGAGACAGGCCGGTTAGGGTTACTGCTCTGATACCATATTGAATTTTGAATGTCTATATTTTGTATTGTAAAACCAAGTACAAGGAAAGCTCATATAAATAAGCGGAAGAAGGGAAAAGAAAACAGAAGCCGAAAGAAAGGTGAGGACAAGCAGAAAACATGGAAAAGTAAAGGTGAGGAAAACATGGAAAAGTAAAGGTCACCATACACCCATGCTTTCTGTCACTATACACCCAGAAAACATGGAAAAGTAAAGGTCACCATACACCCATGCTTTCTGTCACTATACACCCATCACCATACACCCATGCTTTCTGTCACTATACACCCATCACCATACACCCATGCTTTCTTCCAATAGAACCATTGAAGCTTCATCTGAAACTGACAAAAATTATGCCTCGTGGAAGAGATGCGAGGACATGGTTCTTGCCTGGCTTCTGAACTCAGTACGTGGAATCATCTTGGGCAGCATTTCCTGTTCCATGATGACATCAGAAGTTTGGGCAGATTTGCGTGATCGTTTCTCACAGAGAAACGACTCACGCATATACCAGATTAAGCAAGAGATCGTTGAACTCAGACATGAACAGCAGCAATCCATCTTCATAAATACAGGACGCTCCTGTGACTTGCTGATTTCAGGAGTAGAATGAGCTGTTGATGGCTTTGTCTAAGGTGTATGGTTCTCATCCTCTCTCTCTCACTATCTCTCTTATGCTAATCTCTCTCCCTTTGCATTCAAAAATTTGTCTGCAATATTTCCACTCTAGTGAAGCCTGGGCTCTTACTCGCCTTCCTCTTGGGCATCGCACTATTGGTTGTAAATGGGACTACGTCACTACAAGATTAAATACAACTACGAAAAATTAATCATTGTCCGTTGTCTCTTGGTCGCTGCCTCTATCCAAAGTGGCCTATCCATCAAATTGACGTCCGAATATGTCTTCCCCCATGGCGATCTTCGTGAAGAAGTTTATATGCATTTGCCTTCCGGTGTTCGTTCATAGGGGGAGTACAATTTATGTCGACTCAACAAGTCCCTGTATGGACTTAAACAAGGTTCTCGCAGCTGGGTCCACAAATTTTCTCATGTCATTCACTAAGCTGGCTATCAGCAATCTAAAGTCGACTATTCCTTATTCGGTAAGGTGCGTGGGGATTTTTATTGCCGTCTTTATTTATGTGGATGATATGATCATCACAGGCAACGACGATGGAGCCATTCTTGATCTCAAACAATATCTCCAGACTAATTTTCTTGGACATAAATGTACACCTGACATTTTTGAAAGAATGCAACACATTATAATGGCTAGTTGGGAAGCTTATCTATCTCAAATCACTAACCGAACATTTCATACACAATTTTCATGTTTTTAGCCAATATCTGCAACAGCCGAGAAAACCTCATCTTGATGCAGTCCACCGCCTTTTGCGCTATTTGAAGGCCTTCACTTCCCTTCTAAGGGAGAATTAACAATGAATGGTTTTTGTCGATATCCAATAAAGTGAAGATACGCTACAAGTTATTGCATCTTTCCTGGAAGTGCACATCTGGATAACTAAGAAATAATCCACTGTTACTCGATCCTCGGCTGAAGCAAAGTATTGTGCCATGACCTCCATCTCATGTGAATTCACTGGATGAAATATTTACTAGATGACTTAGAGAGTTGACCAGCGAGTTTATATTGTTATAATCAAGTTGCACTTCACATAGCTGCAAAATCATGTATTCCGTGAGTGTACCAAACACATCGAGATTAACTGTCACATTGTTCACGAAGAAATGCAAGCTGGTATTAACAAAACTACCTATGTCCCAACAATATTGAAGTTCGCTAATATACTCAGCAAACCCCTTGGACATAAGATGTTTCGTTTTCTAATTGGCAAGCTGGGTGTTATTTACATCCACATGAACTTCAGCTTGAGGGGGAATATTGACGAATTGGATCAGAATCACGAATTGAATCACATATACATTTACATTTTTGTTCTCATTGCACATAACTTACATGTTACTGGTATAAGTGATAGATAATGTCGCCGCCATTGGTGCTAGAAAAATTTTCTGGTCACCCGAAAAATTCTAGTCCCTGTTCAATAGTGACATAAAAATAACAATTGGTGCAACTTTTTCATCTTGAATTATGTTTAATGTTGGAATATGTGGCCAAGTGGCCAACTCACATCCACTTTCGGCTAATAAAATAATAAGGTGGACAAAATCATTGTTGCTTTCCTTGTTTTGAGGAGAAAAGGAAAAGGCTAGCAAGTAGCCTTATTATTTTATTTGTATTTGGTTGTTTTTTAAAAGGGAATGAAGGGTGCAGCCGAGTGAAGAGAAAAAAGAAGGAAGGGCACCATTTGTTTTTCAGCATTCCTTTTGTGAGAGCACCGAGAGTAGAGAAAAGTGAGGGAGCTCATTTCAGTTTTGGGAGCAAGGGAGAGTTACAGAGAGCCTAAAACAGAAGAGAAGCTGCTGCTTCATTTGGTTAGTAATCATCTACCAAAGTAGTTGTTGTTGTAATAGCTTTGAGCTATATGTATAGAGAAGAAATTATTCATTATATTTCTTTCTCTATTTGTTTCTTTGGTGTGTGAGAGCTATTGGGTGTATTGGGTTTTTGGGTTGTGAGATTGTCAACACTTTGTAAACTCCCATTTGGTTGATAGTGGATTATTGGGTGAGCTCCTACTGCTCCGAGGACGTACTCCAGTTACACTGACTGTGGAGGAACCTCGTTAAAATCTTGGTGTTATTTTTTATATTGTTCTTGCATTTCATTTGATAAATTTCTGTGGGTTAGCTTGATTTGGTTCCGCGTGGTTTGGTGCTATCCTAGCACAACAATTGGTATCAGAGCACTGGTTGCTCTTGGGTACTGTCTAATTGCCAAAAATGTCAGACGGGCAAGATGAGAATCCTTTTGGAAGCAGCTCCGGATTTGCAAGAACTACGGTGCAAAATGCAAAGTTCGAAGTTGAAAAGTTTGATGGCACAAACAACTTTGGGATGTGGCAATGTGAGGTCAAAGATGTGTTGGCTCAACAAGATCTACTTGCCGCTTTGGGAGAGAAGCCGGAAGCTATGTCGAAGCCGGAATGGGAGAAATTAAATTTGTGGGCTTGCTCTTCAATTCGGTTGTGCCTTGCAAAAACTCAGAAGTATTTTGTGATGCGGGAGACATTGGCAAGTGTGTTGTGGCAAAAATTGGAAGACAAGTATATGACGAAGAGTGCAGAGAACCGGCTACACTTGAAGAAAAAACTCTACCGCTTCCAATACAAAGAAGGTACAAAAATGATTAGACACCTTGATGCTTTTAATAAGTTGATTGCCGACTTGTTAAATTTAGATGAGGATATTAAGGATGAAGATAAGGCCTTAATATTGTTGAATTCATTGCCGGACTCTTATGAGCATTTTGTTACCACTATTATGCATGGTAAAGAAACTGTGAAATTTGAAGATGTGTCAAATGCCTTGATGAATTATGAAATGAGGCATAGAGATAAAAATCATGATAGTACCTCAGAAGCTTTATTTGTTAGAGGTAGATCATCGGAGAGAAGATCATCTTCTAGTAGGAAAAAATCACAGTCTCAACCTAGAGGAAACTCTAAAGGTAGAAAACCTTTGGAAAGGGATGAATGTGCCTTTTGTCGTAATAAGGGCCATTGGAAGAAAGATTGTTCTAAATTGAAGACCAAAGGTAAAGAAAGTTCTAAAGCTAATGTTGCTGAAGTTGAAACAGATTTTCCTGATTTTGCTTTAACCACTTCCTCATCATTTGATTGTGCTAATAAGTGGGTGTTGGATACGGGTTGTACTCATCATATGACTCCTCACAATGATTGGTTTTCAAGCTTGAAAGAGTTTGATGGCGGTGTTGTGTTCATGGGAGATGACAATCCTTGCACAACAAAAGGGATTGGTACAGTTCGTTTGAAGTTGCATGATGGCATGGTTAAAGAGTTGACAGGTGTTCGGTATGTACCGAATTTGAAGAAAAATCTTATTTCTTTGGGAACTTTGGAAGCCAAGGGCTTCAGGTTTCATTCAGATGGGCAGACATTGAAGGTGACTTATGGTGCACTTGTTGTGATGAAAGCTCCTCGATGTGGCCATTTGTATTTATTGCAAGGAAGCACTGTGACAGGTGAAGCATCTGTAGTCTCAGAAAATATGGGCACATCCGATTCTGATACTACTAGATTGTGGCATATGAGATTAGGCCATGCCGGTGAGAAAGCTCTATAAGGGCTTGTGAAACAAGGTCTTCTAAAAGGTGCCACGACTTGTAAGCTTGATTTTTGTGAGCATTGTGTCTTGGGGAAGCAAACTAGAGTGAAGTTTGGTACTGCTGTACATCAGACGAAGGGCATTCTTGATTATGTGCATTCGGATGTTTGGGGTCCTACAAAGACTCCCTCTTTGAGTGGTAGACATTGGTTCGTGACCTTTGTTGATGATTATTCAAGAAGGTCTTGGGTCTACACTATGAAGCACAAGAGTGAGGTGTTGAGCATTTTCTTGGGTTGGAAGAAAATGGTTGAGAACCAGACTGGGAGAAAGATTAAGATTTTGAGATCGGATAATGGTGGTGAATACACATCCGACCCTTTCTTTAAAGTTTGCAAAGAGGAAGGGATTGTGAGACATTTTAGTGTCCGGGGAACTCCACAACAAAATGGAGTTGCAGAAAGATTGAATCGAACCTTTCTTGAGAAGGTTAGATGCATGTTGTCTCAGTCGGGTTTGAGCAAGTCGTTTTGGGCAGAGGCAGTTACTTATGCATGTCACATCATCAACCGATTACCCTCAGCTGCTGTTCAGGGTAAGACGCCAATGGAGGTATGGACTGGAAAACCTTCTAATGATTATGATTATATTCGTATTTTTGGTTCACCTGCTTATTTTCATGTAACTGAAAATAAACTTGATCCTAGAGCCAAAAAGGCTATCTTTCTTGATTTTAGTAGTGGTGTCAAAGGTTACAGGTTATGGTGCCCGGAGATGAAGAAACTTGTAATCAGCAGAGATGTGACATTTGATGAAGAAAATATGTTCAGAGACTCTGAAAAGAATGTGAAAGATGTCCAACAGGTGGAGCTTGAGAAAGTTGCCTCTAGTACTTCAAATCCTATTTCCGCTGATGTCGAAGCCACTACAAGTGAAGAAGTGGGAGACCACGAGGATGTTGAAGAAGTTGAACTTGAAGATTCTATTTAAGTTGAAGAGCAAGTTTCGCCTCAAGAGTCTATTGCCAAGAACAGAGGAAAAAGACAAATTACCAAGCCAGCTCGGTATAGTGACTATGTTGCTTTTGCTCTTCCTATTATCACTGATGAGATTCCATCCAATTTTGAGGAAGCCATTGAGAGTGAGGAAAAGGAGAAGTGGTGCAATGCCATGGGTGATGAGATGAATTCTCTCTTGAAGAACAAGACTTGGGAGTTAGCTAAATTGCCTAAGGGTAAGAAAGCTATTGGTTGTAAATGGGTGTATGCCAAGAAAGAAAATGCTGATGAGAAAAGCAATGTAAGATTCAAAGCAAGATTAGTTGCTAAAGGGTATGCACAAAAGGAAGGCATTGACTACAATGAAATTTTTTCTCCAGTTGTGAAGCACTCCTCAATTCGCATTATGTTAGCTCTTGTTGCACAATATGATCTTGAGCTTGTGCAACTCGATGTGAAGACGGCTTTCCTACATGGTGATTTGAATGAAGAGATCTATATGTGTCAACCGGATGGGTATAAAGTGAAAGGGAAAGAGAATTTGTTTTGCAAGTTGAAGAAATCACTTTATGGCTTGAAGCAATCTCCAAGACAATGGTATTTGAGGTTTGATAAATTTATGAGAGGCCAAAATTATTCTAGAAGTCAATATGATCATTGTGTGTACTTCAAGAAGTTGCAAGATGGGTCTTTCATTTATTTGTTGATATATGTTGATGATATGTTGATTGCCTCAAATAATGTCGAAGAGATTGATAAATTGAAGAATCAAATGAAGAATGAGTTCGAGATGAAGGATCTTGGTGAAGCAAAGAAGATCCTTGGCATGGAGATCACTAGATACAGAGAGAAGGGTCTGGTTTGTTTGAATCAAAGACAATACCTTGAGAAGTTGATTCGGAAGTTTGGAGTTCATGATTCAACTAAACCGGTTAGTACCCCTTTGGCCCCTCATTTTAAATTGAGTTCTCTACAATGTCCTAAAGCTGATAAGGAGAAGCTGCAAATGAAAAATATACCATGTGCAAATTTGGTTGGTAGTTTGATGTATGCAATGGTATGCTCTAGACCAGATATTGCTCATGCAGTTGGCATAGTGAGTCGATATATGCATAATCCTGGTAAAGAGCACTGGCAAGCAGCTAAGTGGATATTGAGGTATCTCCATGGTACTCAAGATGTTGGTTTATGCTTTGAGAGGGATGACTCTGGTATTGGTCATTTTGCTGTTGGTTATGTTGATTCAGATTATGCAGGTGATCTGGATGGAAGGAAGTCTACTACAGGCTATGTGTTTACTATGGCTAAAGGGCCAGTTTGTTGGAGGTCCATTTTGCAATCATCTGTTGCCTTGTCTACTACAGAGGCTGAATATATGGCAGTTGCTGAAGCTATAAAGGAGGCCATTTGGATACATGGACTAATTAGAGATTTGGGGGTTGATCAGAAGCAGGTGGAGGTACATTGTGATAGTCAGAGTGCCATTTATTTGGCTAAGTATCAGGTTCATCATGCGAGGACCAAGCACATAGATGTGCATTATCACTTTGTTCGTGAAGTTGTTGGTGAAGGGGAAATCATTCTCCAAAAGATTCCAACTAAAGACAACCCCGCTGATATGTTGACTAAGGTTGTTGGTGTAGCCAAGTTTGTTCATTGCTTGAACTTGGCTTACATTTTGCCTATATAAAGAAGGCGTTGAGCAGTAGGAGTTTTTGGAGCATTTTGGCTTGTGATGGCGTTTTTGGAACTTGGCCAAGGTGGAGATTGTTGGAATATATGGCCAAGTGGCCAACTCACATCCACTTTCGGCTAATAAAATAATAAGGTGGACAAAATCATTGTTGCTTTCCTTGTTTTGAGGAGAAAAGGAAAAGGCTAGCAAGTAGCCTTATTATTTTATTTGTATTTGGTTGTTTTTTAAAAGGGAATGAAGGGTGTAGCCGAGTGAAGAGAAAAAAGAAGGAAGGGCACCATTTTTTTTTCAGCATTCCTTTTGTGAGAGCACCGAGAGTAGAGAAAAGTGAGGGAGCTCATTTCAGTTTTGGGAGTAAGGGAGAGTTACAGAGAGCCTAAAACAGAAGAGAAGATGCTGCTTCATTTGGTTAGTAATCATCTACCAAAGTAGTTATGGTTGTAATAGCTTTGAGCTATATGTATAGAGAAGAAATTATTCATTATATTTCTTTCTCTATTTGTTTCTTTGGTGTGTGAGAGTTATTGGGTGTATTGGGCTTTTGGGTTGTGAGATTGTCAACACTTTGTAAACTCCCATTTGGTTGATAGTGGATTATTGGGTGAGCTCCTACTGCTCCGAGGACGTACTCCAGTTACACTGACTGTGGAGGAACCTCGTTAAAATCTTGGTGTTATTTTCTATATTGTTCTTGCATTTCATTTGATAAATTTCTGTGAGTTAGCTTGATTTGGTTCCGCGTGGTTTGGTGCTATCCTAGCACAACATTTAATTGTGCACGTTTATTGTTTTTCCACACTATATGTACAAAATAAAATTAGAGAACTTAGAAAATTCAACAATTAACATGACTCACTTTTGGAAGTGACATTGAAGCGGAAAAATTGATCGGTCGATCGCTGAAAATTTGATGGCTAGTCATGGGAAAGCGTTGACCTATCAACAACATGGTAAGATTAAGTGACAATCATTTTGATTTAAAATAGTATTTATGTATAAAAAGTTGTCAACTTTTCCATTAATACCTAAAATGTCACCAATACAATAATTCTCTTGGCAATATTTTTCTATACCGTTTTGGATACATTACTAACTCTTCAACAAAACGCGCTCCGTACGTGCACCCAACTCGCATTTTCTTTAGGAAGAGAATCCTCTCCGGATCTACTTTGCGGGGATTTGATCTCCACATCCTAACCGTTCATCATATATCATACGATCAGTTTTTGTCAGATATTATTTGTGTTTAATTTTAAATAAAAAAAAGTTAATGATTTCTGATCACATGATACATGATGAATGATTATACTGTGAAAATCCTTAAAATCCCCACAAAATAAATACGGATGGGTCCAATTCCTTTTCTATAAACCCTTCCGTCAAGTTAATTGTCAACTTCCGAAACAAAAACAGTCGGGTAGCCTTGCCAATATATTATGAATTGACCCAAAATAAAAAAATGGCCAAAAATGGAAAAGAATACCTGTCCTTTGTAACATTCCAAAGGACAATCATGAACCATCTCTTATATATACTTGATAAATTCCTCCTCAATCCCACCAAACTGCTCAGCCTCAACTCTCAAATATTCCACTACGTTTTTGCTCATCAAGCCTAAAAGACACCGCAAGGCCACCATGGAAATGAAGAAGATTGCTTGTGCTCTCCTCTTCGCAGCCGCCTCTGTCAGCTCTGTGATGGCTCATGCAGGCCACGCCCACGCGCCGGCCCCGGGACCAGGAGCAGCCCCAAATGATGCCTCCGCCAGCCTCCCCGTCCTGGGGTCCGTGGTTGGTGCCTCCGTTGTGTCAGTCATTGCTTACTACATGCATTAAAATAATAAAGAAGACATGACAACTGAGAGAGATTCAACTGAGTAATTCAAAAGAAGGGGAATGAGATTGATGTTTGCTTTAGTTCCTGAATAGAGGGTCTCTCTTGGTTCTCATTCTTTCAAATTTATGTGAACCATATATTTTAATAATAACGTAATAAAATAGCGTTTTCCCAATCTTCATACGATATTGTTGGTTACCTAATGAAAATTTGTTTACTGTTGAAGTACTTTTTAACTTCTAACTTTCTCTTGCAAGGTGCAAAGTGACATATTTGTAGGAGAAATAAACTGCAAAAAAAGAAAATAATGTGCAGAAATCATTTCTTTGTAGAAATCAAGCTCAAAATTTTCAATTAACGTCCAAAAATTTCAATTTTGATCTTTTTTTCTTAGTATATATATAGGAAAAATCCTGAAATTAAGATAATTAAAGAAGGAAATTAACTATAATATATTGTCGCGTTGATCTGTTACCGCGTTTTGTTGAGAAGTCAAGGATATGTTACCCTATATTTATAATATTTCTCCATTAATTGGAGCCATTTTCCTGTTTTGCTCTTCATCATGGAATATGATTTGAAACTTGGTCCTCCCATGCATTTGTTACAATTTCTCTCTTATTCTCATATTTTCTAATGGAGAGCTGCTAGATTCACCTTACTATCTTTTTTCTCATTCACATTATAAATTTACTTTTCATAAAAAGTTAAAAATTGAAACGCTATCTTATTACCCACTATTATTTTTAAAATAATTGCTAATATGTTATTTCTCTACCCACTATTATTCCTAAAAAAACTAAATTATATTTCCTCAACAACAAAGTCTCCTTCGATGATAATCTACCAACAAATGAATAACTTGTAAATGCTCCGGTGTGTGATTATGCACTCCAATAACTACCATCAATATTCAATCATCATCAATTGCTAGCTTCTTAACCTTTAGTTGAAAAGGGCATCCACACTTTTCGTTCCAAAACTCATTTTATCCTCTATTGTTTTTTCACAATCAAAATAATTCCTTGGCTCCTGTTACCTTTTCACACTCAATCTATTATTATTATATATCTATTAAGATATTTATCAGTCATTTTACAAATGGACAAACTTATAAATAAAAATTTCATGAAAAAGCGGGTGAAGAAGTAAGACACTGTGGATGAGAATAAAACACTGTTTTAATATTATATGAATGTTTTGCCATATGGTTCTCTTTACTAATATTTTTCTCATTTGTATATAAAAGATTTTAGGTTTGATAATCGTGTCCATTATATGGTTTAAACTAAATCTTCTGCACAATGTAAATATATATATATATTTTTTTTTTTATAGAGATGATGCTTTACTAGAATCTTAAGAAATAAACGGTTTGATCATCAAATTATCCATCTACATATGGGAAAATTCATGCATGGGCCATGGCGATAGACCTAAAATTTTTGTTAGCTCTTGTACTCTAACTTTTTGTGCTTAAGTAATTGAAAGGACCGCGTACACCATTAGACAATGATGCAGGCAGCATGTGGATTGTGGAGATGTGGTGAGCTTTATCTCTGAATATATAATATTGTAAGCTTTTCTCTCTGAATTTTATATATATATATAGGAATGGATAGTGTTATCTACACTCATTTTTACTTTTCTCAATTATTGGATGAAATGAATTGAGAACAATGACAAAACATTAATAAAAATGTGTAAACAATAAAAATAGGGTGTGAATGGCACTATCCAATATATATATTGCAGACTAAAGGCCTCGATCGTGTGAAAACCAGGTCACGGGAGGGAAATTCCCTTTTCATGGAATCATCAATTTCATGCGCAAAACTTAATTATATACGTGGCATGAGTTGGCATCTGCATGAATCGCAAGCTGCTTCCATATGGACCAAATTCCAGTCCATGTGTCTACCATGCATTGGAACTCTAAAATTGCACTCAACCTCAACGCACCATTCTGCATAAACCCTAGTTAGCTAGCTTCTCACATATATAGCAGTTTGGGCCTCTGAATCAGATATAGCTAATGGCTTCTACTAAGGTATTCTTGGTCGCAGTAGCTCTTATTATGTTTCTTGCTATGAATTGTATCGCAGCCTCAGCCCTTGGGGATGGGATTGCTCCGGCGCCGGCCATGACCACCGGATCAGCTTCTGCTTCTTCTGCTTCAGTCGCTTTGCTAGGGTTCTCTTTTGTCTATATTTTTTGTGTTGTTTTTAATGTAATATAACTAGTACTTGTAGGTTCTAAATTAATAATCATTTCAAGTCTTCAAGACGATGTATTCTCCTAGCTTGCTACTCGATATATAATTGCACTTGCTTTTTTATACACACTATTCATATTAATATTTCTACCCCAGTTATCTGTATAATATTGTGGGTGTCTTCTGTCTGGATAGGTAATGTTTCGAACGAGGTCTTGTGTCTAAATAAAATAAATTAATTTATAATCATGTAATTACAGAGAGATTTTTCATGTATCCGTGTCATGAACACCACATTTTATTATATAAGAAAAGTTTTTTTAATGTTCATCTCTAATTGTATAATAACATGTTGAGTGTTTCACTCCGTATTATGGAAACATTGAAAAATCTCTTGTAATTACGGTACTAAATGGGAACTTGCTCAATGTGCGCTATTTTCCATGCCATACCTTTAATGACAAATGGGCAGTAGCATCTTTTAGTGCAGAGGGAGATGAAGATTGAAGTAACAAGAAGGTGAATTAATCTGGATCGCGAATATATGAATTAGAATGCAAATGGAAATGATAGTAATTATAAACTTAAACAACACCTGAACCAATGGGAATTGGAAATCGATGCGAGTGCAGTCTTGGCGGAGCTAAATTAACAGCAACTTCAGCAACGTGTGTTTTCGGACTTGGATTTGAGTGAGGGCACTGGGTATGAAGTGCTTGGATGTATATGAAATTTGTGTGAAAAATTATTTGGGGTTGATCATGGATATCTTCCTCCTTCATCAGAAAACTTTGTCATTTGATTTTGGATGAACTACAATTGGGATGATGATGCCACTTTTCTTTGCCAAAATTGTTCACCTGCTTTCTTATGTCCAAAGTTCATTCATTTTCCTACCAGGTACAAATTGATCATCATAAAAGTTGGAACACGGGGTAACATGATAATTTTTCATCAAAAGCATTGAGCTACTCTGTTGAAAAATATAATCTCATATCGGTTATATGACAAAATAATATACAATGTATATGGAAGTTTTCATGCACTCTTACTTAATTATCTTTGAGGTCTATGATACAAACTCAACATCTAGTAATATGTGATTAAGTTAGGACAATATCAGTAATATTAGTGGTGAACCATGATGAGCCTATAAAATTTATCATGGCATCAGAGCAGGTTTTGGCCTATCTCAATCCCCGAAAAATCCTCACGCAGGCAATTGCTATTTTCATGCACCGATTCTTGCACGGTTTCAGTCATTTGGGTTTAAAATCTTTGATACCAATTTTTCAATTTGGTCTCAGATGATGGAAAGTCCCGCAACGGAGTTGGGAAAGCAGCTATTTGACTGAAGAATAAAATCGACTCTAAACTCTCAAATGTAGATTGAAAATGGAAGACTAATGCATGCTTGTGGTTGCATGTAGAAAATGGTTAAAAGTGTTTTTTGGATGTACTTCTTCGTAACCACTTTCAAATGCTTTGTTGGGAAATACTAGATTAAACAAAAACTTCTTATAAATTTATAATTAAAGTATAATTTATGAAAGTGCTTTGGAATGAATCAATCTCAAATGTGGCCTTATAACATGAGTTTCTTTACTTTTGTTTTCTTAAATTAAATTAAGAGAGTTTTAACGAAACATTCTCGGTTCTGTTTACTTTTAATGAAAATGACATTTTTACTCTAAAAAATCATTTCTAGTACTATTCACTTACAACACATGTTTGTCCTTTTGATTAAAATTCAAAGTTTTCAAACTTTTGTCATTAGTTTTCCTTTAAATTAATGCAACAAGCAATGTTCCCCAACAATCTGATAATCCTTTGCTGGGTTTGAACCATGGTCCGATTGAAATTTATTTTGGGCCAAACCTCCACATTTCGGCTCGTGCCCGAGGCCCGCGCCTATAAATGCGCAGGAGAGGTTGGTAAACGCCGCCTAGAAGGAAAAATCGCCCTCCCTCCCTCCCCCCATCTCTTCAATTTCTGGTTCAACAAAAATGGTCGCCATGATCACACGCAGATTCAGCTCCAAGCTTTCAAGACTCTATCATCATCATCATTCATCATTGTCTGCATCCTTCACCTACCTCGCCGCCCAAAACCTCCAAAAGCCTAAAACCCCAGACCATCTCACTCACTCCTCCAATTCCAGTCTCTCCCCAAATCCTTTCAAATCTTCATCAAACCCCACCACCATTATCGATCATTACATAAAATCATCAAATCCAAAACCCATAAACCATAATCTAACTTGGGTACCCAATTCAAAATCCATTACTCAAAGCCCTGAATTCAGAAAACCCAATCTTGTTCTTACTTTTACACAATCGTGTTCAAGTTTCAGTACCAATTTGTACAATCCTAGGTTTAATGGGTTATTAGATCAAAAACCCAGATTTTTGTCAACTTCTTCTAGTTCACCGTCACCGGATCCAGAATCTGAAAAGCCCCAAAACCCAAATGAATACCCTAGTCAAAACCCTAACTTCAAGCACCAAGAAATCGAAGGACCAACTGTGGAGCGAGACCCTTCGACTCTGGCCAATGAGACCAGAGAAGTTCTCGAATCGATGGCGAAAAACATGTGTAGTCTGAGCAGGGTATTGGCTCTTCTGGGTTTGGCCCAACTCGGCGTCGGAGCTTGGATTTCATACATCACTAAATCGACCCCAATGCCGGAGGTTTCAGTTCAGAGCATTTTGGCTTTCGGGTTGCCCTTTACGCTGGCGTTCATGTTGAGGCAGAGTTTGAAGCCAATCTACTTCTTTAAGAAGATGGAGGAGCAAGGCAGGCTGCAGATTCTGACTCTCACCCTTCAGGTTGCTAAGAATTTGAATGTGTTCTTCGTTCGTGTTCGCGGCGTTTCATTCTTGTGCATTGCTGGCTTGTCAGTCGGAGTGTTGTTCGCCGCGCTTACGAGATGAGTTTGTAACTCCCGTTGATGAGATTGTTATGTTGAAGTTTGATTGTTGGATTGTTATAATGTGTAACTTGTGCGGGAAGAAAAGATTAATCTAATAACCCTATTTGAGTTTTTTTTTTTTTTTTTTTAACATGACGATATTATATTCTAAACTACTTTGGTGTAAAAGAGATTCGAACTCAGAAACCCCATGCCCGCATCAAATTTCACGTTGCTCGCTAATGTAATAGAAATTTCATTGTTTTCTCAATAAACCCAACAACGCCTCGTCTTCTCCTTCAACCATGTTAGTAGATTTCTTCTTGTAAGAAATCTTAACAGTCTTCAAACTCTGCGTTTCATTAGCAGCTACGCATCAATACGAGCGTTCAGCGATGATACAAAAGAAATTAAGAAATATGAAAGATATACATATGCACAGACAGATAGTCCAATTATGATCTTAAAGGACCATCGAATAGGCCTTAATCAGGACCTTGAAACACGCGAAAATTAGGTACCGCAGTACCTTCGTACGCAGGAGCAGCAGCTCAAAAGCAAAATATACCAAGTAGCCTTGTGAATAAATAATATTCTGTATCTACAAGTTGTAGTAGATCGTAGAGAGTCAAGAGCACACCAATAGCATCTTCTGGAGCTACATTGTTCAGCAGAAACTTCATATTCGGGAGCAATTTCGCCTGTAGAAATCGTTGCCATTGTAACAAAGACAACTTTGCTTTCATCCTTTCTGCTTCATTATACATGTTAGAAAGCTCCTTTAAGTGCAGAAATCAAGAAGAGAGAATGTTTCGCAGCCACTTGAATACGGCAATATGCACTTATGGATGCAGAACCCCTATCTCTTCTTCTCATTGATAGAAATATGGGTTTCTTGACAATACATTCTCAGGAAGCCTCAAACGTTTTATGTAGGGGATCTTAAAACCTGCCACACAAGTCACAAGTCAATTAAAGATCCTGTACAAGTTACAGAACATACCCTAAACCCTTTGTCAAAACATATTAGTAGTTGTTGGGTGGATGGAAAAGCCTCCAAAAAAAGCTTCTTAGTTCTTCGAGGAACGTAGTTGAGGAGAATGCAAATTCATAGCATGCAAACAAGTGTAGAACATGTACCTGACAGACATTGAATTTCTCCAGTGATAACAACGTCTGAATATACCGAGCCTCTGAAAGCAAATATGCCTAAATGGAGAAGATATAGATAGAAGGTAAGATACAATGGCGGGTAATAAACATTTTTATGTAATTCTTGATTTTTGAAGTACCTGGAAGGGACTATGAGAATAGTAGGCTTGAATGTGTCCTCTTGTATCACTTTTTATCAGGGAGCTATGATCCTCCTGTCTCCCAACCATATGTAAGGGACGTGAGCTATGGAGCGCCAGTATCGACCTTTACCTGGTTTGCATCTCGCTTCTAGCAGAGGACAACGACGGATACTAAGTTGTGTCAGTGGAACAAGCTGGCCCTCATATGGAATGGATTCTAGCTTGGGACAAGTCCAGATGTAAAGAGATTTAAGAGATGTGAGGAACTGAAAGCCCTTGCTGGACAGGTACCGGAGATTTGGGAAGTCTTCAACAATGAGTTGAATGAGAGATTTGGGGAGCACCATCTCCGTAGGTGGAAAGAAGACTAGATCTGGATCTTCACCGCTGATCCACAACTCTCTGAGAGAGGTTAGTCTGTGCAAACCACATTGGAAGAGTGGCTCACAACTCTTGAGGTTCAGAATTTTAAGTGATATTAGGTTAGGGGGAAAGCCCTCTCCTATAAAGGACATGAAACCATCACAATAAGGGATTCTTAATATCTCAAGAGAGTTGAGGCTGTGCATGCCTTTGGGTAAGGCCTCCAGTTTATCACAATTAGTGATGTCAATCTCTCTCAAATTGGAAGCTATTCTCTCAAATCCTCCCCGCTGGAACGAAACAAGACTTCTACAACCATAAATACTCAACTTCTGAAGATTGGGAAGGTGGCAAAGGCCTTCTGGTAAAGATTTGAGATTTGGGCAACACCAGATATGAATGTATTCAAGATGAGTGTTGTGGTCGAACGTATCAGTTATGAACTCCAGTTGTTTACAAGTGTGTATCTGAAGGTGCTTAAGCGCCTTGGGCAGCTGGATTCGAGATGACAAAGACACCAGAGATGGACAACTCCATATGCTCAAGTATTCAAGACAGGATTCCTCATCTTGTGTCAAACAAGGAGAAGAAGATGATGATGCAGAACCATCTCTGTCCTCCACTAATGATTTCAAATTTTGGCATCTGTTTATCTCTATTCTTCTTAAACTTGGGGGTAGACGATATCTTGCAAAATGCGTGAGAGAATCACAACCTCGAATCTTTATTTCCTTAAGAGAAGGCGGCAAGTCAACTTCTGGAAAAGAAACTAGGCTTGGCCATTTGTCAATGTGAAGCTCTTGAAGTGATGTCAGGTGATGCAATTGAACTAGGTGAGAATTACCTTCAATTGTCAAACGCTGAAGAGAAGTAAAGTATTGCAGTAATGTATCCTCAATCTGCAACGACGGTGTCAGCTCTGCACAACCAGTTATTTCCAAATCTAGCAACTGAAACTCAACCGCACTCTGATACACCAAGCCTTTACAACTGTGGACGCACAACGCGCAAAGTTCTCTGTAGTTGGCAACAGAAACCACCAACTGATCGCATTCGCGAATCACAAGATTTTCCAATGAAGAAATGTTCTTAGGTAACGTACCCTCCAATTTGGGGCATGCATCAATGGAAAGCATTTTCAGGCAAGGAAACTCTCTAATTCCCTGAAGTCGTTCGCAAGGAAACCACTCCTTCCATTGTTGCATATTCTGAAACGAAAGGGTCTCTAGTACCGGAAAAGGAAAGCTGCCCTCTCCATAAAACTCGGAACCCACATTTTCCACTTCAGACATTCCTTTTATAGAAATCTCTTTCAGAGAAGGCAATTGTCCAAGTGGTGGCAAGAATTTGCAGTTACAGCAATCTTGTAAGCGTACAACAACCATATTAGTGAATGAAGGATTTCCCACCCAAGTAGAAATCTTCACACCACCATATCCCCTGATGGTGAGTTCCTTGAGATTTCTATGAGCTTGTAGCAAGTCAAGAACGTCTGCCTCCATTTCTCTTGTGCCACTCCCTTCCGACCATTGTAGTAGCAAGAAATCAATCCCTTCCTTGCTAATTAAGTCAGCCCTTCTTGCATCTTCAACTTCAGTCACATTCTCCAATCTTGAGAGGTGTAATGTCCCCCGAAGATGCAATAGGGGCCCTATGTCCGTCAACCTTGACCCGCTACCTTTACCCACAGCAAAATTAGCTAGTGTCTGCAGATTAGTCAACCGCCCTAGATGCAGAGGCATCCCTTTCAGAGAAGGTACATTTGAATTGTTGAGATGACGCAAATTAATCAAATTCCTCGTGTTTATGGGCAGTGCCTCCAAACGTGAACAATTCTCTAATAGCAATACCTGTAAGTTACAAAGTGTGCTTGTTGATTCAGGTAAACGTGTTATCAGTGTGTGAGAAACATCAAGGTAGCGTAGAAACTTCAGTTTACCAATCGAATTTGGTAGCTCAGTTATTTGATAGCTGTTCATAGAGAAGACCCGTAAGTATTGCAATTTTGGCAATAAATCAAGAGCAACCTTACAAGTCACATAATTCTGGGGGTTTTCTGAAAGTGTAAACGGTAGGAAAGTCCGCAGGTGTTTGGCCGAGAAAAAGGTGCCAAATTTTTCAGCCCCATCAAACTCTCCAGAAATGTAAGAAGAATGACGAGCTTTTGGAGTACATCTGAACTGCTGAATGCTCTTATCCACATTATCCTCCAATCTAAAACATACTTTTCCTGCAGCCCACCGTGCAAGTTCACTAATGAGGTCGTGCATTACATATTTTGAATTGCTTTTGTTCGATTTCTGAAACAATGACCTGGATAAAAGCTCCTGAAAATACTCTCCACCCAAATCTTCCATTTGTCTACCTTCTTCCGAATGCTGAATCAAACCCTCTGCCATCCACAGGAGGATCAACTGCTTCTCACTAAATTCGTAGTCATTGGGAAGTATTGAGCAATAGGCAAAGCATCTTTTAAGGTTTGAAGGGAGAGAGTGATAGCTCAATTTCAATACTGGGAGAATGCCACTCTTATCTGATAGACTCCATATTTTGCTGTCTAATATTTCTTCCCATTCGCCCATTCTTTTACACCGTAAAAGTCCACCAAGAGTTCTCGCAGCCAAAGGCAATCCATTGCATTTTGCAAGGATTTTCTCCCGAAGTAACTCAAAATTGCGCGGTCTGCCGTTGTTATTGTCCAAGAATGAATGCTGTTCAAACACTTGCCAGCAATCATCATTTGATATATAATTCAAATTATGAACTTGAATGGCTCCCATAATTTTCGCAACTGTTTCATGACGTGTTGTCACAAGTACCTTGCTTCCCAGTGCTCCAACCCGAAATGGGGACTGCAACTTTGTCCACATATCATAGTCACATGTGCTCCAAACATCGTCCAAGACAATCAAAAACTTCTTCCCAGTTAATTCCTTGCTCAGATTATCCTGAACTTTACTGAACTCCTTCAACTTACAGTGCTCGGATGTGATCGATTCAAGAATTGCCTTTGTCACTCTTACGATGTTGAAGTCATCTGACACATACACCCATACCTTAAGATCGAACTGTTCCATGGCATCATCGTTGAACACATGTCCTGCAAGTGTTGTCTTTCCGATCCCCGCCATGCCAAGAATGGAAACTACATGAAAGTTGCTGGTACAAGGCTCGGATATTGACAGCAACTCGACGATCTTCCTTTTGTCTTCATCCCTTCCGATAACAGGTCCATCCGGTTGACAAGAACTGGGAGGCACTCTATATGCCTTGGTAGTGTATGCCGAAGTCCCAGTATCGTTCAAGCGAAGCTGGTCTTTCCGTTCAGATATATCGACCAGTCTATCCGTGATCTCCTTCATTTTCATGTTCATACAAAAGTTGAATTTAGCTTTGGGAATTAGACTCCGTACCTTGCTCGCTCTAGTTCCATATCGCTGCTTGACCTTGCGTCGCAACGTCTGAACGGAGAATCTGTCCACTATGTCTTCCACATCATAAGCCAGGTCTTTGAGATCGTCCAGCCACAGTCTGACTGCCTCACTTGTGAGCTGTTTCTCTTCCGCATCATACAGCACAGCTCCAATTGCAGACAGTATTGCACTCCATTTCTTCAGTTTCCGATCGACAATCCGTAGGCGACCGAAGTTGAGGATACCGCGGGGCGTCAACCTGTCGAGCAGCACCTGCAGAAATGCCCCAAGAAACAATTCTCCAGCTACCATTGTTTGTTTTGTTGAATGAAGCTGCCAAATCAAACTAGTGAAAATGAAGCTTTGGTTGGGCGGTTTCTCCTCTCTCTCAAGCTATGAATAACAAGACTTGGTAGTTGGTACGCCAGAAAGTCAAAGTCTCCCTTCGCAGCACATGGACAAAGCAGTCATACAGGAAAATATCGAACGACTACGTTTAAATTTGAGAATTGTTACAAACAATCTTAAAATATTTTACCACAAAAAAAATAAGAAATAAACAGGGCTTAGGATAAAACAAAGAACAATACTTGGCTACTCAAAGATAAGTAGGAACTTTTACTTACTCAAAATTTCTCAAAATTATTCGTTGTCAATTTATAGAACTTCGTGTTTATAATCAGAATTGTTCATATTATAAAAATCACCATATAAAGATGGCTTTTGCAAAAAATAAATTAAAACTAAGGTCGTTTAGTCATGAAACTATTTAAAAACAAATAAATGGTATTAGTAAAAGCATTATGAACCGTCTATGTATTTATTACAATAGATTGACTAAACGACCTTAGTTTTAATTTAATTTTTGCAGATAATTTTTACAATGTGATTCAAAGTATGAACGGTTCTGATCATAATCACAAAGCTCAGTAATTAAAACACTAAGAATTTAATTTTGACTTTTTGAGTGAAAATTCTTATTCATCTTTAAATAGCCAAGTATTGTTCTAAAACAAATTCCTTGTGACAAGTAATAATTTTTTATAAATGATAAAATAATCTACAATAAATTTATCTGAATTGTCCAAAATTCAAAGTTGGGTACATGAGGTAAAAAACTTATGCTTGAAAAGTATACAAAGAAAACAACACGAGACTCGATAAGCGAGCACAGGGCGAACTAAACGGAATTTAGAAGCAAATAACAGGAAGCTGCTGCTGCTAAATGTACAACATACAACACTATATACAAGGCAATTAATATCTCTTTTTTCCCTTTTTTTTTTTTTTTTTTTTTTATCAAAATATAAATGTTACGAAACAGATTAATAAAGTTAATATCCTTCAAAAGAGAAACCATTAATCCGTCCGCCTATACACATTTTTGATCCTAAACAGTAATATCTTCGTCGAGCTGACTACTACTCTTATCTCCAAAAATGTTTTCCATCGCTTTACGATCCCATGCCATAGTTTAACTCCCTTTTATCTCCAACCCAAAGAATAAAACCAAAATTTTCGAGTGGGGAAGCCTTCGCCTTAACTTCTTCCGCCTCCATGTAAAAATGTTCTCGACCATATACAAAAAGAATACACCCCAATTTATTGGAATTCCGAGGACCACAAGCTTTTCATGTCGAGCATACCGCAGATGGTAACGTCATATACGGGACTAGTTTCCATCTGGCCTAGGTTCTGTTCGAACATAGGTTAAGACTGCGAGCTGTTGGTGTAGGAACAGCAGTGGCAGTGACAGGAGCACCCATCTCACCTGGACTGGCCTGAGTATCACGCTTCCACTGCATGCTCCTGGCACCAGGTTTGATTAGGGGGCGAGGCCTATATGCCCCAGATATGCCTCTCTGGAATGGGGACCAACCAAACCTGGCAGTGGCAAATGGAGTGCCCCGGGCAACCCTTGGCCACGTCATGCCAGGAGCTGCTTCTTGATGTGCAGCTCCCCTCTTTACAACCTGCGATAGGATAATGACACGGGTAAAGATTTCACTCCTACATTTAAACACTAAAAATTACAAATGCTAAATGTAAGGATTCATGATCAGTGTTGAAAACGTCTAATGGCTGATGAATCAAATCCCAAAATGCAATGACACATGCAAATCCTTACGGCAAAGATTTACCATGAAAAAAAATCATATGTTAAGAAGGAAGCTAAATAGAGTTCTGTTCTCAAAGACCTCACAATAGCAAAAAGTCATCACTAGTTCTAGTTACCACAATGATTTACCTTGAGGATCCGTGACATGAAAGAGGTTCCATCCAGAGATAATGCATTGTCTGCCGCCTCCCTCCGTGTGAACTCTACGTAAGCTGACCTGCTCAAGTAAAGTTATTTAGCAAAGACTAACTAAGGAATATGTATTGTCCTCATATAAAAGGAAGGACTAGGCTAAGAGCTAAGAAGAATTATGATGAGACATCTTACCCTTTAGGCTGCCCAGTTGCTGCATCAGTAACTATCACTACTTTTAGCACTTCCCCAAACTTGTTGAAATGTCGAGAAAGACTATCTTTTGTAGCAGCAAAGTGGACCTGTGCATTCATAAAAAAATATAACTAAAACTGAAATTGCACAAAACTGAGACAAAACCTCAAACATTGAACAACAAGAAGGAAGCTATTACATTGTTAACAAAGATAGTTCGAGAATCTGCATCCTCCAATGGGCGTCCACTGGCATATAGACCTGCATGATATTCCATAATAAAAAAATTAATAAAGATGCATATTTGGATACTACTCGAATGACAGAGATCCAACACCAGAAAGAGAATCAATTATTTGACTAACTAACAAAAAGTAGGGGTTTTACTTCTCTCATCTCTAAATAGAGGAAAGCAGTAATAATGCGGAAACAAAAAAGAGAGGATTATTTTAGAAGTTTCAAAACTCACCAGCAGAAGAGGAAAGCATCTTAGGAGAATCTGCAGCAGGTGTTACCTGATATCATAAAAAGACATATTCAATAACAGTCTCTTAAGTGCAATGAAATATCAAGTGAATTTAATGTACAAGTGATGATAGAGGAGAGGAAGGTGTGAGCGTGGGCGTGGGCATGTGCATGCATCTTACATTTCCATTACTTGCTCCAACAGGATTGCCGTTCTCCTTCATCACATGCAAACCAGATTTCGCAACCCCTGCCTCACTATTCTGTAGGGATTTCCAATCATCACCAGCAACTTCTCTTGGCTCCTGATAATGGTGCGCTTTCCAAGTATTGACATTCACAGATATATTCACAATCTTATGAGAAGAATTCGCAGCTGCAAAAGGTTGACCGTGATCTTTATTCCTGGATAGCTGCATAACATGATCAACATTCTTCGCCACATTGTAACGCGCCATTAGTGAATTTTCACCCTTGCTTCCACCAGATGTCCCAGTTTGAGAAACATCAGTAACTATATGACCCATAACATTAACGTCATCAAACCCTTCATTGTCCGATACAAAATCAGAAGCCAAACCAGTTTCACTTTCTAACATAGCATTCCCTACATACTGTCCACTGTATTCACTTCTAGCCGGATACGACGATCGTTTTTGCTCACGAAGTTGGACGACATCTTCAAATTCAACATCCTCGGTAGCAGCATCTCTGGATGGTGCAAGAGCCACACTGGTCTCAAAAAACTCCATACCACGACCTAGTCGGTCAAACACACTCCCTGAAGGTTTAACTCTTGTTACATCTTCAGCAGCTTCTGCAACAGCTTTCATTACAGTTGACATGGGATTTGGCACCCTGGCAACAGACTGTATCCGTCGAGGACGATCAACCCATGATGAGTCAACAGTGGGTTTAGATACCACAGAACGAAGACGCTTCAACGTGGGCTGAGTTGCTGAATTGGATTGCCTTGAGGTCGTTAATGCATCACGCATAGCAAATTGGAGTAGCCGTCGAGGGGCATCAATATTCACTTCAGAAACTGGTTCCCTCTGTCAAGAAGAGGATAATCGAGTGAGAAAGTTGAATAATTGGTATCAAAGTGCATACACTCTATAAGAAAGAAGTCTCCAAAATGATCTTTCTTAAATTGCATACTCAATCAACCCTTGCAATGAGCATAAAATACATTGTTTTGGGGGTGGGGATATTCTTTGTGTGGGGAGAAAAAGCAAAGGAGGATTGCCAGAGCGTGACAAAAGAAACAGTATGCACAATTAAAACCATTAATATGTCCAAACGCAGGTTATAGCCTATAGGCACCCACGCAAGCACATGAAAACTAATTCGTAAAACATTATCAATAATGGGCCACTGATAGATTGAATAATACCAAACAAGACCAAGTACTTGAACAAATCTTCCAATTTCAAAAGTTATTAGTATGAAAAGGAAAAGTCCTGAATACAGAAAGGATAGTTCCAATACTGTATAAGTGCCTTGAATTCTGTAGTATAGCAGTCTACACCACACTTCAGTATAAAAGAAGTTATTTATATCTATTTAACAGAGACAAAAAAGATTTGCCTATTCCATACAACTTCAAACTGGATAATTATCACATGAATCAATATGCCCCAATACAGCAGCAAGATCCACGTTCAAATTATTAGAATCAAATTCAAGTACCCCCTGCTCAATATCATAAAAGAAAGAATGAAGAAAAACACAAATTCAAACCTCTGTATTGTGTCGCTCATCAGGCCGAATCCTTTTCCTTTGAGCTGCAGGTTGCCGTGAAGGAGACATCGCATCACTGACTTTGCTACGACTTTTTTCTTCTACATGAATATCTCCGATCTCAGAGCTTCGAAAAGGAGGGGGCTCAGCTGCATCCCTTGTTAGCCCTTTCCATTCTCTAGTGTGCCGGCTTTTAGTTGACTTATTAAACTTCTCCCTTTCTGGCTCAGAACCCAAATGATACAAATCACTTTTTCCTGTAAGGTCACCTGATGTGGTTTTTCTTTTACTCACATCTTCCATCTCAGGATCCTCTGATTGCAGATACAAATCCGAATTTGAAGCCAGATGACCCCACAACCTAGTGAAAAAAACTTAAAACAAAAAATTAGAATGTTGCCACACAAATATGTACGTTCCAAACTAAACAACCATTATATGTGAAATAACATTGCTCATAAACAAGGAAAATAATGAATTACCAAGAAACAAAAGAATCACTGTCATCCCCCAAAAACACGTTCAGCTCATTCTTTGCTTCTTCTTTGCCCCTGCCATTCTTTAGAAGGACAATAACATATTCCTGCAAGGAAATTAGAAAACTTAGCGAGAGTTCTAGTGCCGTTACTTTTTTCTGTGGATATATTTACATAAAGAAAAAAAACCAGGGGTTGAACCCAAGTAGACAATTGAACACACTTAAATGAAGAAGAAGACAAGAAAACATCCTCATATATGTTTCAGCTTTCATCTCATGCATATTAAACTCCACTGAAGATATATAAAGGGCACACAAAAAATTTCTAAGGTTATAGATGGAAAGCATGGAGTACAATCTAGTCTGAATTACTTCATAAGCTTTACTAGTTAGACATCCGACGGGGAGGAGAGGGGAACGAGATATAATATTGAATAATCCAGATGGACCAATTTCAGCCACTAGAGAATGGGTTCACATAATCAAGACTGTAACAAGATGACAAAAACTCTAGGATATCACTAAAATTTAATAGTAAGCCTATATCAAATCTCTTGCAATGGCATCACTAACAAAATTTTGATCACTCATACCCTAAGGGCGAGAGAGAAAGAGAGAACCTTCTTTTTACCTATAGAACCTATTACTAGTAAAAGAAGAAAAAAAAACAGTTCTTACTAACTAGGACTGGCTACTAAAACCATTAATTATCAGAGATATGTTTCAAAAGTTACGGTATTGCTCGGGAGATGGAACTGGATATAACATAATGGCTATGCATCATTTGGAACTAAATAAATGTAAAATTAAACCACGGAGTACCAACTATATACATGTAGACCAAACAAAAATATAATAATGTTGTCATTTGGTCCTTTAACACAAAGATATTGATATCATATTCCCTAAGAAATATGGGGCCCAAGAAACAACCCACATATGAACAAGACTGTAATCTCAGGAAAGACAGAACCACACACATAATATGACAGTTCGCTTATAATAACAATAACATCTGAAAAGCCATGAACAATAACAGAGACACGTGTACCTGTATGTACTTCTCATGTGCTGTATAAAAAAGAATGATACAGGTACTTCAAGATATTTCAATTTGTGTATTTAAATTTCATGGTTGTGTTGCTTCTCTAAGGTTAAAAATAAGGACCATGATAAGATCGGAAAGCAATCTCAAATTGTCCCATGAAAGTCCAAGATGTACCGAGCTAACACTGTTTAAATTTTCTTTTATGGACACCTTAAATAGCCATGTCCTTTCACCTTCAAAAGCATGCTCAAACTTTATGCTTCCTTGCCTAATACCAAGACGAAGTAGCTCAATATGAAAACCCATAAATACACCCCTACAAAATTAAAAGTCTATATGGAACCGTTCAAATATATATGTCAGGATATACACAACAAAGGACCCAATGTAAACCCCCCCCCCCTTTTTTTTTTCCTTTTTGTTTCAATAGTTTGGCAATCAGCAGCAGTCCCTCCCTCATTAAGGAAAAATCACGTTATATTTCCTCAATCATTAAGGAAAAAATCAGCATTTGAAAGATTTGGGGAGGGCATCAGCATCTTGTAAGAGGACTTTTCAAATTGGTATGTTGTCCCTCCCTCTTGAAAGCCTTCCGCCTTTAAAAACTCCCTACACGGACAACCACCTTAAGGAATCCCATGCAAAAACCCAAGCACTGCAGTCACAAACTTTGTCACAAATACCTGACAGCTCACATTTTGAACAATGGCATAAACTCCTTAAAACCCCTTAATAAGGTATTCGAACCTTTTTTTTTCATAAAAGGTAGCCAACCTGAAGCAAGAGATCTGCAACCATTCTCTAAATAATCGTATCAACTAATAGAGAGCTCAAAAATCTAGGCAACGATTTAAATGGAAACAAATTTCCATAGTTCGGCATATCTCCCTGTCCGACCTACATTGTCTACCCTAAACCGAATGGCAACATCAACAGTTCATACCAATTCATGGTCACATCAAAATAAATCAAAATCCAAGATATTCAATAGAGTTTCATGACAGTGAAGACGAAACCAAATCAAAATCCCAACCTTAACTCCATACATAAACTAAGAACCACGAAAACAATAGGCAATCACCCCAATTAAAACAGAAAATCAAACGGGAAAAATTTCCCCAATCAAAGCACTGAAAACTGGCTAATAATCAGCATAAATTTCAAAACAATGCGCAAGAAATTACTATTAGCCGAATGAGAGAGTCCGTACCACAAGAGTGTCGTCGGTGTAATCCCCCATGAACTCCTTAAGCTTCTCTCTCACACTCTCTCTCAACTTGATGACTGAATCGCCCGTCAAATTAACCCTAAAGGTCCTATCATCGACTCGATCCACGCTCCCCATCGCCACGAAACCCTAATTTCGGCCGAGCAAACCCTGCCGCCCCAATGCTTCGGAAACCTCCACCGATCGTAAAACCCTAGCTCGGGTTTATAAATATCCCCGCAGCCGATCAAACCCTTTCCCCGCCGGAACTCGGGGATAACTGTAGGGGATTTCCCCGGAAAGTGACGTAAATGATTTCTTAGGAAATTGGGTTATAGGGTTTCGTGGAAAAATCCGCCGGGAGAGAATTACCGGGAGAAAAAAAAATGGAATCCTTGATTGTAAAAAAAGTAGGAGAGCGGGGCTTATCGTATGATATCGTCGGGTTTTTTTCTCTTTTTTTTTTAATTTTTTGGCTTATATTTTGTAGCTCTTGTTAATTTATACAAAGTCTCATTTTATTCATTACCCTTTATTTTATCTTTTTTTTTTTTTAGTCAATCGATTGATTTTGTTAAATTAAATATTAGATTGGTCATCGAAGAGATTCAAATCCACACTGTTATGCAAAAACTTAACTCATTTTCATATAAAGGGCCACTTGCACCCTTTATTTTATCTCAATTATCCTATGTGTTCATTTTTTTGAAATTTTAATGAGAAAGAGTAATTTGGTTATTACGAAAGTTTTATCCTTTTGCCTTCTTCCTTTTATATAAGGAATTTTAATGAAAATGGTTTAGACTAAGACTATTTTAATCAAAAATCATCATATAGTTTTCTTTAACCAAAAGCACTTTAAAATTAATCATAAGGACAGAGGCCTCTAATTCTACATGGGCTAAATTACAGAGCCCAACATAAACAAAAATCAGTTTCCAAATTTACCCCAACAAGGAGGCGCAGGTCTGAAACTTGTTTGTTCTCATGAAGGAGAAAACTCACGTCAAGTCCAAGCAAAACGTCGATCAGCGTTTCGTTTTCTGGGTTTTTCTTCCTTCATTCTTGGTGCTTATATCAGTTTTTGAATTTCCTTGTCCAAATTAGATTCAAATTTGGAGAATAACCAAACTTTGAGAAGAAGAAAAATCCCAAATTATTGAATTCAATCTCTAAAAGTACAATTAAAAAGAAACGAATAAGAAAAGAGCTGTGCAATTGAATCAAAGAGAAGGACACTCAAACTAAATCCATTTTCCATAGAACTGGAAAAAAAAACTAAAAATTCCAATTCCTTGCACCCATTTCTCCATAAAACTAGAAAGAAAAATATATCTCTACCTGTGATAGAACTAACTTTCCCAATTTTCAAAATCTAGAAAAAAAAAAAGAAAATAAAAAAAGCAGATGAGAAAGAGAGAGAAAAGTGACTTCAACCATGGTGTTCAACTTTTATAACACTGTTTCTAGAAAAAAAAAAAAATCAGATACAATGTTTGTTTTGTCTGTGCACAAACAAACACTGTATCTGGAAAGAAAAAAACCAAAATCCAGAAATAGTGATTTAAATTCCAAAAATAGTGACTTAAATTCCAGAAACAGTAACTTAAATTTCAGAAACAGTGACTTAGATTCCATAAACAGTATATGTTTTAATCTTTGACTGTTTCTTTTCTTTCATGCATCAGTTGATTATATTTAAGAAGTAGGGTGCTTATTTTGCTTTAAATTCAAATACAGTGAATTTCACTATTTTTTTATAGCTTACATTTAAGAAACAGTGTGTCTATTTCATTTGAATCCATAAACAGTGCTTTAGATTTCATAAACAGTAACTTAAATTCCATAAACAGTTTATTTTTACAGTCCTGAAATAGCGACCCGTCGTTATTATTGAATAGCATGCATATCTCAAATTTATTTTTTGGAGAAACAAACGATGAACTCCATTGACGATGAAAAATTGAAAAACATTACCTCGAATACACTATGAATAATAACAATGATCACATTTCAACGAAATAATACAAAATATAAATTAAATAGCATGAGGATTTATATTTTTGTTTCAAAGAAAAAGAAGTAGGTTTGTAAAACAACAATGAACTCTATTAATGACGAAAATCTGGAACTCAACCTAAAAAAGTTAGGGGTAAAATCGACAAATCATAATTTATTATAGTTAGGTCATTTTTAGTTGGATTGCTTTAATATGGGTTTTGTACTAATCATTAAACAAAACTTATAACATGGTTTTTTATTAAAACTAAAATTTTTCAAGCCTTTTTCATTAGTTTTCCTTTTTATATATAGATGATGTGTCACATCCTGGCCTAGGCCCCCACCATATCCCGGGCTCGACTTTAACGTAGCACGATATTGTTCGCTTTGGGCCCCAACCACGCTCTCACGGTTTTGTTTCTGGGAACTCACACGAGAACTTCCCAGTGGGTCACCCATCTTGGAATGCTCTCGCGCGAATTCGCTTAACTTCGGAGTTCCAATGGAACCCGAAGCCAGTGAGCTCCCAAAAAGGCTCGTGATAGGTGGAGATAGAAATATACATATAAAGCTTATAGGATCCACACCCATGGGCAATGTGGGATGTTACAATCCACCCCCTTAGGGGCTCAACGTCCTTGTTGGCACACTTCCAGCCAGGGATTAGCTCTGATACCAAATTATTACATCCCCGTCCGGGCTCCACCACATCCCTGGCTTGACTCCACCGTAGCACAATATTGTCTGCTTTGGGCCTCGATCACACCTTCACGGTTTTGTTTCTAGGAACTTACATGAGAACTTCCCGGTGGGTCACCCATTTTGGGATTGCCCTCGCGCGAACTCGCTTAATTTCGAAGGTCCTATGGAACCTGAAGCCAGGGAGCTCCCAAAAGGGCTCGTGCTAGGTAGAGATGAGAATATACCTATAAGGCTTACAAGATCCACTCCTCCTGGGCGATGTGGGATGTTACAATCCACCCCCCTTAGAGGCCGGACGTTCTAGTCAGCACACTTCTGGCGAGGGATTGGATCTGATACCAAGTTGTCACATCCCGGCCCGGACCCCACCACATCCCACGCTCAACTTTACAATACCACGATATTGTCCATTTTGGGCCTCGACCACGCCCTCACAGTTTTGTTTTTGGGAACTCACATGAAAACTTCCCAGTGGGTCACCTATCCTGGGATTGCTCTCGCGTGAACTCTCTTAACTTCTGAGTTCCAATGAAACCCGAAGCCAGTGAGCTCCCAAAAGGTCTCGTGCTAAGTAAAGATAAGAATATATATATATATATATATATAAGGCTTACATGATCTACACCCCTAGACGATATGGGATGTTATATGATGTGATAAGAGCTTTTTCGTGGTTTCAAAAATGAAACAACATGTGAAAGAAATTATGAGTTATACGATAATGTAAAGGCAAGTCTTCATTGCATTCGACTCTCCTCCAACCTCCATAAGTAAAATTGAACCAGCTCTTGCCCTATTATCAGAGTTGCAATGGCAACTGATTGAAGAAAACCCAAATTTATCACCTCGTGTCTTTCCAACGATTTAGTGCTCGTTTGAATATGCTTTTTAAAATAATCGAAAGCACTTTTAGTAAAAATGTTTTTAGCACCAATCTTTAATAAAAATGCAAGGAAATCATGAAAAAACACTTAAAATGCATTGTGGAAGCACATAACTAGTGCTTCTTGCATAAAACACTTCAAGTACTTTTAGAATCCAAAAATATTTTTTTTCTAAAAGCGCTTAGTCATTTTAAAAGCATATATAAACAAGTCATTTAACCTTTTCTTGACATGATTCTCATTAAGGCCAAAATATGACAGTTACTATTCTTTTTGTGGTATGCCTAAATATGCAATTTATTGAAGTGCTTGTCGAAGTTGAAAATCAAAGTTCCGATTATCAATTATAATGGCTAGAGACAGCAAATGAACTCATTACATTGTTAACGAGTAACTATTAATATCCAAGTTGTTACCAACATCACCACAACCAATCTCACCTTCATATTATAGTGAAATCAAGCCACGGCTAGTTTGGTATTGCTCCATTTTTATAAAACTGATTCTGTTATGCTGTAAAAATAAACGACTATGGAAAAAGAAAAAAAAAATTGACAAATTGTTAGGTTAAGAGTGCTTTTAGTATAAAAAAAAAATAATAAAAAAAAAAGTAAAAAAGAGAAACTAGGGTTGTCAATATGAAAGTTTTGTTAATTAATGGTGTTCACATGCCTCTAGTCAAAAATGGGTTTTTTTTTTTTTAAGCATGGGAGAGCAAATATGAATAGAGTTGTTTCTTCTTTCTGCTCTTTCACACTCATGATTTTGAAATAAAACACTTTTTCCTTTTATTTACCGAAATAATTTTAACTCCAATTTTTTTAAAAGCTGCTTTATAAAAAATTTAAACAACTCCAAAATTTTAATGGTAACCCGTTAACAATTCTATATTATTCCTACTTGTATTGGGATGCTATATGAGAAACTGACAAAATACTGGGCAGCGCACGTAACATCGAGGGGAAAAAAAACCAAATAAAAAACAAAACAATATCGGGCACGCAACTCACTTCCACTTCTTGACGCGAAGGATCGTCTGCACCCGAGTCTATGCATATTCCGTGTCTTCGAGAGTCCAAATGGTCGAATACTTATGATCTCCCAAATCCAGTACATTCCTTTTTCCGACTGTTTTCCCCCTCCCCCAATCAAAACTAGAAACGTAGGTTGACTCACGACACCACGGAAACACCTGATCATTGCTTTGGGTCACCTCCGCCACGCTCTCTCATCGCCTATAAAGTCGCAGCTGGAACATATGGCTTCTGCTTCTCCTCGTCTGACACCTCTCTCTCCCTCTCTCCTGTTCGCTTTAGGGTTCGTCTCTCTCTCTCTCTCTCTCTCTCTCTCTATGTGTGTGTTTGTTTTTCGAAATTTTGGTTGTTTGATTATTTGATTATTTGATTATTGGATTGTTGAAGGGGAGCGGATAGGAACCATCTCTGTGTGAACTGCAGGAGCTACTTTGAAGAGGTTGGTTCCTCTGCGAACAGGTGAGTCGTAGATTGTTGTTTTTAGTCACTATTTGCTTCTGGGTTCTGCTTTTTTCGATGAATTATGTTAAGGATGGCTGAAGAAGCTGAGCAGCTTATGTATGTGATGAAAGATGTGAAGTTTTCAAATGAAAAAAATGGTATTTTGATGGTGGGTTTTGGATTCTGATGGGAGAATAGACCTTAATCCCATGTGTGAGGATGTTAAGTATAAGGAATTAAGGTTCTTTTGTGCAGATTTAAATGAATAGTTCTCAAAGTTTGAAGCTTGATGAGTTGGTTTAATTACTTGTGTGTTTTGTCATTAGCAATTGGTTTGAATTAGCTTGAAGAAGTAGATTTAATTGCATGATTAATATGTTTATGTATTAATATGAAACTTAAAAAAAAAAAAAAAAAAGCCATAACTTAGTGCCACCACTAGGACTTTGAATTGATCAGAACCATCCTCCTACTATCCTTATTTTCTTTAACAATATACATGTATATATGTGTATATATACATATACAGAGAGAGAGAGTCATGGAATCATGGGATGTCTTGGTCGAAAACGGTGGAACACACTATTATATGATTTAGGTTCAGATTGGTTAGGTATCATCTAGCTGTGTAGTTTTACCTTGTGAAGAGGGGTATTGTTTCAATTGTGGTCTTGAGGTTTTATGAAAATCAGTAGTTCCATCGAGTTTATAGAAAGACCCTTCGTATTTTCATACGGTGTTGAATACTCCTTTACCAGGTATATTAAAGTTTCTATGACTGGCAGGGCAACTGTTCTGTCAGTTGTTGTCTTCTGATACCTCAAATCCCGCATGCCTATTGCAGACAGTGGCTGCTTTAGTAAGGCCTAGGAGTCCAATGTTAACTTCAACTAGCACTTTTGGATGTGCATTGGGTTGTGACAGTAGACTCGAATGACTTTTGTCTTCCCCAATCTTGAGCTAAATATATGTGGTTGGTGTTTATTTTACTGTGTTTACTCTTTATTACAAAATCATTGCAGCCGAAGTCTGTTCATATTGTTGTTATACGGACTGTCACCTTTACAAGGAGGTAAGACAGTGCTTGTTTTACATTAATCTCAGATTTACAGTAACGGAACTCCTCAGACAAAATGGCAAGACTGCAAAAGACCATTCCTTGGTTTTTTATGGGGGTTACCCTGTTTAATGGTTGTAAATTTTTTTTTTTGCTGAATAAGGAAGTGGGCTTATTTTCTTTTACTTAAAACCTCTGCCTTCCAAGAATTATTATCTTTCATTAGCCTGTCTTTGTCTGTCTCTTTCTATCTTCATATCTCTCAAATGGCATTTTGTTCATAAATCGCCCTCCCTGTGTATGAGGTGAAGGGGGAAATAGATTGGTGGGATAAAAACTTCTTCTGTGCCCTGGCTTTTATTCCTAGAAAAATAAAATAAGAGGAAGTGGCAGTGGCAGTTGACCTCTTATGGTATCACTTTGCAACCCTATGGTTTAAGATATGATTCTTTGTCTTGGTGTTGCTTTCTTTAATAAGGTTTGCTCTCCTATCATGGAGGATAAAATACATGTTTTACAAGCTGTCATATCCGTGGATTGTTATGTTTTCAGTTTAACTGATTGAACACTTGGGCAAAGAATACTACTCATACGGTCACACCCAACGGTGTTATGCACATTTTCCCCTAACAAAAAAAGATAAAAAGTATAACGTGAGCTTTCTTCTTTCTCATTTGTGTTTATTAGGTATGTCTAGTTCTCCCAATTATATACGATTTCATCTTGAGGCTTCAGAACTAGAATTGTAATCAGAGCTTCAATACTTATATCAACTTTATCCAACTTATTGTCATACATGAAGCATACTTCATTATACTGAGGATAAAGGGGAGTCCCTACTACTTTTTGTTGGCGATTTTTCTGTTAATATGGTCCTTTTTGTTGGCGATTTAACATTCCATCTTTCTTATGCTAAGATTCAAGCTACTATGCTGATTTTAACTTAATGAGTTGATGGTTGAGTCTGCTTGTTTATACTGTTGTAATTGCTTGGCTGCGTAATATTGTAGATGTCTGGTAGGGGGAGATGTCTACCTTGAGCTTTGTTATTGTATATTTTTGGAGAACTTAAGTGAATTACAATGCAGGAAATTCTAAGAAAATGGAGCACAATGAGACAGGATGCCAAGCTCCTCCTGAAGCTCCCAAGCTTTGTGCCAACAACTGTGGATTCTTTGGAAGTCCAGCAACCATGAATTTGTGTTCCAAGTGCCACAAGGACTTGGTGTTGAAGCAAGAACAAGCTAAAGTCGTTGCGGCATCCATTGATAGTGCGGTGAATGGCATTCCCTCTGAAAGTGGGAAGGGGCCTGTTGCTACTGCTGCTGTGGATGTACAAGCTGGCCCCGCAGATGTGATGCTTATCTCAACACAGGCATCCTCTACTCCATCTTTGAACATTAAGAGGGAGGAGAAGGTGAAAGAGACTCCTACCAGGTGCGGCACTTGCAGGAAACGTGTTGGTCTAACTGGGTTCAGTTGCCGATGTGGAGATCTCTTTTGTGCAGTTCATCGGTACTCTGATAAACACAACTGCCCTTATGATTACCGGACTGCTGCTCAGGATGCAATAGCCAAAGCCAACCCGGTTGTCAAGGCAGAAAAGCTGGATAAAATCTGATAAAAGTCTTGGAATTACGAGGGTTTAATCTTTTCATGTATTGCACACATGCTCTCATTTCTACCCATGTGGCTTCTGCTTCTGTTTGAGTTGATCTTGTTATGTTAGGTCTCTTGTGTGTGATAGATGGTTGGAAGCTGTTGTGGGCATTTTCAAATGTCAGGAACGATTGTGTGTAATAATCCCAGCCGTTCGTGAGGGCCGTGAGGCCGTCACGAGGCTTTGGTACCGATGGTGTTTTGGACCTTGTTTATTTTGCTTGTTTGGGATGTAGTTTGTCAGATATAGGAAGGTGCCAAGGTAGGTAGCATGCTCAAGTAATTCACGATAATGCTCATAACTATAAGGTTTTCCCCATGTGTTATTTGGGGTGGGGGAATTGGAATCGAACTCGGGACCTCAAGGTGGAAATGTGAATGTTTTTAGCGAAAACTGAGCTACAAACCCTTTGCAGAGTAGAAGTATTTTAACTTCTAAGTTGGGACCACTTCCAGAATTTTATGTTGTGGAAAATTGGTGGATCAAAGCCATTGGGGTTAGCTGTGGTGAGGATCGGTAGAGATGGGTAGGAGTAGGCTAAGTTCATGGTTTGAAACCATCAATATAATTTTCAAAATTTTATTGGACTAAGTAGCTTAGGTTTGAGTCGACTAGTATTAAAATGAAGATGTTGTAATATGGTACATACTATTACTATTTTGTTCATGTAACATGAATTTATTAATTAATATTACACGTACTTATACAAAATTCGAAGATTTTGATCCGAAATTTTCAAATTCAGTATTATAAAGAACATCATGCGTATTCCAATTTTATCAAGTTTATTATTTAGAATGCTTTATTATATATAAAAAATAAAGGGTATAATTATACGTATTATTTTATCTTATCTAATATGATTTTTATGTCATAAACCTACAGGTAACGACCTAAATCTCTTCCTTCCACCCCAATTCCCACTGCATATTTCCCGACCTTTAACTCCTCCCATTTTCTTCTTCTTGTTTCTTTCTCTGCGGTTCTGTTTCGTCGATCGTCGTCGGAGAAGAAAGCAATGATGTTGAGGAGAAAGAAATAGTAAGAAAGTTGAAAAGAAAGAGTGATCTCATCCGTACAATTTTACGTAAACAATTTGGATTATTTGATCTGAAAGAAGATGGTATGGATTCAGAGATGATCATGTCCTAAATTATATGATGGAAGATGGACGGCATAAGGACCCACAAGCCCACCCAACCCCTTCTCCGCCACTTGGTATCCAACAAGGTACGTCCGCCACATTTGAAGCGCGTGGCGCCCAATCACAGCCGTCGATCACACCGTGTTTGACATTCTGATAACAAGTCACCATCGATTGGACCTAGTGAGGTGGTGAGATCAGCCCACCGGTTGTGCAATCAACTAGAATTAGCATTAGTTTACTCGTTAATCATTACTATTAGTGCTGCGATAGAAACAGCTGCGCTATTTCTAAACCGTGGACCTGAAAGCGACTTTTGCACTTCCCCATGAATCTGCCCTTTTATTGGCTTAAGGACCATATTTATAACGTGGACACTTTGCTTAAAAATTAAATACAAATATTAAAGAGCGTAGTCCATGTGGGTGAATTAGCCATGGTATCATCAATTTAAGTCATGTATACTTCGGATTCAGATAAGAAATAATGAATTTGAGATAAACGTTTCTTTGATTATTTTATGCTTTTATTTTGCAAATATGTCGTATCAAAACTAATGGGACTCACCCACTTTTTTTATAAATTGTTGATAAACGCAAGTAGGTATGCTTTTAATGGTCTTATCTCATCGGTGAAAATTCTCATTACGCACTTGAGAAAGCACTTAATGCCTTGGATTTAGGCTAATTTAATGCAATTAATACAAGAGCGTTGCTGGAAAACTATACAAACGTAAATTTCCATTGTACTGTAAACCAAAGGAGAATGAATGAAATGGTATGCATCGTCTCATATCCCAACATTCCAAATACGTAATCGAAGACATTTCATCACCATGTCTTGGGGAAATATTAGGAATTTCATTCTCAGGGACCTTAATAATCTAAACAGTTCGTTCTCTTGAGAATAGACTTAGTGGTTCTGAGAACTTATGTACTCGAGATCCTAACAAATAGTTTGTGTATAAAAAAAATCCATGAATAACTTATACAAATGCTTGATACTTTTTGAAGAAGAATGAGCATAAAATCTGATGGGTGCATATTTTCATATATTATTATCATATATTTCCTTTGGATTTTGTATATATGAATGTGTTAAATGCACTAATTTATATTGTTTAAATTTATAGGCATTCAATACGGGAGTTACGTGAAAAAAAAAGTGAAAAATGAGCTTTTTGGATGTCTAGAGTAATTCTAGTGGAGCAAGAGGCAACTTAACTGCACCAAGGCATGTGCATTACAACAAGAAGATGAGACTGCAACGGTTTTGGAAATCAAATGAACATGAGAGTGCTATTTAATGGATTTAAGAAGAGACATAATTATTTATTTTTATTATTTCCGTTTATTTCTTTTCATTTAATAAGAACTTAAAGTGCATTAGTTAGGATCTTAGTGGGGTTAAATTAGTTTTTTTAACTTCTTGTCTTTGCCGTGGGTGTTATAAGGAGATTTCTTCTCCTTGTGATGCATTACCACCAAATAACATCATTTTTCATAGGGGTTGCGGCAAGGAAGAGAAGAGGGGAGATTTTTTTTTTTTTTAGTTTCTTTTCTTTGCTAGGGCTACGATGTAGCCTGATCATGAATACCTAATTTCCTTGTGGCATTGTTATATTCAAGTTTTTCTTCTTTATTGAATATCTTTTGTTATTCGTAATGCGCTTGATTTTTGTTTAGATGCTTGATCACCATCTAGATTGAAGTTAAGTTGGTTTGATGCAAGTTAGAGTAGATGCCAGACTTAACTTGGGTTTAGCTTCCTACAATTGATACCATAAACACCTATTTGTAGATGCTATGCAATTAGGGTTTGTGTGCTTTTCCAACAATTTCCATAGAGCTTAATGGGTTCTTACTTGTTTAAATCCATCTAGATGTCATAAAGGGTTAACATGTAAGGATACTTTTGATGCAACCAGATGCCATGGTCGTTGAATAATTTAGGGAAATCGATCATCAATATTAGGGAACTACTTGAGCATAACATAATAAAGGAATTAAATAGGATTGGTTATGGTGAATTTGGATGCCCTAGTTTTTATTTTCTCATGTTTTAAATTTTATTATTTCATGCATTTTATTTTAAGTCATATTTCATTTTTGGCTTAATTCAAATCTTCTATCTTTTCTGTTAAAGTTTCTCCACTATAATTTGTTTCGGTTTAGTTATTAAGATTTTAGAATCAATTCGATCTTTGTGGGACTATATCCATGCTTATATACTATACAATCATCTGATTTGTATACTTGCTATCACTAAAATTCGAGACTTAATGAGTTTAATTTTTGTTATCTAATTTTCGCAACAAAATCTATGGTTATAATTGTGGGAGCAAATTCCATTGCACATTGAATTGACGAAAATTCACACATAAAGAGAATAGCTAAACAAATATAGACTAACACTGGTGTGGTGTTGGTCAAGGGGCCTCCAATACCCAAGTTAAAACGATTATAAGAAGTTAATGACGATCCTCTCCGAATCCTCTTTGTGAGGATCTCGGGGATCATTCAATCGTATCCGTTCATCATACATCGTGTGGTCAGAAATTATTGTAAATTTGTTTATTTAAAATTGAATACTAATAATACATGACAAAAACTGATCGTATGATACATGATAAAGAGACACGATTGGAGGATCCCCAGGATCCTCACAAAGAGGATCCTAATTCATAAGAAGTAACAAGAGTATGTTGAAAGTTCTTGATTATTGTAATAAAGTGGCTGACCTTGGTTATTTACAAAGAACTGAAAAGTTAATCCTAGTGTCTAGGTTCGTTGAACCTATAAACAGAGCATTACAAAATTATCCAACTCTATTCTTGTCGATTGACCGTTTATAAGGAATTTCGTCTCCTTTATATAGGCACTAAGTGAGCCCCAAAAGTTTTCACTGCCTCACTAGTAAATAGGTTGCACACATAAGCATGGGGTGTAGTTTACTTCTCCAATGTCCAATAGACATGTGGAGAAGAAGTAACATTAGTGCAACTTGCTTGGCTTTCCAAGTCGACACCCATTGAGTAGCACTCATACAAGGCTGGTTGGAATGCAATTAAGTCAAGAGCTAATTCTGACAATATTCATGTTATTGCATAGACTTATCTTCCTATCGATGGCCAACACGTGACTTAGAGTTGACGTTTGGACATACTTATCCTTGGAGCTCAGTGCTAGAAAATTGTCAGGTTTGCCAACTAACTTAAGTGGTTAAAAAATAATTTAGGTCACCATGCTCTCTTTTGTCGATAAACGATTCAAGGTCTTTAGGGGTCATTTATGATGATCTTTAATGTAGCGCTCAGTCAACTGAATTCCCTGGGGCTAGCCTATGAGCCTAGCATCTTAACCTTTATCGCTTTGTAGGGTCTCAGGCTCATCTCTAAGATTTTAACAACTATACATTATTTTAATGAATCTAGAAGGATTTTGTATTAACAAGTGACCTTTTACTATATTGGTGGAAAAATGTTGAGACTTTGCATGATGGTATGGGTTCAAACCTCATCGGTGATTAATCTAACATCTAATTTAACAAAATCTATCGATTGACAAAAAAAAAAAGACTGTGTATTAACATCTTGCTTTATAAAGAGTCGGAACTCAAGAGGAGGTTACTGACTCGAGTTGAAGACCATGAATTGTGAACTTTACATAAACTACAAACTTGTATATTAATTTATTCTCCTATATCAAATCAATATTATTTCCAACTCAATCGTGTCAAGCAAACTATAAGCGAGTAGATTAATTGATTGTGACTAATCTTAATGTTACTGCTGACCCTAAAAATTACAAAGCCTACGTGGCGCGCAGGCCGAGTAACTAATAAGCTAAGTGCCAACTCGTCGGCCGAGCTCGGCCGAGGAGTAAAATTTGTTGATGTTGCATTGAGCGCGTGACTTCTTTATCTTGCGACTGCGACCGAGGAAGGAACAAATCTCGGCCTTTGGATTCTTGAGCCTGAAGATAAGGCTGCTAGTTCTGCGAAGTTCACAAATCGTCGACGCCAGATTCGGTCACAGTGATTATATTCGTAAGAGTATAAGCACGTCGAATCAACACCAAACTGTACGGACACAAGTATTCAAAGGTGAGGTATGTCTTGATGGTGAATGTGGTTCGGTCGTCAGAATGCTGAATTCTGAAACTCACTTATGAGTATCCAATCATAAAATCACTCGGCGTCCAATACGCCGAATGTCGTAACTCGTAACACCTTACTTCGCCGAAAAGTCTAATCAGATGACATCTGCCAATAAGGATTTGAAAACCCTTCTTGACCGAGACTTGGATAGGTAACTAGTCGGCCTCGACGCAGTGCTGTTTATCCAAACTGAAGGTGCTCCTCGGTTGGCTGATTCTACGGCAACAGTGCTGTTTATCCAAATTGAAGGTGTTCGCCGACTGCCTTCACAGTGATGTTTATCCAAACTGAAGATGTGTCATAGGAAAAAGAAAATAAAAAAAATCTCAAGATGTTTGAAAGGTTTTGCGCAAGGCAATTGGGTGTTGAATTGGAGGTCCTCCAATTGTTGCATAGTGTCTTGTATTTATAGTACCGAATACTTCTTGAGATCGAATCAAAATCATATCTGGATTGGGACTTCTTATTCTGCTCCAGCTCTGCTTCAACCAAACCTACCCCCATTAGGACCTTGTACTCACCACTTTTTGAGGCTTTATTCATCGTTGGTCGAGAATCTTAATTGCCTTAGGACTTTCTCATCTCCTTCGCTTATCCGAACTACTCCTTCTTGTGATAAGACTCGATCATCCTTGTTAAATGGCCCGAGATACATCCCATAGTATTTTTGAAACGGCTTTGGGCCGAGCATAAACCTACACTCGGCCCAACAATATTATTTTGGGCCAAAATAGTTACATAGGAAAGTTGGTGAAACCGATAAAAAAAAAAGTTTATTTATTTTGAACAAACGATATATCTACATTAAGGGAGAGATAGATAGGCTAAGGCTCACAATAGGTTAGCAAAAATGTGATTCAAGTTCGTTTTTGACGATAACCGAATCTAAGACCTCTCACTTACAAGTAAAGAGAAATATCATTAGAATGTAGTACTAAGTAGTGAAACTAATAAAGATTCAACAAGCAATGTTGAGTACAAATTAGGACTCATACCGGTACACGGTTACAAGGAGAGACGCCGACACGTGTGCGTCACACGTGTACGCCGTACGAGGACCGAGACCGACTTCTTTCTTTCTGAGAAAACGAAAGGCGTCAGATAGGGCGGCTTGGCCTCGTAGCAGCTGGACGCGTGAAATTACCCACCGGTGGTTTCTATAATTTCCCCCTTTTCCCATTTTGCCCCTCCTCATGCATTCTGCTAGGATCCGTCATTTTAATTTTTTAAATAATTTAAATTGGGTTGTCTTTTAAGTTTTACCCGTGCACCAACATGCACCAGCAAAAACAATATACTATTTGCTTCTTTCTTCTTAGTGGATGACAGAAAATATCCCTCTGACACCAACAAAAACAATTTATAATTTGTATTTTTTGAGAAATTTCGTGTTTAACGGTCAACCTATCACATAATATTTTATTAGTTTATGTGTTATTAAAAAACGATGAAATAGATATATCATTTGGTATTAATTTTCAAATCAATAATATGCAATGTGATTATAAAGCAGTCATATTGAAAAACCACTTTTGATTTTAAAATTTCATTTTGAATTTTTTGTCACATTGATGCTTTATTCGTGGGATAATAATATAATCGACATTTTTTATCCTTTGAAAAATCATAACGTTTCTTGCGGAAGCTGCAAGCTGTATATACTCGCCTCTAGACTTGCTCATTGCCTCGTGAAACCTCGCTTAGTGCTGCAAGGGTGTAAGCATAGTAGGTGCTGGAGAGCTTGACAACATGTACCTCTCATTTTAAGCTTATATTCTTGATGGTTTTGTGAGGAAAAGCCTTTTAAAAGAGTGAAGAGAAAGAAAAGGAAGATGAAATGCTTTGTAGGGTAAAGATGTGAGTGACCTTAAATTGGCGAGGCATCCATGACCATGAGATGAAAGGCAGCTTTTGTTCAAATGTAGGAAAATTTAAAGTTCAAAGGAAGCAAGATATTGCTTTTGAAGCATTCTTTGTATATAATAGCTTTTATAGCAAATCATGAGAATAAGTATATATTTGTGGGTTTCGTAATTAAGAATCAATTTATAATAGCTTTTTACAGCAAATCATCATAATTTAAAATCCTTATTCGGTTGTCACTTAATACTACGGTTTAGTAGTATTCATCTTCACTTGTAAGTGAGAGATTTTAGGTTCGATTCTCGCACAAGATGAATTTGAATCATATTATTGATAGCACATTGTAAAGCTAAATTTACTATTATTCCCCTTAGTATAGATAATATTGTTTGTTAAAAAAAATATTCCTTCGGTTTTATATCATCATAATCCCAAGAAGCTTTTTGCATGTGGGAGTGTTACTACTTGAACCATTCATATTAATGGTTCAATAGGATATTACGAGGAGAAGTTCCGAATGACATTGAGCCGATAATCAATCTAAGAACATCTTCAAAGGAGATGTCAAAATTGCCACGTAGGCATAAAATAGTAAAAAAATGGCAGCAAACACTCTCCAACCGAGCCTTCAATTTCTTATGAGTCATTTGAAGGCAAAGCCTTTTGCTGTCAAATTCATTAAATGATTTTTTAATAGATTAATATAATATATAATAAATCTTGTTATGTTTTTGAAATATTTGATTGGTTGGCTTAATTATTGGACTCCACAAAAAGATAAAAAAGTTTATTAAATGACATTATTATTTAACATATCGGGTGGAGCAAAATATTGTATAAAATGTTAAATTGCCACATAAGCTATCAACTATTATTTTGATGTTTAAAATTTGATGCTCTAAACTTTTTTTTTTCTTCTAATATTTATATTTTTGTAAAAGTAACAATTTAGTCTTACATATAGAGATTTAATAAATTTTTACAATGGTTAAATTTGACATAAAATTTGTATCACTCAATTTGCAGCCGGACCGCTAAACTTGATCGTAATACTTATGTAATCGAAGAAAGATTACCAGTGCAGATTAAAAAACTATAAAACAAAACGTAGCAAATTTCTTCTTCTATAATATTTTGAGCTTCAATCGATTGAGCTACTAGATAGATTGTGAGTAAACAATCTCATAACTATTATTTTAAATCGTAATAATAGAATACCATAAAACTAGAGAAATTAGAACATGGGCACCCAATAGAATCCATCGGACGGCCGCATGTTGATAATATGCTGCATGTGGGTAAAAAATGGGGTCCCACCGCACCTTAAAATAAGCTTTGTCAGGATATTTACCTTTTCTCATTAATGACGATTATCCACGTCAGAACCAATCTGGAACGACCAACCCAATGCGGCAATTCCACGCCCAAGAACCAAAAAAAAAAAGAAAAAAAAATCAATTATTCCTTCTTTCTCTTTAATTTTTTAAGCAAAAAGGTGATCATTAAAGAAAAGTAGGAAGGGCATTTCGGTAAAACTGAAAGGCAAAAATGGTCTATACGCGTCTAGATGAGGTCCATAATTTATCGCCATTACCGACCTTTCGCTCCCCCATATTATCCCCCTCCCACATTTCTGTCTCCTCAATCGCCCACCCAAACCTCTCCTCTCCTCTCCTCTCCTCTCCTCTCTCTCTCTCTCTCTCTCTCTCTCTGTCTAAAAACCACAACTTTTTTCTTCCTCTTTCTCTCTCTAGAAAACAACAACCTCCAATTTTCTTCCTTTCCATCCATCTATATCTCTGAAAAAAACAGAAAAAAAAGAGAAGGCGAGAGAGATCCATCTCTCGATTGTTCAAAATTTGAATGAAAAAAATGGCACAGAGAGCGGAGAAGGAAGAGACGGAGTTCAAGGTCCCCGAAACGCTAACGCACTGCGTCAACAACTGCGGCGTCACCGGCAATCCCTCCACCAACAACATGTGCCAGAAGTGCTTCAACGCCGCATCGGCCGCCGCCGCCGCCACTTCATCGTCGTCAGCGGCGATTCTGAAGTTTTCAGCCGAGAAAAGTCCGAGATCTAGCTCATCCTTCAGCTTCGAGGCTGCTGCCGAGACCTGCCGTAAGACGACGGCATCTGAGATCGCCAGATCGGACGAAACGCCGAATCGGCGCGTGGTTAATCGGTGCTCCGGTTGTCGGAGAAAGGTCGGGTTGACCGGATTCAGGTGCCGGTGCGGCGAGCTCTTCTGCTCTGAACACCGGTACTCCGATCGACACGTGTGCAGCTACGACTACAAGGCTGCCGGTCGCGAGGCCATCGCGAGAGAAAACCCCGTGGTCAAGGCCGCAAAGATCGTCCGCGTTTGATAATTTATATATCGATTGACTTTGTAGAAATGAAGCAACGCAAAAAGTCACGCGAAAATTTGAAGAGGAATTTGTGGCTCGATCGGTTCTCAAGGCGCGTCTCTCTCTCGGAGACCAAAACGGAATTCAGAGACGGGGAGAGATCGCTTCGTTTATCAAATTCTCTCTGATAATTTTTTTTTTTAAATTTTAATTTTTCGTGTTCTTATTTTAATTTTTTATTTCTCTTGGATTGGAAATGATAAAATTATTGTGATGATTTAAGATATTCGGCGTGTTCGTTGGTGTTCAACTTTTTTTTTTTTTTTTTTTGTAGTTTTAATGTATTTTAATATTTTTTTTCTTTTGTTCAAACTTGAGCGGCAGTTGAATGGACATTCCAGGAAGTGACAGGGTGTTTTTCGTCATTTCGCGTATTTACAACTTGAAATACAGTTGGCGATGGTTGGGAAACAGCGGGCCCAAGGTATGGAGACGGGATGGGGGCTTTACAATTAGTTATTTATCGCGATAAATTCGATTGTTATAGGAGAGTTGGAAGGAGAGCCTATGGGAAGGGGACACGTGTGCACGGAGCAGACCTTAAAAGCTGTAAAGCGTTGGAAGTGAGGTGAAGGGGGAACATTTGCGTATGATAATGGTCGCTGTTTTCAATGAAAAGGTAGGAGATGTGGTGGGGATCTCGAGGGTGTGACGAGATCGACGGCTGAGGTTGTGTGTTGGTGGGTTGTTAGAATAGAATAGGTGACGTCGATGAGTGCGTGTGTGTATATGGACTACAATTCTCCGCTCTTCTTTTTTTCATCCTCTGCTCTTAAATTTTTTTTCTAAAAAAAATTAATATCAAATGTTAACGTGATCTAACTGTCACTGTTAAAATAAAATGAAAAGAAAGAAAAGGGAAAAATAAAAAATAAAAAAGAATCCAACTCCTGTATATATACATGACTTGCATTGTGCGGGGGGCCATAGTGGGTGCCGGGACTGCTTGGACGTGTGGGGCCCCGCGTTTTGTGACCTTTGAGGGACATGAAAAGCTGTCAGACACATGGCTGAGGCTTACCTTGATACAACCATTGACTGACACATGTGAAATTTAAAACAATAAAATTTAAAAAAGTAAAGCATAAAAGCACGTCTTAATTAATTATTAGAGCTACAGAAGCCAGGGTGAAGAGCTTTGGTTTGGTGTTTATGTTAATGTGAAAGTGTGTATGCATGTATGTGACATGATGCCGAAGACTCGAAGAGTTGTGTTTAGTCTTACATCGTTTAGGGGAGTTTGGGTTGATGGTTAAAAATCGAAATGTGAAGTGAAACCGTTAAACTAAATGGTAGTGTAGAACTTGAAGAGGTATGTTATGGCATTTTGTTTTGTTATCTCCTCATGGGCACGTGGATGATTTCTAACTCTAATGAAGTTATAAGGCGAGGTCTTAATCTCTACATACCATGTTGCTAGTCCAAACATTATATTGTGAGTGTCAAAAGGTAAAAGGGATTAGTGAAAATAACACAAATATTATCCATTTTTATTACTTCTCAACACGAAAATAAACCAAAGCTATAAAAAGCCTTGAACTCCTTGGATATCGACGATTAAAACAATCGCTCATATGATATATTGAGGGAGAATTCTGGTTCATTAACTCAAGTCTAGTTAAAGTACGAACGACCATTTTGCAAACTCATCTACAAAATTAATCTCACTAAAAATTTAGACGTCAAATTTGTAGGACTAGATTGAGCCCAAATCCAACGCTTGTATGGATTACGAGGTCGCGTGCTTGATCCAGAAGTCTATTTATTTTAGCAATGATTTTTTTTTTTGTTTTATTAAACTATTATGGTTTATGAGAAGAAGAAAAAAAATATCAAACTCTCACGTGTACATAAGGGATGACACTACCATAATTAGCATAATTACTATTATTTTTTTGAGAATGACTTGTATGATATCGGTATATCGACGTATGACGTCCCATGTCAAAAAAACAAAAAAAAATAAAAAAATAAAAAAACAATGACACATGGACAAAACCTTACACATTTATTTTCTTTTATTGACACAACATCATTATAAAAATATACATGTATTCGTATCATATAAGTCATTCTCCTAGTTTGCTGCTTTGCATATGGATAAAGATGGGAAAATGTAAAATGAAAACCAAAGTGTTGAGGATTTAAGTCATATTCAGAGCGGTAGCTACAATTTCACCACCCCCTTGGCTGGTTCTTCACGAAAGCACTTTCCTCATGAACTAATCCAACATTAAGACCTAAATTGGATAATAATCCCACAAATCCTTCAAAAATAAGATAAAATTAACACACTTGTATTTGTGTCATGTCATATGGGCTTATTTTATTTCATTTCTTGTCGGGTAAGCTAAAGCCTTAAATTGTGGTCTATTAGAAAGAATCCTGTTTTTTATTTTTTTATTTTTTATTTTATTTTTTACCAACGATATAATCTAAAGATGGAGGAGTGGACTAAGCCTCACAATAGACTAACAATAATGTGCTCAAATTCGTTTTTGGCGAAAATAAAACCTAAATCCTTTCATTTACAAGTGAAAAAACACTTCACTAGACCATAGTACTAAGTGGCAGAAAGTCTTTGATATTTTCTCTCCTTTTTTTTTTTTTGTTTTAATTTTTTTTGTTTGTTTGTTTGTTTGTTGGAGGGGTTGATGCCAGCAATCGGGTGTATTCTTGAAGACAAATGATAGAACCAACTTTTGGACCTTTTTTTTAAAAAAAAATTTTAAATAAACTATTTTTTTTTTGAAGGGCCAAAACTAAATATTTTAATGATAATCACCAGAAAAAGTAGCTTCTATCTTCAGCTTTTTTATTGTTGAAACGTTGAATTTTAAGGATGTCCGTAGGTTTTAAGATCATGATATTTGTCTTGATATTGTTTTTTATTTATTTATTTGCGACCTTTAGTGATCTAGATTCTAGAGAGTTGAATTTCTTTTATTATAAACGTAGTGGAGAAACAAAATCAGCATACAATCCAAAAAGTTAATTAGCTTTTCCTACTTTTAACTTTAAGATGGAAAAATGAAATCAAAAGTTTGTTCGATCCGAATGATGTCATTCTGTGAAAATCCCCATATTTTCACAAAGGGTGTGATATCCACACACCCCATTTTACTTCTCACACATTTTTTAAATTTTCGACCGTTGAATCAGATGAATTGAAGAAGATCAACAGACATAAATTATCAAAGGGTGTGTGAGAAGTAAAATGGGATGTGGATAGCACACCCCTTTCACAAAATCTGCACTCACAAGTGGGGATACTAAACCGTAATGTTAAGTGACGGGAAAAAAGTTTGTAGTTAAGGATAGGGCAGCTTGAGTCGAGTTCAAATCTTCCGCATCCATTTTGTGTGTGACCTCTATCATTAATTGAAACGTGTCAAGTTCATGAAAACAGAGCTAAGAAATGTTAAGTTTATGAATGCGTGTCAATCAATCATACAGGCCAAAGAGGCAACACACAAATTGGATGCAGAAGATTTGAACTCGATTGAGTTTCATTTTGTAGAAGCATCCAATAATTCCCATAACAAATTTCTTAATAGATATCTAAAATAAACGGAGTCATAAACATCTTAATGTTTTGCATTAGTCACTAATCAAATATACAGCATATTTAAAGGCCAAGGGCATAACCACCCTAAATTGTGCATGATGTTTTAAAAGGTACAACCACCTCATCACGGTTTCTTATCAGCGGTGTTGTCAGGAGAGGCACGGCAAGGTCTCCGGTTTAGGCACCATCGGGCTGGCTAAAAGGGTTCGCAATCTCATCTGTGCCATCTGTCGGCGACACAAGCATTACAGCAGTTCCCCTGCAAACCTGACACCATAATAGTGCACACTCAAAACTTGTTGTGGAGCACAATCTCAGCAAAATAACCAATAATATTATACTAAATCCGAATGAAGGAAAACACACAAATCTGCCGAAATGGCTAGAAGTTCTGGGTAGTTCACCGGGCACAAGCACTTTGCCAAATTGCTAAAGCAGAAATTGAAGTAGAAGTTTCTGATTGCGTGGGAAAATGCATATCTAGGATTATTTGGATTGGAAAACTAGTTCCGAGACTCAGTGGAAGCTTGTGAAGATTAAACCGAAAAATACTGCCCTTCAATGGCAGAAGAAAGTTTGAGCAATTTGCTCAACAAGGAGAAAACCGAATATGCAGACCAACTTTTAGCAGCTGATTAAATGATGGATTTGTATCAGATATTCCACTCACTAAAACAAAAAAGAAAGGACCACAGACAGGTATTTTATGAATCATGTAACCCCTCTAAAACGATTTAATATCCCCTCCTGGGAGAGGAAGGCGCATACAACGATGTCTTTCCAGGAAAGAATGTGTTGGTGCAATACCTATGAATACAGCTGTTGTTCAAGTTTTAAAGTGAGCAAAAAGAAATCAAGTTGGGAGGACGAGATACTACCCAAACTAATCAAATACACGGCAGATATGTTCCTAATACGACCATGGTGAGAAAGGGAAGAGATGGTTCCAAAATCAGCTTTCTTTCAGACTCTTATAAGGAGGTCAGCAAATTGAATTTTAGTTGTCACTCTTCCAGGGAGAGGTGAAACTGTTCCTGCACACAGCCAGGATGAAGGGAACAGCAGAGGATGACGAGAAAGAAAATTATACCGGAGTATCTCATGAATCTTATGGAAAAATATAGTATTATGAGGAGTCTTTGGTGTTTCAACATGTCATGACAACGGCCAAGGTTGAGAAGGAATATTGGAGTACATTTAATGGGCTCGCATTCTTTGTCGTCACAAAATTAGCTCTTTTATTCTAAAGGAGGGTAGTAGTTTGAATATTGTTTCAAAAATAGGTTGAAATTTGAATTTGGCTAGTAGATGGGGAAGGAACTGAGGTACCAGTCACGTACAGATATTTAACTGAATTACATCAAGAGAATAATAGTGAAGAAGTTATGTGCGTCAAGGCGCCTACAGATGCATGTCACATTATGTTACAAATATCATACTTGTAGGATGACATGATGCATTAACTAAAGCCAACAAATATCAGTCCGAGGAGTTAACCAAGAACTGAACTTTACAAGTTTACATACTATGAGATAAGTCAGTAAACCCCCAAGGGATCAAATGAACTTTTCACCTATGATAAGTCTCAAGTTATGAGCATGCAACGGGTAGTTATGTGGGTCACATGCCCAACAGAAAATATTTACGCTAATATACAAGCTCTGGGTTTCGCCCTAGATGCCTCAAAATTCCATAATATGCTATAGAGATGAGAAAAGCATTCAATAGGAAAACTAAATTAAAAAATTAACACAGTTTTTAAGCAGGATTCCCAACCCAATTGAACTTCTCAAACGAGCTGATATCTGCACTGAAACTTATAGTTTCTGAGCTTTTCTTATATCAAGGGTACTTTGGTCGTTTCAATTTCATCACAGCAGTACCTGCTGATTGTATATGCGCACTTGTTTTCCTATTCTTCGGAGCAGTACCTACTGATCATACATGCACACTTGTTTTCCTAATCTTCACAGCTTTTCCTATGGTTGGATCAGCTTGGGGGGTATTCCCCTAATCCTGGTCAAATATAGTTGACTAATAAAGCAAGGAGATTTCAGCCATTTTCTAAATATGCTAAGCTTTTCTTGGGTCTGATGATTATTCTTTCTTTTCTAATTTTCTCCTGAAGTATTCATCTCTCCCCTTAATATGCTGCCATCAGATACACAGAAAGTGTCACAACCAAGCATACCACAAATCCTAACAATTTTAGGCATAGTTGAATACAACAAAACATAGATCCTACAACAGCCAACATCAATATATAATTATATATCAAGTTCCTGTGCAGTTTTCTTAAGATCCTACAACAGAGATAAACTAGAAGAATACATACTATGAGGCCAAGGTGCCTGGTCTGATCAGTGGTCTTCAATGGATCATCAGAATCTGCAACACAAGGGAAAGATTCTCAAGTCAACTAAGCATTCACAGCTGTAGAAAAGTTCCAAAATCGTGAATTTAAAAAACATACGTCGTAAACGATTTCAAGAATGCTGTGAAACATTTACCTCTTAGAAACTCCACTGCTTCATCTAGAACAAGGTTTAACAACTGGTCATAACCTTTAAGAGTCCCCGTCACTGTAACCAAATTCACAACAGTATATCACATACTGGATATATAATAAGTCAAAAAACTCTCATTGATATTTTCTTAACGAGTATGATATAGATCCAGTTGATGTTATACTTGAAGCAAAAGAAACAGGACGGTCTATTTCTACTCAGCTAGTGCCTCTGCAGTGTTGCCACATACCCTGGATCATGTCATAACACATTTACTGTACAACCTACAACGAGTGTATATTTCTACATTCTAAATCTTCGAGATTGCTCGATTAGAATCTTGCAACCTCTTCTTTCTTGTTTTAGATAGAACCAAAAAACTGCTTGAAGCGTGAACCCCTAAATTGAACGGTAATCAAACAACCAATAACCCACAAATCCACGAAAAATAGAACAAACTGCTAGACCTACAACATTGTGCACTAAATCCAGAATCTAAAATTAACTAACTAGAATTCATTTGAAAAATTCGGCAAATTATAGTAACCTTGTCTACCGCCGGTGAGCTTGACTTGGACACCCTTGTCCACAAACTTGGCCAGGTCCAAAACTGTTTCTTTCCTCCCTGACTGAAACACAGAAACACAATTTCAAACTATAACAAAAAATTTCAGTTTTTTATTTTTTTATTTTTTTATAAATATTCGCGGGTCTTAAACTTACCATCTTATTCGGCTCCGCTCAGTTCTTCAATTCGCCGATGAAGGTCTCTACTCAATAACCCTAAAATGCTAAAAAAACATTGGGAAAAAAAAGAAAGAAACAAAAAGTTAATCAATTTAATGAACCAAATGGCAGCACATCAAGTAAAATTTGAGTGTAAAAACTTATAAACATTTAATCAAAATCTAGGGTTTCTGAGAAATCCAAAAAACCCAAAAGAGATCGAGGACGACTGAAAGATATAAAAATTCCCACAAAAATAAAATTAGCATAAAATATTGTAAAATTTAAATGAAAATAGCATAAACTATTGTGAAAGTCAGTACCTTTGTCTCTGTGCTTTGGAAAACAAGAGAGAGATGAAACAGTGAAGAAGATGAGACGCTATGGCAGCTTTAGCGGGAGCCTTAAGCTTTAGTACAGGGTTTTGAGTTTTCTCTTTTTATTTATTTTATTATTGGTAATTTCCATCATATATTGCATTAAAAAAATCCGTCACTATTTGTCACATAGACAACACATCTAAAAGAGTAAAAATGGAATTAGCTAAAATAAAAGTTTTGAAATAATTGGTTAAAATAAAAGTTTATAGTAAAAATTGGTAAATGGCCAAAGACCTCTATCAAATAAAGTAAAATTTTATAGTTAAATCACAGAAATGCACCCACTCAATACTACGGTCTGGTGGTATTATGTTCCTCTAGAAGTGAGAGGTTTTAGATTTGAATCTCATGAATGACGAATTCGATATTAAATTAGGCTGCTCATTGTGTGATTTAGCTGAACACCCCTTCTCCTGAAGCCACTCAATACTATGGTCTAGTGGTATTCATGTTCTGAGAGGTCTTAGGTTCAAATCTCGTGAATGACGAATTCGATACTAAATTAGGCTGCTCATTGTGTGGTTTAGTCGAACTTCCCTTCTCTTGAGTGTCAAAGATATTGATGTACTCAAAAAAAAAAAAAAATTCACACAAATGCATGATTAAGTATTGAACTCAAACAAATATTGTTGTAGACATCGAAATGTCAGTGAAATAAATGTTGACCATTGCATTAAAATTATAACCTTTATTCATTTCATCTACATCATACACTCATTTCACCTACAAACTCCACTCATTTCACGCACAACTTCCACTTACTTCACCAACATCACACATTTACTTCACCTACAAACTCCACTCATTTCACCTATAACATCCACTCACTTCATAAAAAAAAAAAAAAAAAGGATGGTGGTGATTCATTCTCAAAGCCTATAAATAGGCTTTTACATCAAGGGATAAAGGGGGGAGGAGACCAATTCACATCACACCAAAACCTTGAAGCTTTGAAACTCTAAAGCTCTCAAGCAAATTCCGAAGGATCAAGAAAGCCCTCTTCGTTCTTCATCAAATCCTCCTTCAAGATCAAGCCTTGACGGGCCTTGAAGAAAGTGTTCATCGTTCATCGTCTGTTCATCCTAAGATTAAGCCCCAACGACCCTTTGGATCAACAACATCAACAAATCTACACACCCGTTCTTCAAGATCAAGCCCAAAAGCCCTTGAAGATCCGTTCATCCTAAGATCAAGCCCCGACGGCCCTTTGGATCAACAACATCAACAAATCGACACAATTGTTCATCCCTAGATCAAGCCCGACGACCCTTTGGATCAACAACTCATTCACAAATCTACACCTTACGAAGATAGAATCAGAGGACCAAATTGTAAAAGAGATTGTAACCCTAAAATCAATACAAAATATTATGTTGTACATATGTTCTTGTTTCAGGAAAATTCGTGTTTACAATTGTCATTCTTTTTGGTTAATAGGGGAAGTGGTCTTGAGTTTTCGTTACATGCCGTCACTTTATTGGTTCTAAGATGACACAACAACTACAAACTGGTGTCTAATTTAGTTTTTCTCTTAGACTGGTTAAGGACTTACCTATAATCCACATAGGCGTGTACCACTATCACCGTCGATATGGTACTATCATTCTACGTATCATAATACGAGGAGATGATATAGTTAATAACTTAACATGTCACACTTTTAAATATATAAACAAAACAAATATACATGTTTATAATTTAAGTGAAATAGTAACATCATGTGACAATATTTTTATTATGCCAAAAAATTTATTCAAAATGTGGAATTCTGTTGTAGTATTTAAACCAACAACACGACGCCTCATATGTTAAAACTTTTGTAAAATTGAATATCGTTATATTGAAATTCCTTTCATTTTAAGTTGTCAGTACTACGGTTTAGTGATATTCCTCTTCACTTATATGCGAGAGGTTTTAGGTTTGATTCTCGCCAAAGAAAAATTTGAAGGCTTAGCCAACTCTCTCTTCTCTTGGTGTAGATAAATATCGTTTGTTTAATAAAATTAAAAAAAAAAAAAAGTTGTTATCCTACATTTGGGCTACGGTGTTTAGTTCGGTCTGGCCCAGTTTTTTAACACAAGCCCAACGAAAGGATTGAAAGCAACTAGAAAGACAAAATTAACCTGCATCTTGTTCATAATAGCACAGACAATGATGTAGTTTTGTTGGACAAATGAGGGCATTTTATGAGAAGGCGATCGTTAAAGCCCTAGGGCTTATGCTTATTGAGCATCCGACGGACAGCAGGGAGGCGGAGGTGAGCTCAGAGCTTTAACAATGGCGGAGAAGGGCCGTGGCAAGGGGAGAAAGGAGGAGGTCGTTACCAGAGAGTACACCATCAACCTCCACAAACGCTTGCATGGATGGTAAGCCCTCGAAATTTTACTTGTTTTGTTCTAGCTAATTAGTTTAGACGAGTTGAAGGAGGTTAATTTAATTTAATCTTTGGATTTTTATGGTTTTATTTTGTTGGTTTTTTGAGCTAATTTTTTTTTGGATAATTGTTTGATTGATTGCATTCTTTAATTTATTGGTTTAGTTGATCAAAATATTAGTTTTGGAGTGATATTTTAGGGTTTTTAGCTCTTGTTCATATTTTTTTTTATAGCTTCATTCATTTCCTAAAAATTTGGAGATTCCCTTTGCAATGATGGTTTTATGGAACTAGGGTATTGATTAGTTGCTTCACAAGAACATTGTTGATGGTTTGGTCTTAGGTGAATTGAATTGTTGACTTGCTAACTTCTTTGATGTCCACCGATGCAATTGTAATAGTTATTGATGGCTTAAATTGAAGGGTTTTGCGAGCAATATTTGCTCCGTTAGTTGTTTACTTGGTTACATTCTTGATTTTGACATTGCCCAACTGAACCCGGGGTGTAGTGGAATATAGGGTTTATGGTCAACAATGACCTTTGTCTTTGTTTTATAACTCAGTTTGGTTAGAGATTTCTTTGGTTCTTAGCAGCTGGTGTGCGAATGGGGTTTTGTCACCGGAAAGTGAATTAACGAGGGTTTGGTGTTAGCACCTGAAGTGAATTGTCGATGTGCCAAATTTCTTTGGTCCATTCGATTGTTATTTGTTTGGGATGGTCAAATTGTTTCACCCTATTCTATAGTTTTTATTTTGGGGTAATTGTCGAGAATAGAAAAACATTAAGAACTTTGAAAAGCAACTAACCTGGAGCTTCTTGGAATCGAAGGGTTTTGTAGAACTAATACCTTGTTGGTAACTTATGATGCACTGATGAGAATCCTGACTGTTTGTGATTAAAAGAATGAACGGTTACTTTTCCAGAAACCAAGTTTTGTTAAAGACAATATATGGTTCTCTGAATTATGGTGCAGACTCCATTTCTGCAGCAGTATTTCCTTCTATGTTCTCTCAGTGTTCGGCGCCTAGTTGTGCAATCTGCTTATCTCGCTTCTAATTAACCATTATCTTGTATAAAAAAACTTAACCATCATCTCGATTCCCATGCAGCACATTTAAGAAGAAGGCACCAAACGCGATAAAGGAAATCAGGAAGTTTGCTCGAAAGTCTATGGGAACCACTGATGTCAGAGTGGATGTTAAGCTTAACAAGCACATATGGAGCCGTGGTATTCGGAGTGTGCCAAGAAGGATACGTGTCCGCATTGCAAGGAAGAGAAACGATGATGAAGATGCCAAGGAAGAGTTTTACTCACTAGTCACTGTTACAGAGGTTCCTCCAGAGGGATTTAGTGGCTTGGGCACCAAGGTGATCGATGAAGAAGAAGGCTGAACTTAGTTTAAAGTTTAAACCCCAGTTTTTGTTCTAGTTAGGTAATCCCAATTTCGGATGTACTTTTATTTAATTGAGGATGTGTGGCCTGGTTTTGTCCGCCCTTGGAACTTCCAAATCAGAGTTTTTGAAAGGCTAAAATAATTTAAAAAATTTATTAATTGTCCCTTGTATTAATTTCATATTCTTCCATAGTATTTCATGTATCAATTTAGTGATTTTTTTTCAATATTTATCAAAATATAAATATTTTTAAATTAAAATGTTTATAAAATTAATTTATGACAATCTACATAATTTTTTTTAAAAATGTTAATTTAAAAAAATAGTTTAAATTCATTCTTTAGTAATTTGGAGCTAAAATTTTAGTCCAGCAAGATTAGAACAGAAAAACTATTTCTGAATTAAAACCTAAATTTTATAAATTAAAAATTTTAGATATAAATAAGGGTTGGAGCTTGTCTTTTTGACAGTTGTACTTTGCAGCGCCAGTGCAAGTGCAAGCTAACGCGCGCCTATCAATCGTGCCCGCGAAGCTTCGTTTCAAACGAAAGTATATAAAATTATAACGTCCCGCCAGTCTTCCTTTCAGTTAATTCATTTCTCCTCGCACCCAAGCATGTCCCCTCAAACCCTAGAAGTTGCAGAGCCACTCACAAACACACACTGACAGAAAGAGCGAGAGCGGGCTATCGATCGATCGATTGGGATGCCGTTAATCTTCTGCATTTTACTTTCGGACGGATAGAGCTAATTTCCAGTGAGGTGACTTCTCTCTCTCCCTCCTTTTTTTTTACGACCTTTAGAATTTATTTTTGTCCAAATTAGGGTTTATAGAGAGGGGAATTGGATTGTGATTTCGGAATTTTGATTTCGGCATTTGGAAGGGCCAAAGTCCACATTCACTGCAACCAAACAGAACCGTAATGTTCTCCCTGATTCAAATTTCTGTTGTGTTTATTTATTAATTTGAATCTTGAGCTTTGTCAGTTCCTCGCAATTTTTTTAGCTTTATTTTGAAAATAATTGAATTTCCCTTACTTGATTAGTGTGGGTACTCTTAGGCATTACTCTTTTGATATTTCGGAGATTGTTTGTCACTTGCATTCTGATGAATTTCATTGTTTGTCACTACAGAAATTTATATTTATCGAACACGATGATAATTGTTGCTATGGCTACTTGTTTTTTGCTTATTTTTGTATTTGTGTTTTATTTGTTATGTAAAAAATTCAGGGATGGACTCTCTCAAAGTAGGTTGTGACCCCATTGACAGTGAACGGGATGATGTAGACTATGTCTCTGGGCTTAGTACTTTACTCGTTGCCACGATTCAGGAGGCCAAAGACAGGATTTCTCAGATTGAATATGTTTTCTGCAACCAGCTGTATACATATTTCCAATCCAAGTCTAACAGCTTCCAGAAATTTGAAAACCAATGGAAAGAGAAAGAAGATGATCTCTTGCGTCAAATTGAAACTCTTCGAGCTGAAAAGCAACAAACCCTTGAAGAGAACCGCTTACTTAAGCTTGACAAGGGAAATCCGCCCAGGGAAAGTGAAGAGAAGGTGAACCAACTACTTGCCGAACTGAAAGGTGTACAGGTCAAAGGTAATGAGCTTGAGCGAATGCTTAAGCAGAAGTCTGCAGAAGTAGATAAGGGAATGGAATTGGAGAGTAAGTTGCTTGGAGTGATTCAATCCAAAGACGCTGACATTATGGATAAGAAAAAACAACTGAAAGAGAATGAAAAAGGTATAAATGCGCTTCTTGCTAAATTGATTGATCTTCAAAATAGAGTTGATGAACTCCAAGAGGAGCTTGGGGAAAAGATTAACCAAATAGCCAAAGGAAATGATCTTGAAGAAAATTTATCTCGAAAGATTGAGCATCAGTCTTCTGAGATCGTGAATAAAGAAAAGGTTTTAAATGATCAAGAAGAAGACAAAAAACTACTTATGGCCAAATTGGAAATTTTGGAAGAAAATGTTAGTAAACTCCAAAAGGAGCTCCTCTCAAAGAACAACGAAGTGGAGGGTTGTTTGAGGGAGAAAAAACTGCTTCTTGCCAAAGTAACTGGTTTAGAGGAGAAAGTTGATGAGCTTCAGGTGGATCTCAGAGGCATGGCTGGTGAAGTGGGCAAAAGAACGGATTCACGTGAAAAGTTACATCAACAAATTGAATCAATGACCTCGGGTTTATTGGCTGAGATGAAGAAGTATACAGATCTTACAGTTGCTTACAAAAATTTGAAATCTCAGCACAATTATCTCCGCACAAAGCTTGGTCTAACTAGGGAGAATATGCAACTGCAGAATAAGTTGGAAGATAGAAGTGATTTGTTGAGAAATGATCAGAATCCATCAACTTCCCATGGTACGATGCTCTTGCTTTTTTCTTCTTTCCACCTTTATTAGTCTTTTGAATATAAATTTGAATACTCTAAAGAAAATATTTGTTACTACAAACTTATGGTCATCTGCCAAATGTAGTTTTACTAGATGATTTTGGGTCCACTGATCTTCGTCTGTTACCTTTTAATTGACGTTGTTGTAAGAAATATGTATTATGGGAATTTATGGTGATTTTCCAAACATAGCTTTACCAGATGATATTGGGATGGCTGATCTTTGTATTTTACTTTTGAATTGAAGTCCAAGTGGTATCTTTTAATTTTAAGGACATTTTCGATTCCTAGGTTTATGTAATTGGGGAATAGCATGCATGCACGTAGCTTTAGTACTTTTGAATTGAAGTCCAAGTGGTGTCTTTTACTTTTAAGGACATTTTCGATTCCTAGGTTTATGTAATTGGGGAATAGCATGCATGCACGTAGCTTTAGCCTGTGGTTGGGTTTTCCTTGTGATTTCACTTCTGGCACCCCAGTTTGAATGGTTCATCTATTGCAAATTGTAGAAATTGTAGAGAAAAATCAGAATGGTTCTGCAGCAGCTTTATGCACAAAAAATGTGAGGAATGAAATCAGTTGTAACAATAACTCAGAGGATGTGAAAGGAAGCAAGCCAATTCAAGCAACTAGTCCTATCTCTCCTACTTCCTTCTTCCCCATTGCACCAAAATGCCCTCCCACATCAAAATCTACCCTAGTAGCTGGGAGAAAACGGCCTGCTTCCAGCTGGGTGGATACTAGGTCCCGTCAAGGCCAAGATGGGCGTGACCCACACGATGATTTTCTTGATACTCCACTTGAGAACATCAGAGGAAACTTGAATAAAGCCACAAAGGAACAGGTTCCTGATCGTCCAGTTCCAGCTCCAAATGACATGAGTCTAGATAGCTCAGATGATGAAACACAGGATGTGAATGCTGTAATTAGGCCACACAAGCAACAATTGCCAGTTCCAGTGCCCGGTAAAAATGGCTTCAAGTTTGTGGAACCTGTGAGAAAGAAAGCTGAGCGGGAAAATTTGAAAGGAGTTGAATGCAAGCAGTGTAAAAAGTTCTATGACGCTGTCCTTCCCAACAACGGCGGTGGTAAGGACACTGATAATAATAAGCCTAATTTTCGCTGTGAGCACCATGAAGGTGTTTCTCGTCATCGGTATAGGTATGCTCCCCCTCTTACTCCAGAAGGATTTTGGAATATTGGATTTGAATCCGAAATGTGATAGTGAGAAATTTTTTATTCATTTTTTCTTTAATAGAGCATTGGCTTGTATCGATATTTACTTTCATATAAAAAAAGGTCCATGCTTGTCAAATAACTCTTTCGCCAGAAATTTCTCAATTCTATAAAGAGTAGTTTCATAATTTGACATCCTATTGTAGTATTCGAATTTTCATTTCGGAATTTGGGAATATAGAATCATCTGCTAAGTATTTTAGGTTGAGAACAAAACACTATGGAACTTCCTTGGTTTTGAAAAGCTTAATTGTTCTGATAATGCGTCGAAAGTTTGCAATTATAAGACTCTTTAGCATTGCTTGCTGTTTAGTATGTACCATTTATATAGGCTTAAAAATACATAATTACGTGTATGATTAGGTTAAGTGAGTCCTCCAAAGCAGAAGCCTGGGCGCGTTGCTGCAACACCAGTCCCTCTTCTGTGCTGTGGTAGACATTTTGACAAGTTCGGAAAGGGGTGTTACTTGTTAGTACTTGCCTGTTGTATGAATAATTTAATAAAGACTAGAATCAAATTGCGTTCATAACTAATCATATTCTGTATTATGATGAAATCTTATCTCGATAAAAGCTCTTCGGGTTAGCTCAAGTGCTAAGAGAGGGTGGGATAACAAGTTAGGATTGGGGTTAAGCCTGTAGTTCGATTCCGGTTTGTTAGGTAATTAGGTTGGGATTAGGACAAGTCTGTAGTACGTTTATGATGAAGCATGGGACGAGGAAGACGTCCCCATAACCGTATTTAAGGACGTTTGGTTAGTTTTACAGACTGTCTATGCTGGTCTCTATTGAATTATTGGGAGCCATATTCCTTTCAATTATCCAATTTTGGCCTCTGTGAATCCAGAGTGGTCCTGTGACTCTTGGCCCCCCATGGGGTATGGTGGGTGGGTGTCAATGAGTAAACCCGCGCAAGTTGGCAAAACCATGGTCGTATTTGGTACCGTGCGGCTGGGCGTTAACTGTAACTGTCTGTACTGTGAAATGATGGGGCAGTGTCAGACCATTTTAGTGAGTAAATTCAATGGGTGAGTGGGCCGCAAATAGTTAAAGAGGAGAGCATGTACTCTAGATATGCATGTGATGTGTGTTTATTTGCTGTGTGAGATCCTTGACCTAAATGGAACATAAATGGTGGCAGCTACCCTTCTTACATGTGTTGAATTTTTGTTTGGATATTTAGTAAAGTAAAGAGCAGTGTTTAAGTTGGGTTACGCGGCTGATTTTTGACCGTTGATGCACGTGCGTAGAGTACGTGTGTGTGCATCAATAGTTTATGCATGATTGATTGACTGTAACATTGCTAATTACAATATCTGTCGTATAAGGTGACAAATGCATCAGTGGTCCATGCATGAAAGGTTGAGTGTAACATTGTTTGTTATTACATCTAAATGTCTTATAGTGTGACAAAGTTTGTTATGTGTTAACTAGGCATGAACGACTGACTATAACATTATTAATTACTGTATCAGCGTATCTAAATGCCTTGTTTTCTGTTCTATAGCGTGGTAAAGACTGTTTCAAACTTTTCTATTCCCTTTTTTAATACATGAAAAGAAAAGAAGGAAAACTTTGAAGCTTTGAGATTTGTAGCATCCTAACTTTCCGAGTCGTATCAAAGCACTATCCCATTGTCCCTCAATTAGTCCATGTCATTCATCATAGTGATATAAGTTGCTCGCAATCTTTTCCCACCCAATTCGAATCTCTCTGTTGTGTGAAACTTATGATGCCTTTCACTGCTCTCAAGTAAGAAAAAAAAACAAAAAAAAGCAAAAAAAGTAGTTACTCTAAATTCTATCAATTTGTTCGTTTTCTGAAATGTTATGTTCTCAAACTGCTTTCACATTGATCATGTTATATTTACAATTGAAAACATAATGAGCAATTTCATACACAATCACATGTAAATTGCATTTAAAATTTGAGAGTTGTTATTTGCATTTCGAAATGAACCATTGTGCACATTACTCCAAGAAAGAGATGAAAATAATAAGAGGCATTTTAAAATCATTTGAGATTAACAAGTAGATAATACCATTTCCCATGCAAATAATGCACAAAATATACAAACAAATAAAGTAGGTGATGGATTTGCCTACTCACCTCACTTACACTCACTTATCTCTCTCTCAATCTTACGAAAAAATTATTGTACGTGCTGCTCCATTCACGTGCATGCATTTGCATTTCTGTTTTTACCCTTGTCCTTTTCAACCAAATTGTATAGAACTTAATACTTTTTCATAAAATTAAAATAAAAGATATTAAGCCACGTAATAAATCTTACAATTACACAGAAATTATATAAAATTAAAATGTGCATTTGCCCGGAACTTCGGAGCGAGACGAACCGATACGATAACTTATACAATCCAAACCGGCCGAAACCATACGATCAACAGGTACTCAGCGGGTTCCCGCAGAGGCAATCATTGTTGGCAAACGACGACGCTCCGAGGTGGTCGAACGGGTTCCCCACAGGAATCGCCCCGCACAGGTGGTTGTGGCTCAGATCCAAGTGCCCGATATATTTCGCCGACGATAACGAACCGGGAATCGGACCCTTCAATTTGTTGTACGACAAATCGAGCACCATAAAGTACGAATTTCCATGGAAAACGTCCGGTATGTTACCTTCAAACCCGTTTCGGCTCATATTCAAGATCCCCAAACCCCGATTGCTCAAAAGGGACGCCGGTAATTGACCAGAAAACGAGTTTCCGTCCAGATTCAACGTCGAAAGAACCCGCATTTTTCCGAGACAATCCGGTACGCGACCCGATAATTGGTTCCTGGACAGGTCCAGGTCGGCCAACCGGTTCATGTTGCCGATGGAGTCCGGGATTGACCCGGTGAGCTGGTTCCGGTACAGCAGAGCCCGGCTGAGCATCTTGAGTTTTCCGAAATCGGCCGGTATCTCGCCCGAGATTTGGTTGTTGCTGAGGTCCAGGTGCATTAGCCCTGAGAGGCTCACGAGACTCGCCGGAATCTTACCGGAGATCTGGTTATCGGCGAGGTTGAGGACCGTAAGCATCTTGAGGTTGCCGATATCGGCCGGAATCCCGCCCGAAATCTTGTTTCCAACAAGGTCGAGGATTCGGAGATTGGAGAGGGTGGCGAGGCATTGGGGAATCTTGCCGGTGACTCCCTTCCAGTCGGCTAGAACGAGGGTGGTGAGACGGTCGAGGCTGCAAATTTGGGGTGAGATCGAGCCGGACATAAACCCGGACTGGCCTGATTTCATGAGTATCGGGTCTTCCGATTCGCCTCGGAGATTAATGTCGACGACTCGGCCGGTTGTGGGATCGCAGCTGACTCCGTACCAGTTTACGCAGCAATCTGTTCCGACCCAGGAGTTGAAGATGCCCAAGGAGGAATCGGTGAGGCCGGTTTTGATGGATTGAAGTGCTGCTAGGTCTGATGGCGAACAAGAGGAGCTCACTGTTGAGACAATGGCACAGAATGTTGCCATTGAGATTAAGAGCAACCTCACCATCTTCATGGCAGAGAGAGAGAGAGAGAGAGAGAGGACAGAGAGAGAGGTTCTCTCTAGATGCTCACTTGATGAGAGTGGATGGATTCTGTGACTGTAACAGTTAATTCATATGAGAGAGAGAGAGAGAGAGAGAAAGAGATGGGGGTTTGGAAGTTGATGGAGTGAGAGTGATAATATATGCAGGAGCAGCAGCAAGGATATGGGAGAGAAGGAGGAGAGGGACAAAGGTTCAGTGTGCATGTGATTAAAAGCGGTTTAAGGATTTAATTGAATATGGATTAGCACATGCAAATGCTGATTAACAACACATGCATTGATGCATGGACACTAATTAATACATTTTAGTTAGTTTAGGTGAATGAATCCCATGTAATCTAATAAGACTCATTTACCAAAGCAAATTGGTTTGGTTGTGAAAACTTTGTGCTAAAACTAAAGCCCTAAAAGCCCAAGGTAATTTTAAGAGAGTGATTTCTGTGTTTTCACCATCCACCTTTTGCACATTCCTTTCAAATCTTGTCATTGTCTCTTCTTTTTGTTGAATACAAAAGTTGAAAATAAAGAAGATAAAAGTGAAAACGACGTGCATGAATCATTTGTCTATAAAAAATATTAAAAAATGAGAGGTTTTAATGTTGACTCTTGCAAAAGCGAATTTAAACTATATTATTGTTAATTCATTGTGAGGTTAAGTTTAATTTTTCCCTTAATGTAGTTAATATCGTTTGTTCCAAAAAAAATGAATCAATGCGGAATTTGCAATAAAATCCCAAACCCAATCGATATAATCACCTTTGTGACCTTGTGATTTCCTCAAACAAATAAGCTAAGAATCTACCATAGGAAGAGGCTCCACATTTTCTTTTTTCCTTTTCTTTTTAAATGGACTAGCTGGTGTCTTTTGCTACCGCACTCTACCTTTTCAGGGCCAAAAAGACTCACAGAAGTATTTCACCATTTCTATGGCCACTATCATGTAATTCATCAATGCTAAAAATTGAACTCACGACGTCCCCAACCACTGTGTCATCCCGTTATGGTTTCTTCTCCACATTTTTTGAGTTCCTCCTAATTAATCACAAGACATGTTTGAAATGAAATCACTAAGTTTCCATTAACTAGCAAAGCATGATAAATTGATAATCCAATCCACATATATGTCCCCACCACGATCTCAATGTCAAATCGGATTTCAAATCCAATGATTGAAAGGCTTTTTCTCTCCTAATTATATTTGTGTCCCTACCTTACCTTAGTGTATATAATCATCATCCAACCAATTAAACAAGTCCTTTTAGGAATTTACTGAGTAATACTATACACATCAGTTATTATCACCCTAATTATTTCTGACACCGAAAGATAATTTTTCTTACAAAAACCATAATGGTTTTAATTTTACTTTGTCAATTAATCACATCCCCATCTGCTTCTCAAATGATGCAATGATCAATTCACCTAGGAGGCATATACTCCTTTCTCATTTGGCAATTTTGTTTGACATTGGTCCATTATTCAATTTAAGACAGTTTATGCATCTAATTATTTTCCAAGAAATAAATAGACCAAGATTTTTAGTTACACACTGCAATTATAAGTTAATTTAACGGTTTATAATGTTAACCAAACCATCTAACGGTTTATAATTTGGTAAATTTTCTACAAGGTTGATTTCTAAAGAGTTACCTAAACAGTATACGATTTCGATCATGAGGCCACATAGCAAGTATACGAAGATGGTCCAAACGAAAAAAAAAAAAAAAAAAACCTAAAAAAAACAGTCCTAAATTGATCACATCATGCATGTGGAGTCTAAAATTCTCTATATATTATTCTAGACTTATTCTTCCCATGGGTCTTTTGTTTTGTTTTCTTTCAGTCCACTAGCAATTTATATGTTTATGTTTATGAAGGTGGGTAATTGGAAAAGAAAAACAGTTGAAATATTAGACAAGGGAAAAAACGACAGGATCCCTAAGCTAACTATGCCTAAGAATTTGTTAAATGATTGCGTTTGCCATTTTTTTTGGCTACTACCTTTTGGAAATAGATTTTCCAGTTCGTGGAGTCTCTATTCGTCTTACCCTATTGTGTTGTGTTTGTATACAATGATATTCTTTATACTATGTGGATGGAAAATAAATCGATTTTAAACTCGTAATTTATGATACTTAATTTCAAAACTTCTTCCTTACTACTAAAGACAAATATTACTAAACTGTAGTACAAACTAACACGACCTTGAAACTTTTTTAGCATTATAAGATGGGGATAGAACATGTTTTGGTCGTTGGAAGTTTGTCCCTACTGCTGCACTGCATGTTTAATCAGTCATGCATATATGGCACCGGTCGGCAGGCCAGACGGGAAGTACTGTATGGAGGTTCATTTATTTCATTATTTATTTGCTCTTCTTTTCCTTCCCATTTTATTCTTTCCCAGTTAAAGGACTGAAAACCATTAGTGCAGGTTCACTTAATTAAGCAAGCCTTATTCTCTTAATTTACCAATGAAACGAATACCTTAGATTTGAGTCATTATATATATCATCCACTCATATTATAACACTTGTAATAGTATAATACATGATAAGTCTTTCAAATACACGTAAAAATTTCTCCTTGTTAAGGGTCGGTTAAGTAGAAGTCGAGCTTTTGGCACATATGCAAAAAGATAAGTGGTTTAAAAGTTAAAACATACATGACTTTTTGGTACACATAATTTGATTGGAATAGATAATTCTGAAGGTGAAGGAGAAAAAGAAGTTAATTACCACTATTACAAAATTAGCTTAATATGTCAAAGAGTGGTGGCAATTTTATACAATATGCTGCTGGATGGATAAGACCTTTCCAACCCAACAAGATACTCTTCAGATCCTTTTGGTGAGGATTCTGGGGATCCGTAAATCGTGCAATTAAATTTTTTTTTCTTCCAGGTACTGTTTATATTTAATTTCAAATAAAAATATTTAAAATGATATATGATCGCATAATGTACGATAAACGAATATGATTTACCAATTCCCAGAATCCTCACAATGAGGATATGATGAGGACCCGGATTCCTTTCCGACAAGTAATTTACCTAGTGTCAGATAATAAAGCAATAGTGTCGGTTAGATTAGACATACCAACAGGATCCTCTCCAAATCCTTTTGGTGAGGATCCATGAATCGTGTCTGTTCATTGTACATCGTGCGGTTAGTTTTTGTCAAGTACTGTTCATGTTTAATTTTAAATAAAAATATTTAAAATAATTTCTGACCGTACAATGTACGATGAACGGACACGATTTGAGAATCGTACGGTCAATTTTTGTCAGGTACTATTCATATTTAATTTAAAATAAAAGTATTTAAAATAATTTTTAATCGTATGATATACGATAAACGGACACGATTTAAGAATCTCTAAGATGCTCGCAAAAGGATCCTCACTCAATATAAACAGCAGATGTCCGCTGCATCCGACGTTAGCTCACTTTTAATCTGACAACAATGCGAAGCGGCAAAATTCCCGCCCATATGTGCCTTAACTTTGAAGAGCGCATTCATGTTGGATAGTGATTTATTACAAAGGATTTTTTCGGTATTTTATATTCTAGTGTGTCGGATATGAGGATTTATCCGACATGAATTCTGACCCTAATTCAAAACCCTCGTGCATCTCCTTCTCCTTCACCTTCACTTGCCTTGGAACTGTGCCGCTGCTCCTTCCCTTGGAACCCTCGGGCATTTCTTTTCCAGCCTCGCCGCCACTGCTCTTCATCTCCTTCCAAGGTATTCTGCTGTATTTTGCTGCCAATTGGTACAAAATTAGGGCTTTCAGATTCTACCTAAATTTTGTTATTGATTTGGTACAAAATTAGGGTTTTCGATCGTTGTTATTGAATTGGTACAAAATTAGGGCTTTCAGATTCCACCTAAATTAGGGATTTGACGATTAATCTCATTTATCTTTCGAATAGTTATATGTACTATTGTGTTCTTTTTAAGGAAATTAAACTGTGTAATGAAAATCAGTGTTTTTTTTTCATTTATTTTAGATGAGTACTAATGATGAAGCCGTGGATGAACAATTCGAGGAGCAATCTGAGCATTCCGAAAGTGGTGAGTTTTAGAGTATTTGTAGATGATTTTTATTTGGTGAGTTTGAGTACTTGTAGATTATTTTTATTTGCTAGTAAAACACCACAAAATGCTTCGTTGGCGAAACAAATATATATGAAGTATATTAATTAGTCTACTTTCCATTCAAATGATGAGAATTATACTTGGTCATTCACTCACCATCCAACCATATTACTTTATGAGGATCACAAAATCAATATACTTCATATATATATTTCTCGTTCAACCAAGAGTTAGTGGTTCAGTGATAAATGACGGATTACGAGGTTTCCGTAAAACTAAAAACTGGAGGTTTTAGGTTCGAAACCCTCTGCTGATGTGGAAGCCAGATTTGTGGCCAGTGGGAAGTTGAAATGCGTTTGTTAATCTTTCCAATATTCGAAAAGAATGGATAACCGTGTCTTGTCATCAGTAAAAGAGAAAAAAAAAAAAAATTTATCGTTCCATACACTTTTGTTTATTTATGCTTACAAATGTTTGTTTTTATTATTAAGGAACGATGCTTCAATGGAGAACTCAACGGAGAACTCGTGGGCCTGGCAAGATAAAATGGGCCAGCAAAGATGGGAGAGGAAAAGAATATTGTGAATTTGGTCCGACTGGGAAATGCATTAGTGCCAATAGCGTCAACTTTTCTAAGCTGATTGCGTCTGAGGTCAAGGATCCCAAAAATCTTCCGTTGAAGACTGATTGGCGATTGATTGATGAAGATGTCAAGGAAGCTTTCTGGAATGCCATACGTGTATGTATTTTGTTTTACATTTATAAAATATCATTAGCAAAATACTTTTAAACATAATTAACAACTTTTTTTTTTTAATGTAGGACACTATTGCTTTTCGTGACGAAGATCTGGTTAAAATGCCCCTCATCCGCCTTATGACGCTTTCTATTGCCGAGCATGCACATAAAGAATACAGGAATTATTTGAAGAAAATCTTCTATAGTCGCAGACAAGGGGAGGATCGCTTACAGTGTCCTCCTAATGTAGATCCCGGCCAGTGGGTGGAGATGGTGCGATATTGGGATCATCCAAAAACGATGGTAAAAAATTTATGATTTAATGTGCAATATTGATTTACATTCGTTTGATATTTTCTTTTCTTACTTTTCAGGAGAAGGCTGAAAAAAATAGGATCAATCGTCAAACCAAAACTCTGAACCACACAACAGGATCAAAGACATTTGTCAGAGTTCGGGAAGAATATGTGTGTGTAGTTCGTTAGTAACTTATTAATTTACAATTTGTTTAATATTGACTTATAATATGTGATTGAAAGTTATTTGTTTTGTTTTCATTGACTTATAATTTAAGAGGAAGGAGCACGGAGAAGAACCAGATCCTATTGTTTTCTTTCGCATGACCCATTCACGGAAAGATAGTACATGGGTTGATGAAACGGCTCAACAAAAAGGGGTATTTGATTTTATAAATATTTGTGTTTTCATTTATCTTATGACTCATAATCTTACAATTTATTTATCTTTGTCTTATGACTACTAATCTTTCATTTTTATTTTTAAATATTATATGGTAAGGCATCTATGGAGACTGTCGTTCAATCTAAGGTTGAGGATGGAGCAGAAGACACTCCTGAACTTCGAACTCTAGTCTATGTCGAGGAGATGGGTCCAGAGAATAGGAATAGAGTTCGAGGTTATGGACATGGGGTGACACCTGTGATGGTGCCGTATGCTGCTACTAGTTCATCAAAGAGATCATCGAGTAGTCGAGAAGCCATTGTGCAGGCTGAGAACGTTGAATTGAGGAAGAATGATGAGGCTCGTACTAAAGAGTTAGGGGAGTTACGGACCCAGCTTCAGCAAATACAGGCGACGCAGCAGCAGATGATGATGATGATGTTTATGCAAGGTATGCAGCAGCCACAGACTTACCTGCCCAGCCCCCAGGCACCGCAGCAATCAGAGAGAGAGGGAGGGAGAAGGGGGGAGAGCAGTTGTCATCTTCAGCAAATACAGGCGACGCAACAACAGATGAACCAGCAGCAGATGATGATGATGATGATGTTTAGGCAGGGTATGCAGCAGCCACAGATTTACCCGCACAGCCCTCAGGCACCACAGCATTCAGAGAGAGAGGGAGGGAGAAGGAAGGAGAGCAGTCGCAAAAAGATGAGAAGGAAGAAGTAGGGAGGAGGGAGCAGAGAGGGAGGAGGAAGGAGCGCTCGTCAAAAGATGAGAAGGAAGAAGTAGGGAGGAGGGAGCAGAGAGAGGAGGAAGAAGGAGCGCTCGTCAAAAGATGAGAAGGAAGAAGTAGGAAGGAGAGATTTTCCAGTGTGTCCGGTTCTAGTAAAATTTTCAGCTCCAATATTATTAAACTCTTAGATTCTTAAAATATGTCTCGAGTTTCAACTATACTCCACGTTTTTTCATTTTCAAGATAAGCAATTCTCTCCGGATCACGATCCTCTCCTGAGCTAAGCTAAGATGAGAATCTTCCTAAGCTAAGTTAAAGATGAGAATCTTCCTGAGCAAACCTATCGGGCCATTTAAATTTTATACAATGGCTACAAATAGGGGGTTTTTTTAAAAGTTATAATAACTGTAATCGTTGGATAAAATTTGAACGACCCGATGAGTTTGCTTAAGAGGATCCTCACCCTTAGCTTAGCTCAAGAGAGGATCTTGATCCATTCTCCCCAATAACAATTCTAACATGTGCTGTTTAAAGGAATATTTCACCAACGAAAACGGAATTTTTTGTTTTAAATTTTTGTCAAACGATAGATTTTGTTAGATTAGATGTAAGATTAGTCATCCACGAAATTTGAATCTATATCGTCATGCAAAGGCTCAAAAAATTTTCACCACGTTAAAGGACCACTTGCAACGAAAATAGAACTGAAACTCAAATATTTTTCGGATAGCAAAATACTTTTTTGGTAATAAATTTTCAATAAATCAAACAAAAAGAAATAAATTCGGCAAAAATAAAGAAGGATTATTTCTTTTCTTTTGGTTGTAAAAATGAGAAGAGAGTTTATGCAGTAAATCGTAAATGAAGCCTATATCTATCTATATATATATATATATATAACGAAACCGACCCTGCTATTGCGAAATCCAGGCGGTCTTTGCTTTTCGTTGTCCTCTAGAGAGAGAGAGCATCTCCGATTCCAGTCCCTAATTAGGTGAAACATATCTCCAATCGACCAATCGGAGGAGGATCAACGATCTGAGATTGAATCGATTTCGTTCTGGTTAGTTTTCAGTTGGTTGCTCCATTATTAATTTTGTTGCGTCTCTCGTTTTGGGATTCTTGTGTTTGGCTTTCGCGGGTTGATTCGTGGTGGTGTTTGGTGTTCGGATGATTTTTTTGGTTGAATTGGGTTCCGAAGTTTACATTTTTGTATTAATGGAGTGGTAAAATGGTTTTAATTTTATTAATTCGATTTGGTTTTAGGCTTTGTATTTGATTATGTCAGGGTGTTTAGATTTGTATGTATAAAAACCGCATAATAAGACTGAGACTTTGTGGATTATGATGAATAATTTGGATGCTTTGTTGAAATTAGTGGTTCTTCTCTTAGGTTTAAAACAATAATTAAAGTGGATAGGTGAAATTAAACCGAACCTGGAAGTTGTGGATGGCGCTTCTGAATAAGTTAATTGCATTTAGATTGTGGTTTGAAACCTCGGAATATGTTAGAATGGTTTGCAAGATGGAATTTTTTTTTTTGTGCCTTCTACTCATGAAGATTGTTAGCTTAAGTTCATTTCATATGGTGAACCATGCATCCATTCAATCACTTAAACGTTTTTTGAGATCAAGTATCATCGATATTATCAGTTTGTTTAACTTTTGTGATGTATGTTTATTTAAGTTATTAAGAAAACATCACCTCAAAAGTCACAAGCTTTAAGGTTTGAAATAATCTAATAAAAACAGTATGAATTTGGTTTTCCATGGTGTCATTGTTTTATTATCCCCATACATAGCGTTTTGCAAAAATGTGGGATTATCATTGTTTTATTATCCTTTGAGTGATAATTTGAAAGACATACATTAACTGTAAATTAACAAAAATAAATTGCTAAGATCAGATAAAAGAATCACTTCAATGTCTAAATGCTTTGAAAGCTTACTTGTCAAACAGTGAATTCCTGTAAACAGCCTAAGCAAACTTGGCTCTTTTCCAATGGACAAAGGAGTGACTCCTAGCCTCTTTGTTAATGATGGTTCATTCATGGAAAGGTTCAGACAACTTCAACAAAAGAAGGATAAAGATAAAGGTTCCGCAGCAGACGAGTCTAGACCAAGTAAAGTTGTTCCAGGGACTTTGACTCCTACCACCACTGGTAAAACCAGTGCTGAACTGAAGGCTAATGATGCACGCAAGGTTGCCGCTGCTTCAGGTAGCAAACTTGCTTTCAGCTTGAAACAGAAGTCAAAGATTGTCGCACCACCTGTTAAGTTAGGTGCTGATGAGGATGAAGATGAAGCAGATGTTGCAGCTGGTGCACCAACTAAACGGCAAAAGTTGGGTCAGCCAGATGCCGTAGAGGAATCATACAGACAAGTGGATGTTGGTAATTACTGCTTATATGCATATCCTTTAACTTTGTTGATTGCAATTACAAGTATTTCCAGTTTCAGTTAATTTTTTCAAGAACAAAATTGGAAGATCAGTTTTTTCTATTTTGCTACAATTCTATTTTATTGTCTGATAACTTTATGCTTGAATTTATTGACTATGTACTTTTTGCATATTTTCTATTCTACAGAAAATGATGTATGACAAGAATTGATTTCTTCATACATCTTTTAATTGCACTTTTATCATTCAAACTATTTTTCTGCCTTTTCACCTCATCGTAAATAGTTGTCTTATACTGCTCTTCCTCTTTCCTTAAATGTTTTTCTTGACTCGTTTAGTTTTCTTCTTATTTTGTTAAAAAAAGATCATGCCCCTCATTCTCGTAAGTTGTTTTAGTGGTGCATGTCGAAGTTATATCTCTTCGCCAATATGAAATTTTGTTGTATGTTTTTTTTACACATCTGTAAGGCGAGTTGGAGTCTGGATTTCTAGTATCCAGATAGAGCCTGTGGACTATTTTTTCTATATGTGGTGTGTGGTGCCATTTACCACTCTTTTTAGTCTACTAGTTGAGAAAGGGAGGTGTAGGACTGTTAGTTGTTTGTATATTTCTGGTTCTTCTTTAATGATCAATTAAAATTTGACTGAAAGAGATAGAAGTGGCCAGTAAAAACAATTTAAGTAATTTGAAATTGTCCCTCCGGTAAGCACCCTGTTATTGAGAAAATCATCTCAGTAATTGTGTTCTCTACTCTTGAGTGGTGTGGATGAAAAGGACAAAACATTCTTGAATATTTCTTGTCTCATTAATGCAGCTAATTCCTTAAGTTCCTATCAACATTGGTGGAAAGAGATGTTCAAAGAAAGAATTGGAATATGTGGCACCCCTGCTACAAGAGTAATTTGCATTCCCTTGTTCATGCTCTTGGTATTAATCAGTTTTATAAGTGATATGCAGCACCACCTTTCCCAACTGATTCAACAGTGAAGATAGTTGCTGACAAACTAGCAAGTTTTGTGGCTAAACATGGAAGGCAATTTGAGCATATTACACGTCAAAAAAATCCAGGAGATACTCCTTTCAAGTAAGTACCCTATGACGTTTCCACCTAATTATTTTGTCTGTTATGTACAATCTGTGTGTAAATGCCAACGGAGAGTGATGTGGGGTGTGGTTCACTATAGTTGTAGGTTTGGGGGTATCTTTTTTGTTGTTGTTTTCTGGTTTTGCTCATTCCACTTATGGTAGCGCATATGCTATATGCAATGGGGGTTTATTTTGTCTTGCAGATTTTTATTTGACAAGAGCTGTTCTGATTACAAATATTACGAGTATCAGCTTTCTATTGAAGAGAAAGCACTTCAACAGACCAGGGATTCACAAACATCTCGTAATGGTGGGTACTAGATTTCCAGTTTCATGCTTTTGCCTTCTGTTTTAATAAAAAATTATAAAGACAAATTTGCCAAAACCATGCCTATTCAAAGTGAATGTAAGCATCAAGCTTAGTGGAGGCATTACAATAGGTTTTGTGCATCTGTATCTGAGTGAGTGCACCATCTGCATATGCTATGAGTATTTGAGAGTGTGAGTGTGTGTGTACTTGTTGCCAAAAAATAGGATTTTACTTTCGTCGATCAATCAAAATTCACCCAAATAATTGTACTGACACTTTCTATGTGCATTGTTAACAGTTCTTGCCTCGATAGTGTGATACCATTGTCTGATTAACTTTTCCAGTAATAAGTCAATAATCTTGCGTCAATTTTTGTTCTTTGCCTTTCATGCCCTAATAATAAAACATAAGTTTTAACTTGGTTGCTCTTGAAATCTTGTTTTGCTTTAATAGAACACTACTTGGTTTTGAGAAATACAAGACTGTCAAATCCATTGGTTTTAATCTATTCAAGGTCCTTGTGTACCTAGGACTCCTAGTATTCTCCCATTGTCAAGATTCAATATCCATTTTTGTGATTCATAATATGAAACCTGGAATGTGATTTTTGGCTATGCATCACTCATTAGCGCTTCCGCTGAAACATTAGTTTGGTTTGAGACTCAGATTTTGTGGTGTTAATATGTGTAGGAGGTACTAGCATGTCAACTTCCAAATCCACAAGTAGTTCTCAAAGGTCTACTGTGAATCATCCGAACTACCAAACTCCCGCCTCTGCTTTATATGATGACACTGAGGGAAGGACAGGTATATGATTTAACATCTTTTGATGCTCTCGAGTCTCTTTCCCCTTCAGCTTTGTATTATCTGGAGATGACAAACGACATAAAATTGCTTTGTTATGGCGGTGCATAGTGCGCTTGTGATTTACTTCCTGGAATCAAAGTTTTTGCTGGATTTTCGTTTTTATGTAAGCTAAGCTTTGTAGTGGCCATATCATATTATTAGATGGTTTCTGCACAAATTCCTATGTTCAAACATCTGTATTTCTCAGCTTTTCTATTTTTGCTGTGGTATTAGTTTAACTAAATGTTTTAGTGTTGATTGGTTTGACTGCTTGGTCTGAAACTTACTTGTATTTTCGATTATAGGTGAGCTCACTGCACCAACAGGTGCAGATCCTATTGCCATGATGGAGTACTACGTGAAAAAGGCTGCTCAGGAAGAGAGAAGGAGACAACCTAAACAATCGAAAGATGAAATGCCCCCTCCTGCTTCTCTTCAAGGTTCATTTTTGTTACTCATGGAAACCAGAAGTTTTCTTTGGTTATTAGGGAACTTTCCCTATTTTAACTCTTATTTTGGTTAGGATAGATGCACGTAGATGGTCCAAATATTTGTTTTTCCTCGCAATTTATTCTTTCTTTTTATTTTTTTCGGTTCCTTCGCAGCACCTTCTCTTAAGAAAGGTCATCACATGGGGGATTACATCCCACAAGAAGAGCTGGAGAAGTTTATGGTTGCTTGTAACGATGCAGCTGCACAGAAAGCTGCCAAAGAAGCCGCAGATAGGGCCAAAATCCAGGCTGATAATGTGGGTCATAAACTCTTGTCTAAAATGGGTTGGAAAGAAGGTAAACCTCTTTCTCTCGTAATTCAAATGTACTGCCAGAATTTTTGGTGGTCGGTCATTTGTACTTCCAAAGGGAGAAACCTGATGATGTGAATGAATTTCAGGCGAGGGTCTGGGAAGCTCCAGAAGAGGAATTTCGGATCCAATAATGGCGGGTAATGTGAAGAAGGACAATTTGGGGGTTGGTGCTCAACAACCTGGAGAGGTGACTTCTGAAGATGATATATACGAACAATATAAGAAGCGGATGATGCTTGGCTACCGATACAGACCCAATCCTCTGGTATTACCCATTCTTCCATTTCCTCCTTTTGTGCGTCTTTCCAAGTTTAACATAAGGAGGGTTGTGAAGAATTTTTATCATGTTTCTGTGTCGTCGCCGATCCTCTGATACACTGTCTTAACATTTTGTGATGCGATGCAGAACAATCCGCGAAAGGCATATTACTGACTGATTTGGCTGCAACTCTGTCCCAAAGACATGTTTGTGAGGTTGGTAGTCATAACTGCGTTGGACGTTGAACAACTTTATGATGGGGTAAAAGGAGATTTTGGATACGTAATTTTGGACACAACAAATTTGTCACTCTAAGTCTGTTTTGTTAATTAATCGAAAACCTTTTTTTTTTTCAAATCATACGGCATAAGCAAACCACTATTGTGTCGAACTTCTCTCTCATAAGTGATGTACATCCAATGAAACATTACAATGCTCTTTGTATATGGATGTCGAAGTGACTCTTCAAAAAAGTCTTCTCTTCAAGAGTCAACAAAACATGCATCATGCTAGTCTACCGCTCAAATCTTGCATAGGACAGCCATACCAGACCAGCCTTGAGACCAACCAACATCCTAAAGTCATAAAAAAAAAATTCATCCTTAAATTTGAAAAATTCACTAGAAAATCTCAAATTCACAACTCGTCCCCTAAAAAAATATCTCATATTTATGTTCCGCGTAAGTTTATTTAATCAGAGTGGAAATTAAGAACGGGACAAATGACACAGTATAAAATGGTATTTGATGAGCTGTGAATATGCCCTCGAGGTCCTTGGGTTTTCAAGACAAGGAGACCGTGAACCGAAGCAGAATATAAAACTTTAGGGGGGGGGATAATCAATATTTTCAAGTCAATCTTTTATGCATTGAAAATAATATAAATTGCACCACCATATTTTAAATCAAATCAAACATAACTTTATAACTCTTAACGCCTTGACATTTAAATTGGAGATAGCCAAGTGCTAACCACACCATGAAATATGAATATCCAAGTCAAAAATACAAGAGGTAAAAAAAAAAAGAAAAAAAAAGGGAGCTTTATCCATTGGGAGAGGACGATGACGCTTTGAGGCGGCTTTTGCTTCAAGTCATACATGTAAAATCGGTTGGATGCTAATTTTCCTACTCCTAGGGTTTATCCAACCATTCCCTTTCTTCATGGACCAATTCTTGGTTAGGCATCGATCACAGCTGAGAGAGATCCATGTTTATTTCAAAGGGAAAGCAATTTCCATGCCAACGTAAAGACAACTTCCAAATTGGTTTTTCACTTTCAACTTTTTGGTTTATACGTTCTCTTTCGTTTCTGCCTCCTCCTTTACATTACCCTTTATTCGTTTGTTTCTCACATGTACTTCTTATTTATTCACAATACAAAAAGCTGAAAACTAAGCTCTAAATGATAATGACGAGCCTTAGCTTTAATCTTTGTTGACAATAAGCTAATATTTACATATATTTGTTTTAGAAAAAGGACATGAATTGTTATGTTGTTTTATTAAATCAGCTCAGCTACGGTCATTTAATATTATTCCTCTTCGTAAGTGAGAGGTTTTATGTTCCATTCTCGCTAAAGGTAAAGTTGAATCACAAGCAAGTCCATTGTAAGATTTAATTAACTCTTCCACCTTTTAGTATAGTTACTATCGTTTGTTAAAAAACGCAACTATGATTTTCTCCTAATATATTCCAAGAGAGGGAGGGAGTGGACGTTTCAGAAAAGTCAAAATTGAGTAGGAATCACGAGCAAAACGTGATCATTTGTTTAAGTGAAAATATGTGGTTCCAAAGTAGGAGACATTGCTTTCATTGAAAATCCATCATCATGTTATCATTATAAACCAACAAACAGAAACAGCCATTTCCTTAATCCAAAGGGCGGGATTGCGGTTTGTACAGCCGGCTTTGGCAACTCAACAACTTGAGAAATAAATCTTTGGAAATCTGAAGAGCCACGTAGGTATTTTGTCGTCACACCCACCCCGCGGCCCCAAAGCAAGGAAATTCAAGTCACACGCTAAACTGAATTTGACCATACATATTTTTTATTAGATAAATTAATGAAAATGATTTGAAAATTTTGAATTTTAACGATAAAAACAAAATAAATGGTAGAGTGAACAGTACCAAGATTGACTTTTTAATGTAAAAATATAGTTTTTCGTTAAATTGAATAGTACTAGAAATTTTTCCTTAAAATTCCCTATTTTGTTGTCACCACTCCCATCACTTTTTCATATTTCACTCTTCTTTTATTCAAATTTATTTTATTAAAAAGAAAATTGGAGTTGTTTTTTCAATGTATCGATATATCCAAATTGATGACTTTACTTAATAAATACTTCTATATTTTCTTTTTTGTCAAAAGATAGAAAATATTATTATATTAAAAAGGAAATCTTTATATCGTATGTTAAAGTATTAAATAATTATTTTTTGATTAAAAACAATTCCATCTATAAAAGTCACCTTCTCATGTAATAAAAAAAAGCCATTATATATGATGTAATATCGCAATTACAGAGAGCAAAGACAAAAATATATGTCATATAGTTGAACTTCAATCATAGCTTCAGTCTGCAATTCCACCGGAAACTTTTTTTTTTGGGGTAATATTATTAAGTTTAATAGTTGATGTCAACCACAATGTCACTGATCAATGCGAAGCGGTTGGCCAAAAACCTTTGGATCTGAAAATTAAATTGGGTTGACGAATAAAATAAAATAAAATGGTCCCAATTGCTGCGTGAAAGAAAGGTAACAATTTATCGCTTTTCAGCTGTACTTGTTTGAATGTCTTGGTGCTTCCTAGTCATTTACGTATATGCATGCATTCGAGCTCGAACATGAACATGTCAAGAAAAGGTCAACTTCATGTTTCTCAATGCCCAATCCTTCCAAGTCCAAATTTATAATGCGGCTACAGTACCAATTGTTCCAGCCCGTCATAAGAAGAAGGAAGTTCAGGTTCCACTCTATAAACCGATTTGTAAAAGGAAAACTGTTGACCCTACTCTTTATAAACCATTGCAAAAAATTTTAACTTTCTGTTATAAGACAAGATAATTTACTACATTCTCGTTTATGTGTGTCTGTGTATTCTCACATGAGTGTTACAAGACGAGAATTATCATTTATCAGCATTGTAATCGAGATATATTCTTTTCCTTAATAGCAATATATGCCATTCCGATTCCCATTGGAAGCTCACTTTTGTTATTGATATACGATGTGTGTGTGAGCAGAGCAGCTACTTTTTTTTGTTTGGTTGAAACTGGAAATGCATTCCAAAACACAACAAAAGTCAAAGTACAACTGGAAAGCCCTACAAGGCTAACAGGATAAACACAGCAAAAGGAGTAGCGAATACAAGTAGACGCCAGAATAACAAACCAAGCGTCATTCCCTACTCCAATAACCCACCTACAAAGGAGGACATGGCAATCCATCCTTATTTAAGATTCTAACCAACGAAGATGGAGGTCTGTCAATCCTACATTCCTCGCTCATCTCCGCACCCACATAGGTTGCGACGAAATTTGCCGCTTCATTCGCTGATCTTGGCACCCAAGACCATTTACAAATCTGGAAAGATTTCCTAACATCTTTAATGCGACTGACAATGGGAAAAATTTCCCAATTACAATTTTCCTTTTCTGCATTAAAAGCTGAAATTACTTGCCTTGAGTCAGACTCAACAATTATGCAAGGATAATTCCTTTGCTTTGCACTTAGACAACCTTGAAGCACCACCTTAGCCTCTGCTATCAAAAGCATTCGAAGCACATACTTTCTTCATTTCTATGCTCTTACATCTTCCTTGTGAGTCTCTAATCACAATTCCCACATAACCTTCGTTACACCTGAGTTTCCAACTTGCATCAACATTCACTTTTATCATTTGCGAAGGGGGAAGAGACCAGGGTATCATTCTACTCTAATTTTCCATACCCGAGGATTGCTGGATTCTTGCCAATTCCTCCGCTATTTGGAAAATCGAACTGGCACAATTGGTAGCATGAATGATTTGAGAAGGAGATGGATTTTGATGATTAAAAACTGCTTTACATTGAGCTTTCCATATATGCCAACATGTGAAAGCCATTAAAGAACTTTTGGCACCTAAAATTTGCATCGATAGAATGAATGAAATTAATAATTATTGTTTTGGTGGTTAAAATTTTTCTTTTCAATTCATTGTCTTTTGAGTTCAAATTTTTTATTTTCTCGTTGTGCAGTTTAGAGTAAAAATACCGTTTGTACTATAGAGAATAGCCAAATTAAAGCTCGTTTGAAAGTGTTTTTAAAATTGTTGAATGCGTTTTTGGTGAAAATATTTTTGAAATCAATTCTTTGCGAAAATGCAAGTAAATTCTAGAACAACACTTGGTGCTTTTTACAGGAAGTACTTCAAGTGCTTTTGAAACCAAAAAAAATATTCTATAAAAACGTTTTCAGTTATTTTAAAAATACATCCAAATGAGTCTTTATTCTTTGTTGTTATCATTAATATTTTGCCACGTGATAAAATATAAGTAGATAAATTAAGGTGCTAATTAAATTAACATCAATTAATAAAACATAAAAGAGCAGAAGAGAGGGATCTGGTAGGCTATGTGGTTTACAGCGGCCCACGGTTTTGGTTTTAGACTTCTGTAGTTTTTAGCGTTGGAGTTTTAGACTTTAAGATAAGACTAGCATAGCCAGTCGCTTGGTCCATACGCAAAGCACCATATACCAATTAATATACCACCGTTATCTTCTTATCATGCTCTAGTCCAAAGTTTATGGATAACGTTGTTTTCAGAATTAAACAAAACAATTTTATCCCAGCAAAAAGGTGAACTTATACTTCTAAATGATTAAACAAGATAAAAATAGTAAGGTTCTAAAAACGGTTAGACGTTAGTCGGGTGACGGGTTAGGATTTAGTGCTTAGGCAGCTAGGCAAGATCTAGACATATACAAGTAAATTTATTATATATCATATAAATAAGTGTGCTTATACCTAAATATACATAATTTGATTGTAATGCATAAACTACAAAATATAATGAATGATATATAGATGATAAAGCATTAAAGCATAATGAAAACATGAGGAACAAATATATAACGTGTCTTTATTTAAGTATTCATCAAGTCCCTTACAATTTATTGAAAATAAAATAAAATGAAAAATGAAAGTCATTTATTTTCTGTGTAAGTAAGAGCGGCGATTTAGGCGGTGACTAGGCGGTCTAGGCAGTAGGCAAGCACCTGGACAGTCTAGGTGGTCTAGGAGGGCGCTTAAGCAGGTAATAAATTAACTAGTAAAAAATTATAACTATTCAAGTTTTTGAATCAGGATAAGTTTGGAATACTTGAGATTAAAAGAGATAGGAAATTTAGAGTCGCTAGATATATTCTAATTTTCATCTAGTTTTTTTGGAAATGTTCTGATTGGGATTCTTAGATTTGGAACGGAATTTTTGAGTTGACATTGGAATCTCCAATCCATCTTGCACCACTAGTTTATGATAGTGTTTGATAATCAAGCCAGTTAGACTGCCTTAACTAATTAATTTCTCTTATTTATTTAACAAACAAATAGTGAACACTTGTTTTTAAAGATGAGCAATTTTTGTGTACGATGGTATCACAGCACCTGATGTTATTAAGTCACCTATTTTACTATACATATTTCATTTGGTAAGATTATACTCTAAATTATAAATTAGGCTAATAGTTATCCACCAAGATTATACACACATAATAAATTAATGGGAATTGATTATAATACTAGTATGTATTTAACGCAATAACCATCTAACAATAAGATATAATTCATAAAAATATATCTAATGCACTAATTATATAATTAAGGTGATAATTATATTAAATACAATTCAGTACTGTAGTCAAATTCAAAATTAATTAACGAGACCCAGCAAGCTTGATGTCACAGGATAGTTTTTTTTGGATAGCTTGGTCGACAATGTGCTGGCATGCAATGGATGCCATCATGCCCCACCAATGGTACTAGGATAATAAAATTAGAAACAAGGGGTAGTTATGGAACATCCTCAGTACATATATGTGGATGTTAAGGATGTAGTAGGAAATGAGACTGTTTGGTTGCTGACTCAGATTCAGAAAAAATAATGAGAGGTAGTTGAGTTGTTGAAACTCAAATCCTACAACTTCTTTATCCAAAAAAAGAAGTTTTCCATTTTTGTTCTATTGTTTTCCATTTTTGTTATATTGTTTTCCTTTTTTGATTGCAGGGAACAGAAAAACATAAAGACTCCCATTTGCTGGAATTACAGAGTTCCTTTCCAGCCACAAAAGTTCGAGTAATCTGAGGTGCGTACTCTAAATTTCCAATCTTTCAAGTTAGATCAAAGCAACCTGCAAAAGGGGCTTCATTTATTTATTTATTTATGTTTTTGGGTTTATTTTGGTTATTTTTCTTGGTTTTTTTGCAGATTTGTGTTCTGTTTAGATCAAATCACAAGTAGATCTCATCTGGGTTTTATCCGAAGAGTGAAGTTGGATGAATCTTGAAGCCATCCAAGTGTTGCAAAATCTTTGAATTTTCAAGAAATTAAGATTAGCAGAAAAGAATCAGATATGAGCAGTCTTCTGTACAAATACAATCCTAATTTTAAGGCCTCGGAGGGAGAGCTGAGGAAGAACCACGCGGCGGAGTTCATGGATTCGGATATTTTCCACCACCAGCATCCTCAGCAGCAGCAGAGCTCCGGCTTAACGCGGTATCAGTCAGCTCCAAGCTCATTTCTGATGGAGCAGATGGACAACAATGGCGGCGGAACTGAGGATTTGCGGTATCTTCAACCTTTGAGCCCTGAAGTCGAAACGGTGCTGCCCAGGTTCATTTCTTCATGTAACGAACCAGATCAACGTGACAATGGTGTGCAGCAGCATCAGTTTGAAATCCAAGAGACGCCGGTAAATGTGAAGGGAGAGGCAGGGGACTCTGTTTCTGAGCACATTAATGGTTACTCGAATTCTACTCATATGATGTACCAAGCTCCTCGAGGTCAGCAAGCTCATGGTTTAGACAGCAGCTCCTTTGCTGCAGTCAACTCTACGGGAATGGAGAATTCAATGATGCAATCGAAAATTGGGGTCGGAAATCGGTCTAATATTGTTAGACAAGGCAGCTCTCCGGCTGGATTCTTCCCAGACTTGACCGTTGACGATGGTATAACAATATTTTTGTTGCCTATATCTTGGATATATTTGTTAAAGTGCTGACAGATGTGTATTGTTAGGTTGAAATTTTGTTCTGGTTCCTCTAGTAATTTGTATTGGTTTGGTTGAAAAACAGGCTTTAACGTGATGAAGGACTCGGCAGGATATCGCGCAGGCAATGGTACAAATGGAGAAGCCAGTCCACCAACTTCTAGGTTTGGTACTCAACTGAGTTTCTCATCAAGGCCATCTTCATACTCAGGTCGAATGCCTCCGATTGCGGAAAATGAGAATGGGAACTTGGGAGAAGGTAGCGAATCGCAACCGGATCATAGTTTAGGAAATGCTAATGGTAGCAATTCACCTTACCAGTCTAGCTTCGCAAATGATTCGTGGGACGATTCTTCATTTAATGACCTCAAAATAGCCGGAGACAATGATGGGAACAAGTTTTCTACTTCGACTGCATTCGAATCACAGGTAGGATTTGCACATTTTCTGTAAACTATATTTGGTCTTCAATTTTTACTTGGCCATCTGCTTGCTTGTCATATTAGTAATGTGTGTTTTTCTTTCATCAGAACAATGATTTTGGACACCGCAATCATGGCCTGACGCAACACTTGAGGTTTTCCAAACATTTTGAGATGCCTGCTATGGAGAAGTATTTGCAATTTGAAGATTCTACTCCTTGTAAAAGTCGTGCCAAAAGAGGCTTCGCCACTCACCCGCGAAGCATTGCAGAGAGGGTAAATCTTCTTTTATTTTATTTGTCTTGTGGCTGGTTTACACTTGACAAGGATTCAGTAGCAGAGCTACATGTTACCACTGCTAGATTATATCAAATCCGTGATCGTGAATACTGTGAATTTCAGATGAGAAGGACGCGGATTAGTGAAAGAATGAAGAAATTGCAGGAGCTTTTCCCAGACATGGACAAGGTATTTGCTACGCTTGCAACTATCACCATTGTAGCGGCGTTTTCTTGAATGCATGAAAATTGAGTCTTGTGTTGTGTGTTGTATTCTTGGCAGCAAACAAACACGGCAGAAATGTTGGACTTGGCGGCCAGGTTCATAAAGGACCTTCAGAAACAGGTTAAGGTAAAGTTGCAGCAAATGAAATGTATAATCTTTGTATCGAATTAATCCATACGAAACTCAACCAACTACTTCTTCCCTCTAAAGTGTTATGTAACTCTGAATGCAGACACTCAAGGATACGAAGGCGAAGTGCAGTTGTTCGAGCAAACAATAACAAATTCAACGCAAATCCTTGTGTCCGGTTCGTTCATGTAAAGATAGCAGTAGAAGATCGGAGAGGAAAAGGAAAGCGATTTCTTTTTTGTTTTCGGGTTTATTTCACTTGAGGGAGAATAGTAGGATGGTAGGACGTATTGTGGTTGTCGAATTTCATCATGTTGTATTATAACCCTAAAACCTGTTTAATGTTAACCTTGTAGGCAGGCTTCTGTTGTTTCAATTTCATCATGGACCTCAAAGCACTTAGTGATGAGTGAGAGTCGAGAAGTGAATTACGATGACAATATGTTATGGTTCGATCCCTTCCAATGTAAACTTTATGGCCTCTCAAGCTTCATTTCCAGAAGCAAAATCAATGCAGCACCCCGCATTGTTGAGTTGTTCGATGGTTAGATTTTCAATTATTTGGTGTAAAAGAAAAGATATTTTTGGATAAATTATAAAAATGAAATGCCTTTAAAAACTTGAGTGACTGCTTAAAAGAAAATAGTAAAAAGCAATGATTTAGTACCCTAAAGTCACAAAATTTTTACTTTTATACTTTCAATTGCCGGACCATTAAGTTAATTGCTATTTTCTTTTGCATGCTACTCAATGGGCACACTTTAGTTTACATGAACGCAAAATTGAGGCTTTTATTTACAAATTTTTTATTTGTTGTCCATATGACATTTTATATAAACATTTGTTATTAAAAAGATTAACACTAAACTGTTAATTACTCAAGACTAGAGGGGTGTAATGTGTTACTAACCTAATTTATAAGTGTTCGTGAAATTAAGCATGCTTTGAAATCATTTCATCGGAAATTACAGCAACTTAAAATCTGATCGTGTTAATGAAAAAAAAGGGTTTTTGAACTTTAATCATTCAAGAGGATTAAAATTTAATAAAAACTTGGTGTTATATTGAATATTGATTTTAGTCCCTTAATGTGTACTTAATTCAAATTCATATTATATTTTTGTTTTTATATTTAATAGATAACTTATTTAATGTTATTACATTAAATTTTAAATTTATTATTATACACATTTTAATTCATTAATTTTATTTAACTTTCTCTAATTAGTGTACCTAAACGTCTGTATCATAATATATTTTACTAAAGAGAAAATTAGAATTAGATGCCTCATTTTAGACTTTTGTAGACTAAACATTTATGCTTTTTGAGTTTTTTATTAAGCTTTTGAAACATTTGATTAAGATACTCAGACTTGAACTACTTCAGTTTAATTGAAATTAATTTACATTTAAATATCTGCTATATATTTTAAATAATTTCAACTATATTTAAGTCTAAAAATTTAAACTTTTCAAATCTAAATATACACTCACGCCAAATGGAAACGTACCAACATTAAATGAAAATGTACCAACGTCAAACAAAAACGTACCAACCCCGAATTAAAATGTACCCAATTATAAACTATATTAAAATGAATATTCATCTTTTTGGAATGTTTAAAAATATGTTTGATTCATACACAATGCTCTAGATAATCTTGTTTTTTGGTGGATAAGTCTTTGGAACAACTTTTAGTTGATCGGAGATAAATCCTTATTATTGTAGATAATGCTAAATAATAACGCTAAATCATATCTACCAATTAATAAAACACTCATTGTCAACCAAAACCCTATGAAATTACAAGTTTAACCCTCTAATTAAAACAGAATATGAATAAGAAATATGGGCAGAAATGTAATTTTACACAACCAAATTTTACTTTTTTTTTCTTCAAAGCATCACCTACATGTGATCCTAAGATATCTCTAATTTAAAAAAAAAAAAAATTCTCACTCTCTTCCACTCTCCTTCTACTTCAAAAAGAAAAATGAAAAAAAAATTTCACACACTTTTTATGTGCCCATATGCTAGTATAATTTTGAATTAACAAAAAGGCTATTGTCCGTTGATTAATGACTCTTTTTATAAAATAAAAAAATTAATTAATTAAAGTAATTTAAACTTTTACATTGTTCATGACTCTTTCTATAAATAAAAAAAATTAATTAAAGTAATTCCTCGTTATTAGGACAAAAAGTAATAAAACTTATGTTTTGAAAACAAATGTACCAATAAGCCAAATGGTCTAAAAATTCAAATGTACCAAGTAACTAAATGTACCATTATAATCAAACGTACCGATATAACCAAACGTACCTAATAACGAGTTTTGTTACATTCTATTTAATTTACTAAAATAAATATTTTAATAAAAAAAAATCTTAAATCATCATAAGAAGAGATGTATAAAAATACGAGGAAAAAAGGGAATGCTAACGTGAATAGACTTCTAATGAAATAAAATTAAAGTACCAAAATTATAAGGAAAATGTTTAATCAAATTTGCAAAAGGAATAGATGTTTAGTCTATGACATTTAAAAACGAGGCGTCTATATCAAAACGTCCATTTACTAAATTAGTGTACCTAAATGCCCGTACCTAAATATATTGTAGTGAATTAGTGATACATAAGAAAATAGGGTAAATTATAAAAAACTACCTCAACTATGGGTCTCACCACACTATCATACCTCATCTTTTAAAATTGACAATGTCATACCTCATTTTTAGAATTTGGTCCAATGTTATACCTTATGTTAGCTTGGTCGTGAATTTATCAGTTAAATGTTGACGTGGCTTGATTCAGGACCCACTTTTTATTAAAAAATTAAAAACAATAATTTACCCTTAAGAAAAAAAAAATAAATAAATAAATAAAAACCCAAACACCTATCTTCCTTGACCCCTTCCTCTTCCCTACAACCCTCAACCCCTTCCCCACCCATGCCAACATCTCCCCCATAGACCCACCTTTCCCCACCCTCCCTGCAACCTCACCGTCCTCCAGCTCCTCCCCTCATTTGTCTCTCTATTCCTCACAACATTGTTTTCTCTCCGTGGACGCAACCGACTCGGCTTTCCTAGCTTCGAGCGGGAAGTTGAGGCTCGCTTTGACACCTCAGAGCTTGAATGCTGCTCGATCGTAAGCCTTGGCTACTTCAATCGCCGTGTCGAAGGTCCCTAGCCAGACCCGAGAGCCTCTGCAGTTCGGATCTCCGCCGTGTACTTGCCCCACGGTCTTTGTCGGGCCCCTCGGTAGTGCTTCTTCTTCTCTTTGTTCGAACTCACTTTTTGAACCGTCACCGGCTTCACAACGGCCTCGTCCGAGTTGGCAAACTAGATCCACTTAGTTTTGTTGGGAAGCGAGATTATGAGTGAGGGCTTTCAAACCGGGTTGGCGGGTTTAGGTTGCAGGGAGGGCGGGGAGAGGTGGGTCTAGGGGGAAGATGTTGGCGTGAGTAGGGAAGGAGTCGAGGGTTGTAGGGAAAGGGAGGGAGAAGGGATCTGGGTTTTGGATTTGGGTTGCAGGGAAGGGGAAGGAGAAGGGATGGGAAGATGGGTGTTTTTTTTTTTTTTTAAGGGTAAATTATTATTTTTAATATTTTATTACTTTTTCAATAGAAAGTGGGTACCGAATCAAGCCACATCAGCATTTAAATGAGAAATTCACGGCCAAGCTAACGGAATGTATAATATTGGACCAAATTCTAAAGATGAGGTATGACATTGTCAATTTTAAAAGATGAGCTATGATAGTGTCGTGAAACCCATAGTTGAGGTATTTTTTTGTTATTTACCCAAGAAAATATGTAAAAACATAAGTGTACCGAAAATTTTATATCTAACTATATGATATTAAACTAGTGTACCGAAATGTTGGTACCTAAATATATTATACTAAACTAATGTACCGAAATGCCCATACCTAAACATATTATACTAACCCAGTGTACCAAAATATTTGTACCTAAATATATTGTAATAAATTAGTAGCAGATAAGAAAATATGAAAAAAACATAAGTGCACCAAAAAAATCTCTACAAAAATATTTTCTTATATAAGATGCTTACCATAATGAGAATTAAAATTTATAATATTTTCATAAAATCATAAATAAAAAAAGATCATTAAATACATATCGTGGCATTAAATAAAATATAGGAACTAAAATCAATTTTTAATCTTGTATAAGATATTTTTCTGAATTTCATCTTATTTAGGAATTAAAATTTAGTTTTCTAAAAAAAAAAAATGTGCTTATAGAAAACTGTAATTAACTGCAACATGTACATTTTCCTTTGGGAAACCTCCGCAGGCAAAGCCGTTGGTCCGCGTCTCTGTCTCCCCCTCCAACCCCACTGCACATTTTTCTTTCATTCCTCTTCCTTCCATCTCTTTTACAATTTTTTTTTCGGTCCAACACATTTTTCTAATTACTTCATTTACGCGTAAACAGAAAACGAAAAAAAAAAAAAAAAAAACCCAAACCAAAACTCTTTGCTAGCTCAGCTCTGCGAGTTTTCACTATTCACACCACATTTCGCCGATTCGATCATCTTCCCCCACTGATCGATCAGTCTACCTCCCTACAAAAGCACACATTTTGAGCTTTCGTATGAAATTCGAGTTGGGTTTTGTTAAGATTTGAATTTTAGATCAACAGAGAGAATTACGATGTCGAATTTGGCGAGTAATTTCAATCAGAAGATCGACTACGTGTTTAAGGTGGTGCTGATCGGAGACTCGGCGGTGGGTAAGTCTCAGCTCTTGGCTCGCTTTGCTCGGAACGAGTTCAGCTTGGAGTCCAAGTCAACCATTGGGGTTGAGTTCCAGACTAAGACCCTCGTGATCGACCACAAAACCATCAAGGCCCAGATTTGGGACACTGCCGGCCAAGAAAGGTAATCACTTTTTCATATTTTTGTAAATTCTGGTGCATTGGTGATCGAGTTTTTGTGTTTCTTTGATGTGGGTTTGTTGTTGCGTTTAATTTATAATGTGGGTTTGTTGTTATTTTCAATCTGTGATGTGCGGTTAGGTAAAATTTTGATTTTATATTTTTGTTTGAGATGCGGATGATGGTGATCATGATTTTGCTGAATTTAGAAGGGAGCCCTTACTTTGGTAAAAGTATTTAGCCCGAAAGAGAATTGCTTTTAGGCCTCGTTTGGTCTCTAGTATTGGATTAGAATCCGTAACTCACTATATTCAAGGTATGTTGGAGAAAGAAATGAAAAAATTGTGTCCAACTTGAAGGTAGAAGACGGATTACTCATTAAGGAAAAACCATTCACCTCTATTTTCAAGATACCTTGAATACAGTAGGATATCCATTCCAATTCAATCCTAGACACCCAACGAGGCCTTGAAGAGAAATCATGACCAGAACTCATAATTCATTAGATACTTTTTATGAATGTCAACTAAGTATCGTAAGTAAATTGCTCCCTGTTGTTCAATTATTTGATAACCAGAATCATTCTTTGATAAATGATCACTATGAGTCAGACTTAATAGAATTTGATCAATCCTTTTATTTGTAGTTAAGGTGGAGAACTGAACCAAGAATTCTCTTTCTTTATCATCAATCAAACCACTATTCGAGACCCAGGATTCTATTTTATCATCAATCCAATCACCGTTCATGTTTTTTCTTATCAATGAATGGATCTCTTTACTTGTATGACTTAGATGTCTCGTATTTCTCGAAAAAGCGATTCGATTGATTATATAATGTAATACTAGGTTGATGTCATTTAATTAGTGTACATAGATCTTGATTAGTGGATACTGGTCTATGAGGTGAGACAAAATCCATGACAATGAAGGGATGGTTGCGAAATTTCAGTTGGCTCAAAGCGGAGGATATGTAACAATGTTGAATCATGATTTAGTAATTGTCAATTTTAGGATGAGATAAAGGTTTAGATTGAAGTTGAGGTAGAGGAAGAGGAAGAGGCTGATATGGATGCTGTCACAAGGTTAGAGTGGATGACTGCCAAGGGAAGCCAATCGTTTTGAAACAACATATTAGGCTACGAAGACAAAGCTTCTTCAAATGACTAGCATATAGGATATATTCTGCTCATTCTTTGCTTATAGGATATTTATACATACATACATACATATATATATATATGTATATACATACATGTATATATTTCAATTAGTTACCCCTAACATTTGTGTCTATTGTATAATATTTGCAAGTCCTGTCATTCATATTTTTGCCACAAAGTCCATCTTGTTGTGCTTGTGTGTCTCACACTTCTGGCGATGATCTCAGATACAGGGCGGTGACAAGTGCATACTATAGAGGTTCGGTGGGGGCAATGCTGGTCTATGACATAACCAAGCCTCAATCATTTGATCATGTAACCAAGTGGTTAGAGGAATTGAGGGGGCATGCCGACAACAATATTGTTGTGATGCTTGTAGGTAACAAGTCCGACTTGGGGACACTGCGAGCTGTACCTTCTGAGGATGCTAAAGAGTTTGCCCAAAGGGAGAAGCTCTTCTTTATGGAGGCATCAGCACTTGAGGCTACTAATGTTGAATCTGCATTCGTTACAGTCCTAACAGAAATTTATAGAATTGTTGGCAAGAAGTCCCTCATTCCCAATGAGGAAGCAGAGTCTGGGAGTTCCTCACTTCTCAAGGGAACAAAACTTGTCGTTCCTGGACAAGAGCCCGAGCCTCAAGCAAGTAGCTGTTGCTGGTCTTCATAGAATTGTGGCCTTTTCCTCCTGCAACGTGGATTTCTGCTGTTTATACTTCCAGTAATAATTTTAACCCTCTTTCTTTAATTAGTTTGCATTTCTACTTTCATGTTTGTCATTTATTGACATGGTTACATACTTCCATCGTTTCAGGAGACGAATGTTATACAGCTCGTGGTAGAGTGGGCGAATAGGTTTACCCTCTTGTAAAAAGCAGTTGGCCGACGGACTGCACAGAAATCTCAGACTCAAAACATACCAGTAATATGATACAATTGACACATGTACTTGCCTGTAGTATGTTCATACATTTTTTTTCTACTGATTTTTACCAGCATTTGGTGGCTGGAATAGTGAAGGTTCCTTTCAATTACACTGAAGAACACTCACCTACACACGTGAAACTAGACGGAGAGCAGTGTGGCGTGTGAGAAAATGAGCTTGAGTTTGGTTGTGGAACAATGCTGCACTTCAGTACTTTTTTGAGGTTTATTTTTTATAAACGTAGCTTTTTCTATATCACGAGATGATGGATTTGAACTTGAGATCTCTTACAATATTAGAAAGAGGTTAGACTGAGTGCTAGTTGATCTATAAACTTACTCAAAGGTCTGCTTTATCGAATGCTATATATGAGTCAAGATATTGCACAAACTCGGAAAATATATGACTGCTTTATAGAACGAATGAATTCATTTGTTGCACCAGGTTATTTGAGGGGTTAGTACTCGCTTTATAATGTATTTCAATGATCTAACCCCCTATCCTTTAGGTCGTCTTTTAAAATCATCTCTACCTTAAATCACCCAAATTCAGAACTATATGAACGTTTGATTAAATGATAGTCCTTTTAGTGTTTCTTTAAACAACTATATTAGGAAGTCACAATGGTTTTGAATTTGTATAATTTTTCTGCAAAGATGCAATTGTCATGTGTAGTCTACCTAATCAAAATGGATGAAAAATTGGATAAATTTTTTTAAAAATCTAGCATCAAGGGGAAATTGGCTATTTATAAAAGTTCAGGGGATAAACGGTTAAAATTAAAATTCAAGGGGGTAATCAGCTAATTAGGAAAGTTAAGGGAAAAGTTGGCAGCTCTATACAAGTTGGGGAGGCCAATTGACAAATATGTATGTTGCAAAAGAAGAAGAGAGATATCAGTGAGCTATACTAAGGCTAGAGAGGAGATAAAAATAGTAAGAGTTACCTTTATACTCATATGATTTTAGATAATGAAAGAAATTACTATTGCCGTCCGAGGACATAGACATATTTACCGAACCTCATAAATATTGTGTCATATTTACTTTATATTTTGTTGTACTCATATCGTCGATTTCACAACACATTATCAGCATGACAAAAACTCTCGTGTCACTAGAAAGCAATCTGCTCTCCATCGCGTGCAAGAATGTGATCAGCTCGCCCCGCGTGGCCTGGTGCATCATGTCGTCGAGTAGAAGGAAGGAAAGATGAAGGTAATATAGAAGATCCAAGAATCAATAGGAGGAGCTGTGACCCTACTGGTGTATGGGAAAAGACTAGAGTTTTGGGGTGGTGCGCTTTTAGTTTCACCATGGGCAAAAGCAAAAAAGAAAGAAAGAGACAATCGGACATGAGAAATACTGAAAGACTCAAAATGAGACTCTTTATGAACTCTTCGCAACTTCATATGATGTTGCGGAAAGTCCATAAAGATCCCACTTTTGAGAGTCTCTTAGAAACAAGAAAGAAAGAAAGAGACACAATTGGACATGAGAAATACTAAGGAAACTCTCTCCAAATAAGACTCTTCATGAACTCTCCACAACCTCATATGATGCGGCAGAAAGTCTATAAAGATTTCACTTACGAAAGAGTCTCACTTTTAATCATCTGTATTAATGTAATTGGTGCGGTATAATCGTTCATTTTATACTAATATATTATAAAACGAATGGTGCATATTAACACCCTCAACCTTTCTATGTTTATATATATGTGTGTGTGTGTGAATGGCACGACATTGTTGCCCTTATCATAACATTCATTATCCTTAAGTTTTAATATTAATGTGAACAGTGCTGAATTAAAGCTCCGTCACAATCTTTACTTAGTTAAAGCAATGATTAAAGTTCTTTGACTCCCGTCATATAAAAAGATGAGTCCTGAAGTTCCTTTCATGCTATATTTGGAAAACCTATGCTACTAATAGCATCACATTGAATAAATGATCGCCTCTTCTATAGAGAAGTAAAAATTGGCCTGCAGGCTGCAGTAGCAAACTGAAAACATAAATTTTTGCTTTGCATAATCACTTTTCTTTGTTAGAGCATTATATTTCTCGTTTCATCGTTAACCCAACACTCATATCATCAACAAATTAATGATGTTTGAACAGGAATCATCGATCACCTGTTCTAGAGACTAGAGTTTGACAGACGATGATTATGTTTACGCGTGCTTTTAATCGGAGTAGCAGAGAAGAGTCACCTCATCAAAATTGGCCTGGCAATGCTGCCACCAACACTAGCCTATATCCTTGGGGATAAATCTTGATTCATCCTCTAAACCGTCTTTATACAAAAACATGCCTGCTAAGAAACGAATACCAAGTATCAATTTTACAGAAATCTTAACCTTATATGACTGAAATGAACTCAAGGATTCACTAAAAAAGAAGAAGAGACAGAGATAAATTGGAGCAGACTAACCCAAACCCATAAACCCTCTGTCTAAAGTGCAGGGGACTCACGGAAAATCGCAATTAAGGGTTTATGGTAAAAGCACAAATTTTAGAACATGTTACTATTGTGTAGTTAACATCAGGCACAAGGGCTGAAGTGAAACTGGTACATTTTAAATGTTGGCAGAAGGAGTGAAATCGTGGAAAGACAGCAAGTTACACTTCCAAAAGTTAATTCTGGCGAAATTTTTCTCGTTTCATACAACCACAAAAAACAAAGAGCAAAGTCAATTCGCCTTTTATCTTAAAATAAAATCAAGCTTGATGCTCACTATTCCAGCCCAGATTAGTGTAAGGGGCAACAGTCAGAAAACGTAAACTTAATTAAAAGATAAAGCATTTCAACCACAAGAAAGATACATACTTCAGAAGAAATGGCTGGCCATTAAAAGTTGTGGCTTCTCTTTGTCTTCTTCAACCTCAGCCGAAGCTTCAGCTTTAATTTCTTCAACCCTTTTATCCCATATGCTATCTATTAGCTTCCAAGTTTCATCATTGACCTTTTGGGTCTGCAAAAAGAATCAAACAGTCAACTAACATGATAACAAAATGTTGCTAGGCAAAAACCCCAGTAAGCATAAATCTTCAGATACCTCCATAGGGCGGGGTGCACCAAAGGTTGAATATCCAGCATTCCCAGGTGAAAATGTAACTCTCCCAGGAAGTGTAATCCCATGAATTCCCCACCTCCCCGCATAAATTAGGGCACCATATTCATCAACCGGGTTCACTTCAGGCTGATAAATGAGCAAGAACAAATGCTTCAAATACTCATATCATATGGACTAACATGTAAACTTTCTCACCCTTGTAGATTCCAAGCATAGAAGAGTTGAATAAATGTTGGCATATGGATCAGACATTTACATAAATTAGATTGAGAACAATTTGTATATATCTTGGGTCAGCAAGGAGTGTTCAAAAGATCACATAAGGGTTAACTCGCATTTAATCTAGATCACTAAATGATAGCATTTAGTGGTTAATTTGTCAGCTGCATTTGAATAAAATATAAACTACCGATGAATGAGACAGACATGGATAGCACCTATGAGATAAAAAAAAAAGCTTACAAATGCCTCACTCTAATTCAAAATAATTAGTTCCAGAATTATCTCGGTAGAAATTAAACATTTATTCTATCAGAAGAAGAAGTACATCCAAACACAGCAGTTCAAAACAATCACTGTCCATAAAAAAGTTCAAGAATTACCTGTGGTACTCGAGGAGACCGTTTATATATGTCCCAAATTTCTTCAGCTTTAATCTCTCCATGGTCAAGTAAAATATCTGCATGACATGAAAGCTTTCAGCCAACCAAATAGTATAATTACAGTTTGACTAGAGTGATACTACCAACCTCATATTATGTATATAGAAGCTCAAACTCTCACACAAAACAGAACGTAACCAAAAAAGATTAATAACCTGTAATTGTCTCTACAGTTGAATGGTACTCCCTTAGTACAGATAAACACTTGTCCTCAGCATAACGCATATATTCATCTCGAAGTGCTTCAAGCTTGGCTGCAAGCTGTTTAAATTCACAAATTACTGATACTATTTGGGTCCTCAAAGTTTTTTTCTTCTTCTGAAAATTATAAATGTAACTCAAATCGAGTATGCATACATTTGGCACAAGATCATTTTGATTTCGGTAGTATGCTTTCCCATATGCTGTCATTCCTGTCTGCAGAATCAGAAATTCTGCAAGCCTTGAAGCCTCCAATGTGGCCTTTGCAGAGATCCAACACAAGTTGTCAACCCCAAACATCTCCTCCTCAATAACTCTAGCTACAAATTGGAGCAAATCAGTAAGCCATAACACTTCTTTTCTGCTTGCTTAGGATTAGATTTACCAAGAAAACGAAAAAAATAAACAAATAGATGCAGAAGAAATTCAACTAGGTGCTTAAATTCAACTGTATGTACTAGTTTGATTTTATATCAATAACTTGTCACTTCCCCTAACCACAGTCCTAAAATCTTAGCAGCAACTTCAAGTAGTTCGAATGTTTTTTATAAAAATTTGAAGAAATATGAGTAAAGTATCAAAGATCCTTAGGATTGCAGTAATTTGAGAGAAGGCAGAGGGATGGAGAATAATAAAGAAGAATAGAGAGAGGGTAGAAGAAATACGATGGCACCAGGCATTAAACAAACATTTTCATCCAATCCAATCTGATCTGTTTACAACAAATTGTGTTGATTAGGTCATCTCCAATTGGTTCCCTAAATGAACTCCTGAGTCCAAACTTAGAAAGAAATTAGAACATTTCAACTCCAACCATGCTCTCTAGTTAGGGACTCCCTAAACTAGTGAGCATGGTTGGAGCCACCAGTATCCCATTTCTCTCTCTTCAGATTAAGGAGCCCATTTCTCTCTAAATCATGGGATTCCAAAGAAGGTAAACTTCTAACCCAAGCTATAGCTGCTGCATCATAATCTCGATATTATGATGATTAGTGCAACTTAGAGACCACCATGCATATCTAGGTGTTAGGAACATTCATTGAGTTACATGTTTTCAATGTGTTAAAATCTGAACTTGCAACCAAAAGGGAACTTGCTTACAAGATAAATCTCTAGGACTTACGAGCACATGCACGCACTATAGAGTTTATAAAATCTGATTTTCTTGAGAAGACCTTCCCCGGTATTTCAGTGTAGCGCATATTTGGCTGACTACGAATGGATTTTATATCTGTCTGAAGAAGATATAATGCAATGAAATTAGCATGTTTCTACACAGGAAAATACATGTCACACCGATTGAAACAAAGTCAAACTACTCGCCTCAGCGAAAGGCCGGTATGGATCAGGAAAGTAGCACGCAAGGACAGCAACAGCTGCTTCTCGATATGCCAATCTAAGTTTCAGTTCCTCTGGAATTTCAGAACTATCTTCCTGACCTGTTTCAAACGTGCCCTTTTGCTGCAAATTGATAAACAAAAAGATGAACATGTTAGGCAGTAAGCCAGTCTATGTAATTCGTGAAGCTATGTTGTTAGCGGAGCAGGGACGCAGGGAAGCATATTCTCGCCCAGCAAGAAAGAGCTGGATGGGGAAAAGGTCCACTAACCCGTTTCAAAGCCTCTAGAAGCTCTTCCCGTCCGATGTAATCTAAGTCCTTCCTTGCAGTCAAAATTCCAGCTTCATTCCTGTCAGGTGATTGGAAAAACATAAGCATCACTCTGTCACTATTGAATTGAAACTTTTAGATACTGATTAGGCAATAAATTACAGTATGTTCTGCAACTCTGCACCGGTAAAATCCTCAGTAAGCTCAGCAATTTCATTAAGGAGAACCTCCTTCTCCTCTTCAGAACGGAAAAATTTATTTCTAGCGTGCACCTATTGGCACAAAAGTAGATGTTATGCAAGGATTAGTAAAAATTCAGAAGCTAGAGTTTCATATCCTAGAAGCAATGACAAAATCACCTTCAGTATGGCTAGTCTACCATCCTTTGACGGCAAACCAACTCTAATAATCTTGTCAAAGCGGCCCTTTCTCAATAGAGCAGGATCAAGGATATCCAGTCTATTTGTTGCACCTATGACTAACACCTGAAGAGGGAAAATCAGCCGCCAAGATACAAAATCTCCCTTTCAATTGAAGAAGAAAATGCATACCTGTGAAGTAGAAACTTTAAATCCATCCATCTCTGTCAGTATCTGAAGCAGACCTTGTTCCCTTTCTGCACCACCCTTCAGAAGACAATTGAAGAGACCAAAATTACTGATGTGAATATAATAATGAAACCAACTATATGATCTTAAGACAAAAAGGCACCAGTTAACAAATTCCTCAACTTCCTATAGATAAATGTGTATATGTGCTTATTTGGAAGTGCGTGTGCCTATTTAGTTGGCACCAAATGCAGATTCATTTCAGTAAAACCATCACACACTCTTGGATAATCATATCAGCAACTGCAACTTCAAAATGTGGCATCCATGAAACTTTAGCAAAATAGGAAGGGCAATGCTTGTTTAATGAAATTCGTTCAAATGGGTAAGGAAACTTTTCTCCGAGAACTGCTACAATTATAAGAATACCAACCCTTTTATAATCAGTACACTCCATATTTTCTCACACCATGTTTTGCATGTCGATTCATATCCTTGTAAGTTTTGCATGTCAATTCATATCCGTATAAGCAACAAAATATATTATTCAAATAGAAATGATAGCTTTAGTTCTTTACAAGTTTTGCACTGCTCACATAATTAGACATATAGTACATCAATCTCTATTATACCTGTAGCAATTTTAGAGTTCCTTTTTAGAAAAAATATTATTTGAAAATATCAAAAAACACAGTACAAGGCAAAGTGAATGAGAGGTCCATCCCAAAAACAGTGCAACTTTCACTGAAAACAAAACAATATCATATTACACTTCTAACATCGCAAGATAAAAAACTCTAAAAACTACCTTACATCAGCTCCCCAATCAAATAAAATTAAAGAAAAGGAGAGATTCCTAAAGGCTGGAGACAGAGAACTTTGAAAGGGAATTTAAATGTCCAGTCCGTAGAGTTATCAGTGAATCAATGTCATCATGTATACGGTACAGTGATACAGAATGGTAGCATTATTATCTGTATAACATGAGAAAACCAAATGTAATGAGAACAAAACATGAATGAACATACAGCCCAACACAAGCATTTGCAAAGCCTTGTCTATCTTTCGAGCCTAATGCAGCAGGACCACACAAATAAAAGTTAGAAACAAAGCAAGTGCCAACCATCAATTCAACTACCCTTCTTTTCTTTATGAAGGTGTAGGAAATAGAGGAACATAAGAATAATGAGAGAGAGAGTCTATTAACTTACCCCACCAATATCAGGTCCACCACGTTTGCTACCAATGGCATCTATCTCATCAATAAATATAATGGATGGAGCGAAGTTTCTGGAACTAGCAAATAGATCCTTCACACGTGACGCTGCAACACCTACAAACATCTGGAGAAAATTTAAATAAGAACATTTGGATGAAGCAACATAGTATTGATTGTTCTGTGTGGAAGAAATTAGGCTTTTTAGCCAAAATGGTCATTGAGATTGGCATAACTCCTCACTTTGGTCCCTGAGATTTAAAATCGATAGTAAGTGGTCCCTAAGTTTGTCCACCGTCAATCATTTTGGTCTTTTCGTGAAAAAACTCCATTAAATAAGAATCAAAATGATAAAAACATCTCAATTTTTGTCAAATCGTTTTGGCCCATTGCTTATTAAATTGAGAGTATTTTTGTCATTTTGGTCCTTATTTAACAGAGATTTTTTTACGGAAGAACCACAATGATTGATGGTGGACAAATTTAGGGACCACTTCTATCGATTTGAAATTTCAAGGACCAAAGTGAGGAGTTATGCCAATCTCATGGACTATTTTAGCTAAAAAGCTAGAAAATTAATACAGACAATAAACAATTCTATGTCTATCATAAGACCTTACAATATAGTAAATCATCTACAAAAAAAAAAAAAAAAAAAAAAAAAAAAAAAAAAAAAATTCTAGCAGAGAGGTAGGAATTCTAAAAGAACTGTACTAACTGTTCCAGGTGCTAAAGATATCTAGATGGATTTTAGTAACATGGTATTTGATCTTTAAAGTTTTATTTTACGAAGGCATTCACTCCTTTCAAACTCACAACCATGACTTCAAAAATCAGCTCAGACCTCTACAAAATCAGTGCCGTTTGCTGCAAAGAAAGGCAGTCCTGCTTCACCAGCAATAGCTTTAGCCAGCAGAGTTTTTCCAGTTCCAGGAGGTCCATGAAGGAGTACACCTTTTGGGCAATAGATGCCTTTATCTTGGAACTCTTCATCGTTCTTTAAAATTCGTACTATCTCCTGCAGTTCCCGCTTTATATATTCCTGGCCAGCAAAATCATCAAAGGTAACACCAGTAGATTCTTCTGCTGATATAAATTTTGCCCTGGAGGAAAAACAAGTATAATTAGAGACCAGATAAGGTGCTTGTTAGCAAAATTTGGTACTCCATTTAAATACATGATTGCATGCTCTCATCTTCTAATTCTGCAGACATAAAATTCTGAAAAGTTGATCTATCTAACAGAACAAATTTTGTCACATTGCTTTCCCGCATAAAAATGCAAACATCAGTAAGCCAAACAGCCTACTAACTCTTCTCATCAGAACAAAGCAATCCACTAAGTCCAAAGATAGAATCACATAAGCTCCTATGAAGGATAAACAAAACCACAAAAACCTAATTACAACAAATATTATAAATCAATAACCAAGTCTGAAAATGATTGGCAATACCCAGAACAATAAGTGACCTACCAGTTTCTAAGTATTAAGTTACCTGCAAATAATAGCATAAAACTACAAAACCATCTGAAAAACTTTAAGCTTCAATGGGCCAGCACATAGGTCAGCTTGGAGGTTGCTTGATTGCAAATACTCATCTTGCAAGGTACTCCAAAACCATTGCTTGTCCGTTTCAGAAATAACGTTTTTAACTCTTAATGTATAATATAGTTTGTAAAATTGACAGGGTACATCAACACAACTCAAACTTACTAAGTTTAAGTCCATAACAGTTTTTAAAAAGTAAGCCTAAAAAGGGTGATCTTGCCAGCTATCCACAAGCAAACTCAAAGCAAAATGAAGTATCCAACAAGTCACTCTGCACATACCGGCTCTTGCCTAATGATCCAAGCGCACGGCGCTTGAGTGGCTGCCTGGTTTTTTTGCTAGGACTTCCTAAATCAGATGGTATTAACTTTGCATAAATGGGTCTCGTCAAGTTGTCAATCCAGAGATACAATACAATGGACAATGCAAGCCGCATAGACCATATGACTGCAGTTGCCACAGTAGAATACACTTCTGCGGGTACAGTATCCACATTCAGAACCTCAACATTCACTATTTGCTGATGCAACTTCTGCCAAACATCATTCCAGCTATCTATTGGCATTCGGTCAACCACATGACGCCGAAAAATAACCTCCTTAGAATTTCCTTTCGCTTCATCCATTTTCTCATCTTTGTAGTAAGGTAGAATCACTGCAGAAAATTTTCCATTATTCAACAGAAGGATTTAAAGAAATAAAGATGACACACGTAAAGTGTTGTCAATGTCTTGGCATGTGCAACTATCATGAGAGAGAGACGAAGAACCCAGTGGTAAATATGTTTCAGAGGTTACGCCTGATCTCATAAGAAACAAAATCTTTTATTAAAACGATAAAGAATATACAACAAAGGGAAGTAGGTGTACCCTGAAATTCAGCTAAATAATGAAGCAACAAAACAGAAGCCATTGAAAGAAAAACAAAAGAACAAAACTAATTTACAATTACATACCAATCGGGATAAATAGCATGAAAGGACCATTGCTTAAAATCTAAAGAATCTGAAAGCCCACAAAGATGTGCTCGATAAAACCTGGTAGTATTACAAATGCCGAATAGCAAATGAACTCAAGCTTTAATGGATGGGACATGCCAGTATATCCAGCAGAATTTTTTAAAGCAACAATTGGATTGACTAAAAGCATGACAAGAAAATATGTATAAAGCATGGAAAACAAAAAGAAACAAGAACAAGGCCTAACTTGAAAAATAGCACCAAATGGAAAGTACCAATAACCTGGAAGACAGTTTAAATTAGGAGAACAAATTTCTACCTGATATTGTTTGACCATAGTTTGAGTACTCCATATACTGGACTTTATTTGAGTTAAGGAGTCTCCAAAAGTCACTAAAATCAATCCTGTGTGAGTTCTCAGGATCCCACTCTGTTCCCCTTAACTTTCCGCGCATAGTCAACAAGGCCCTGCTCCAGTATGAAGCCATGACAAGCTGTCTCTCTAACTGCAAATTTGCCTTGTTCTCAAGTTCTTCCAAGTCATTTATCCTCTTTTTCTCAGCATCCTTCAGTTTCTATAAAGTAAGGGGAACTAGTAAGTGAAAGAATCCAAATTACTGACATTGAATTAGTTCTCCTTATAAAGACAATTTAGAGAAAGAAAGGAGGAGAACAATATAATGCATAAGATAAAAATACAAGGAGGTTTACATAGGATTGCAAGACATAACTAAAACTATTTAAACAAAAACCTCTCTACACTACTACAGAAAGCCAACATCCTATTCAGCATGGTCACTCAGTTTTTGTATTTCCCAAATAACCCGTGTTGTAGTTGAAGAGTGAGTAAATCACTAGAGTTAACAAAAAAGGGTATTAACTAATAACTAAGCCCAAGTCTTCTTATAGAATTTCAAATCTCTTCATACGCCCCAGTTTCACTATTTTTTAAGATTTGTTCATACTTAAATATAAAATGCCAATTTATAACAACCTGCAAACAGATAATAAATAGTACAGTAAATGAATAGACCAACAATGGATGAAAACAATATCATAGAAGTGGTAGGGTACACAAACACTAGTGATATACATAAAAAATAAAATAAAGTTGGCAGCTGTAGTTAAGAATACCGAACAACTTTGAAACAGAAACAAGGATTCAAATCCAGCATCACACCAAAATACCAATAAAAAGAAAAGTAGCCCTAGTTTCAATAGAAATCTCAACGCCCTCAAAATATATATGTGTGTGTGTGTGTGTGTGTGTATTCCATTGATATGAGCTCATCTATGCACCGAAGCATCCTCCACAAGCTTTCTCAAAACCTAAATTAGTGGTAATATGAGATTAAGAATAACACAACCAAAGCATATAATTTGTTTTGACTATAAACCTATTGTTTTAAGGGAACCGTGGGAACACCATAAGATTGGCAACTGTGATAGCTAGCCTCCATATCACAATGTGAGAACAACACATAAACAGAGTTGGGATTCTACAAAGTCAAATTGATGAAAATGAACAACCATTTATTTAGAGCTTAAAGGGGCTATTACCCATTAATACCAAGTTATCATTAGCAAGAGGTTTTGCCACCTATAATCCTAAGCCAGAGATTTCCGTGTCACCGATAATCAAACTTACAACCCCATTGTGACAATTACCATTGACGCAATTTTGGGCCACCTTTCTAGCCTAGTCCTACTCCCTACCTTCATTCAATGCAAGTTCTTCACTCTAACTAAAGCGGCATAAAGTTAAGTTTACCATTAAGATTTATCCTTTTCCTTCATTTCCTCGGCCCTCAAACAGTCTAAATACAGATTCAAACACACACATAACCAAAACCAATTGTATAACCACAAGTGAATACCAACAAATAACATGAAATCCTGTTTTTCTATGATTAAAACAACAAAAGACAATTACTTTCTTCATTATTCACCTTAATTTCTACTCCCATAATTTGCCAACACCTAAATGGATTCAAAAAACCATCACCAAAAGACAAATAAGCAAACAAACCCCAGATACAAAAATCGCAACAAAAACAAAAACATACCTCAAAAGCCGCAACGGCCGAGTTGTTCGTCGTCCCCAAATCGACAACTTCAACTTTCTCGTTGACTATACGAAGCGGCCCGACTCTTCTAACGCCGTCGAATCTTCGGTTAATAAAGCTAAAGCCATTGGACGGCGTCGTTTGGCCCAGTCTCTGACCTAAAAACAAAGTCTTGGGGGTTGTGAAATCGGGGGTCTTGATTGAAGAACCACGCGAACTGCCCAGGACGTTGATTTGAGCCGCGGGGGAAGCCATCTCTGTGATTTTCAGGCGAAATCAGGGTTTTTCGTACATCACAGCGCACCGTAAGTGCATAAGACAAAGGCACCGAGAGTGTTTCTGTTAGTGAGAAATGGAAGTCAGGTGGGAGGGGATAAGGGGGAAGACGAGAAGGGGTTTTTGGAATGTTCTATTTCCCGTTTGAAGATTTGTAAGTATCGTTTGGAATATTTTTAAAAATCGCCAAAAGTATTTTTCGGTGAAAATGTTTTGGAAACATTTTTAATAAAAGCATAAGTAATTTTTTTTTTTAAATATGTATTTTTAGAAGAACATAAAAATACTTTTGAAATTTAAAAATATTTTCTAAAAGTAATTTAATTATTTTAAAAGTACTTCGTCTTTCTGTTTGATTTTGAAGGAAATCAATTCTAATCACTTCGGCCACCACCATAATGCGTTTAGCTGTTTAAAAATTAATATTTTAAGACTACTTTAGCTCATTTTTATTTTATCTCTAACTATGCAGATTTTTTTTTTCTTTATATTTTACTCTTTTTTTTTTTTTTAACCAAAATTAATGTCATGGACCTGCATGTTACCTGCTCTGGGGCCAAACTTAACCTGTAAAGTTGTAGCAAACCCAAATAAAACAGTTGGCTTCTTAGCTTGGTGTGAATTGTGTGATGATGGCTGAGGGTCAGTTGTGCTCGGGTATAGAAAATACCCAATAATTAATTTAACTAATACAGCTATAGAAAATACTCAATAATTAATTTGTGATTATGGGATGGTTACGGCACATCCGTATCATACTCTGATCCAAAACGTTACATCCCACGGTTTGCTATCCCCTTGTGACATTGCTTGTACAAAAATATAAATTAAAAGAACTAGATCCACTAAGTCTAATAGTATTTGGATTTGGATCCAAATTTTGGGATCCTCACATTTTAATCATTCATCGTGCATCGTACAGTCAGAAATAATTTGATTTTTTTTAAATTTAAAATTAAATATAAATAGTATCTTATTCTTTTTCAACGATTGAATCGATTACTTAATCAGCTTATATTTGAATTATAATTTCTCTGAAGACGTTTTCTTGGCAACCAAACACAACTTCTCTCACAAGCAGTCAATTTATCCTTATTAAAAAGACTTGTACCAAGTCCTTTGAGAAAGATCAAAAGGATTGCCAAGCTTCTTTTGAGAAGTAAAGACTAAAGGTATCAAAATCGAAGGCAAGCAAAAACGAACTACCAAACACCACCATAACAACCATAACAAAACTGAAATTATGTTTTTTACATTAACGGATATAATACCAAACAAGCAAACGGCTTTAGAAATTATCCATCAAGGGAATGCTAAAATACATCAAAACCAAAGATAATATAAGCTCTCATATCATGCCACTAAGAAACAAGATACGCGTGTGCAAGCTCCAATCCTAGCATCCTCTATCACCATACATCTCTGCAAGCTCCAATCCTGCAATCAAAACAAGGGCAAGCGTAAATTAACACCATAAGGACACATTTATACTCCAGGACAATGCACAAACCCCATCTTGTAAGATAATTACCCTAACTTAAAGCCATGAAATGGTCACTTACATATTTTGTTGAAGGCTACAATGTCACAACTCTGAACATACTCATTAATTGGTTCGACAGTAAGATGTTCCTCAATGAGAGTGTCAACAGAGACCAGGTCATCAACAATTGTCATCATTATTTGCAACTTCTTAATCCCGTACCCAACAGCTACAAGTTTGGCTGCACCATTAAGAAAATAATAATACCGAATTAGCATCAAGACTAAAATTTGCAAAACAATACATTAGCTTCCACACTAATAACACAATAATATGTCCTCTTTAACAACAAATAAACCTTGGATGAAGGAAGAACTTACATGCTCCCCAATGCAAGCCTTCCAAGTGGACACTTCTTACAGCCTCCTCAAGCTTTTTCATGTCAGTTTCATCATCCCATGGCTTCACATCCAACAGAACCGACGACTTGCCAGACTCTTTCTTCTTTGTTGATGCCTTGATAGAAGCTGCACGTTCTTCCGCAGCCTTCTTCTCCTCTTCGGTCTCTTCCCCAAAGAGATCAACATCGTCATCATCGTCATCCTCAGCAGCTGAGGCCTGAAAATCATATCATGTTCTAACACATCAGTATAACAATCTTATGCAAGTTTTTCAAACTGATAAAGCAACACAGTCCAACTTCGCAAATTTCAATTATCCTTAAATATATGGAAAATTAAAACGAAGACATCCAAATACGCACTCGGTAAATAGGGAGGAAAAATAATTGCCTTTGTATCAGCTACAGGCGGTGTAGCAATTGCTTCCCCGGTGACAGGAGCAGATCCCTCAATAGTGACACCAGATCCTTCTCCGGTTACACCACTACAACAATGAATATAATCAAATAATTCAAAACAGTGTTCACAAATCAAAGAAATCCATTAGAACTAGTAACAAACAAAAAAACAAATCCATCAAAAGTTTTACGAACTTACGAAATCCTAAGAAGAGCAGCAATGTGGTTGTACCACCTAGACACATTCACAAATTCGGAAGAAGGGGCCTTTGAAAGAGCTGCATACACAGTGATATCATCCTTGGAAGCCTGATATCCAGTGATGTAACTGCGAGCAAGCAAGTAGTCATCGAGTTTCTTCAGGCCGGAGGCCGAGTTGACGTCAAAGAATGTGACTGCCATTGCTAGGTCTCCGGTGATTTTTCCTGCCACCCATACAAAAAAAAAAAAAAAGTCTTTCAACCCTAGATGATTACCACAGAAAAATATACATTATTTACATAAAATTCAAACATAACTATCAGTGCCAAATATCAATTACTAGAAAATTAAAAATCTTTCTAGGGTTTTACTGAAAATTCCTAATCAATTTAGTTCTAGGACTGAAAGAAAAACTAGAAAACGATTTCAATTGACTGTGAAAACGAAATTACCACACAGATTCATGAATTGCATATCCAAAAACACTCTGATTAGATAAAAAGTAAGGATCTTTAGCAATGGATGTGAGATTACCTGAAGAGCGAGAGAGCTGCAGAGCCTGAGAGAGAGAGAGTGAGGTGGATATTTTTAGGGTTCTAACGATTTTATAAGCAATTGGATTTCCTGGCTACATGCGGAATCGTTTAAATGGGCCGGTCCGAAACAAACAATGGTACGGCCCAACAAGTTTAAATAATATTGGTACGACAGAAGACGACACAAGATACGCCGTCGTTTTATGTTCTTTGCTCGCTTATGGCCTAACCCACCTGCGTCGACCTCGAGCAATTCCCAATTTCCAGTGGCCGGTAGGAAGGAGAAGAAGAGGGAAGAGAGTACAGAGAGAGAAGAAAGGAATGCCGAAGAGAACAACACACACGTACTCGAGCGAGGACGCAGCTCCGGATGGACCTGACTCTGATCTCTTCGTCTATTACTGCAAGCACTGTGGATCCCACCTCCTCATAACTGGTTCTCTCTCTCCCCTCTCTCCTTAGATACATAGATAGATATATATATATATATATATTGGTTTTACTTGGATTAGTTGTATGACTAGAAATTTATAAGCTTGAAAGGAAAATTTGGTTAATGCTAATTTAAATCGTAATTTTGTATTGGGTATAATCGCTGTTTCTGAAAAGATGGTTTCTTGAATAATATTTTGGGGGCTACAAACTATACTGAAGTGTGTGTTGTGTAAGATACCCAATTGCAGAAAATGCCGAAGAGGAAGACGGACAAGGCTTATGTGTTGGACAAGAGCAAGCATCTTGCAAGGCTCAACATTGCTGAGGCTGGAAAGGTTTTGTTGAAAAGGTGCTTAATTTCTTTAGTCTAAGTTAAAAATTGGGTGTTGTCACTGATGTATGTATGTTTAACACCAGCTGATCACCGGCCCTCGGTTTCTTGTAGTTTATTTCGTATTTGGGAGAGTATTTTGCAACTACTCCTTTTTTAAGCAAAGCTTGATTTTGTGATTAGTTTTTCGAGTACAATTGTTATGACTTTGCAACATTGTTGATGCCTTGAAATCTTGGTTGATATAATTATTCAGGGGGGAAGGGAAATTGGAGAAGCAATTTCGAATGAACTGTGTGGGTTGTGGACTCTTTGTTCTCTATCGCTCTGAAGAAGACTTGGAAGGTGCTTCTTTCATTTATGTTGTTGATGGTGCTCTAAGCACAGTTGCTGCTGAAACCAACCCACAGGTATGAAGAAAATTTACAGAAGGCTTTTTACCAACATCTTGTGTGGTACTCCGATTCTGGAAAAGGATTATTTTCTATAAATAAAGGGCTGTATATGTCTCACTATATCCTATCCTCCTTGTAATGCATCTTTTGGATTGTAAACATAGATTTTGGGCCGGCAACTAAGCAATTTGTTTCTACATGAGCATAGCAATTCCCTTTTGCAATGTTGTCATGTTTTCTTTTTATGAACATCCATATATAATCACTCCATCCATATTTACTAATTGGGTAATGTGATGTGTGTAGGATGCTCCTGTGCCACCTTGTATATCAAACCTAGAAGGGGGACTCGTTCAAGTGGCTATAGAAGTGGAAGATCGTGCACAACGCTCAGCAATCACAAGTAAGAGAAAATATTAAATGGTTTTCTGTCATCTTATTCAGCATGCAATGCTTGCTTGTTAGGTCAGATTACTATCATAAGTCAGAATTTCCTGCATGTACTTGAATTGGATTTTTGGATTTCTTGTATGACAAGTACTAGTCCTTTTGAGGTCTGTATGCATCCCACAACACCTGTAGTTGGCAGTTTTAATATGTAATACTTGCCAAAAGTTAATTGTCGGCTGGAAATTTAGATCGCTGATAATTTACACACTTCTTGCTCTTATGCCAGGAGTGAATGCTGATGATGTAAGAGTCACTGTAGCTGCACCTGCTGCTCGGGGAGAAGCAAACAACGAGCTCTTGGAATTCATGGCCAAAGTATAATTCTGCTTTTCTTTGTTAAATTTTTAGGATCCCAATCTTTTGGAACAAGTGTTAATTTAAGCCTTAACTCAATTGCTTTTTTGCATAGGTGTTGGGTCTGAGACTAAGCCAGATGACTCTTCAGAGAGGGTGGAATAACAAATCAAAACTCCTTGTGGTGAGTTAAACGAGTTTTACTATCTCTCTTTCTCTCTCTCACTCATTCATTGGGTGGCTTCTTGATGATCATAATCTGTTTCAAATGTCCCTGAGAAAGCGATATCGGTTTTGTCAAAAGAAGTTTTCCAAGATTGTATACATTAACTTCGGTGTTAGACTCTATTCACTGATTTAGTTTCTGGATGCACAAATACATGATACATCTACTCTGAAAAACTTAGGATAGGACAGCTTATCAAAGTAACGGTACTGTTTATAAAATAATAGCAATCACAAGTAACGGTAGCATGAATATAAAAGCAACGTATGAGGATGACCCCTAAATTACCTATGAGTTATAGTTGCTTAAGGACATGTGACGTGCCAATTTAACTAAGAAACTTCTTATGTACTAATCTAACTTATCTTGCTAGCTTTCTTCCTTATCATTTGGTGATTGTTTCAGGTAGAGGATTTGTCTGCTAGGCAAGTATATGAGAAACTTCTGGAGGCTGTGCAACCTTGAGTCTTTACAGTGCAATTTCAAATGTCAACTCTAATGAATAACATCAGTCGACGTGTATGTTTACAGCTTACCCTGGACATCAGCGGTACAAATTATTCTTGTGTTAGTTGTGATGCAATATGAATCTTCAATTGTACAATCCCGAGTCTTTTAGGCAATAGCTCCATATAACTCATCTGTACTCTTGTACTTGATAGTGATAAAGGTTTGGTTGATTATATGCACCATTTCTGTTTCCGTTAGAACCCACTCTCTCTACTCTCACCTCTGTGAAAGATGTTAGCAATGTGATAAATAAGATTAGTGTCAATTTTTGCGCTAGTAGGGAAGGGTTTACGAAATGTGATTCCTCGTGGTAGTCAATCACGCAAATGCTGCCCGAAATTCAAACAAGATTAGTGTCAATTTTTGTTTAAGACAAGTTGGCTTAGGCATGTGGATGGAGTAACTGTGAGCAATATCCTTTGGCACATGGTTCTTGCTTACGAGAATGATGCACGTTGCAGAATTTACAACATATATTCAGTGTTTGTGTCACCAAACAAACCCTCAAAGCCAAACGTTATAACAAGTGATTAGGAATGTATTAAAGTTTAATAATACTTGATTATTAAAACAAACTAACAATCTGTTACATCGGAAATGAAACTACGAGTACAAATCCTAGATTAAAGTTAAAATCGACGCATAAAATATAAAACCACCAAAAGGAAATATGCTCCTCAGTTTTAAGCAGTGTGTGAGAGGAGCTAGAAGGTACATGGTTCGAAGTTGGCAGCGCACTTCTCCGGGAGCTGCATGGCCATGTTGCGATCAATTCCAGAGATCGGAGGGCCATTGACGAGCACACAGAGGCAAGGCTGGCCAAGAGCTTTGAGGGCATTGCAGCAAGTCTCACTCGGCGGAATGGGGCTGAAAGGAACAACTGCTACTCTGCAGGGTATTAGCTGAACTAGTGCCGAGAAGAAAGTGCTTGTACAAGTAGTTCCCTGCCCTTGATCCACCAAACCTGTCATCACTAACACAAACACCAAAATTGGAAGAGCCATAATTTTCCTGCTAGTAAACCTCATCTTAATTGAAAGTTAGAACTAAGATTAACCGTTAATTATGCTTTGGTAGTGTTAGGGAGAAGGTGTCTCGAATTTGGATTTATAGGGGATGACGGGGGCCTCATGCTATCATGCATGTCCCTCCTACTCAAAGGTCACACCTATGATGCCATTATTTTCCAGCTCTGTTGCTCATCGGTACACAAAAACTAGTCAAAAATACAGTGTGCTAGTTGTTGTAGTTGTTCAACTCAAATTTCATGACCCTTTGTATTTTCTATAATTTATTTATAATTTTCCAGCTTATCCCTAATCAGTTTCTTCATCCTATCGACTACGAAAATCACTCAGAAAACGTCCTGCACCTTTCAAACGCATGGTGCAAATCGAAACAGTTCAAAACAAGTAAGAAACCAAAACTAGATATTCAAGAATGCAAAGAAATGGTAAAACTATAATTGCTGGAGGAGCAAAAGAATGTCAGTACATGATAAAGAGATAAATAATGACACGACACAATTGGCCGTACCCGACCTTCTTTATTACAATTCAGATCAACCACAAACGCCTTTTCACAATGTTGTTCTGATCGTTATAATACGTTATGATTTCAACATGTAACAAGTTGTCAAACTTAATCTTTGTTTCCTTTGAGATTGATTACTGCAAGCTCCTGTTCAACAAACTCTCCTGCATGAATGGGCGGGTATTTGCTCGCAAGCGGGGATTCTGCAAAGTGACCTAAGGGCTTCAACACAGCATCAGATGCTATGTGCGCAAACAACTACATGGCAAGAAACGTCACAACTAAGCATACAGTGCATTTGGATATTTATTTATATAAAACCAAAGAGAACGAGATGGTATAATGACAACAATATGACTGGCTTCACTCACTGTTGAAGATACTCTCCATAGTAAGCGATTTTGCTCCGTTGCTAGTTTGATTGCATCAATCGTCCTGTTTGTTATGATAACTTCATGCATTCCAGCTATGCAATCTCCTGCAGTCAGCCATTCTATCTGCATTGAAAAATTGTGTGAATGGAATACAACTAGCATAAAGATTTAAAATGCAACACATGCCGAAGGAAACCAACCTAAAACAGCTATATGCATCAAGGAGAACTTAATTTTTAGCACACATAATTGACAAACCTACTTTTTTTTCTTTGGTACAATTAGCACACCAAATTTAATTTTTAGCACCGTTTTATCTTTCAAACATAAGACCTGCATAACCTTTTTCTTTGTTGCTACTTAAACATCTACATACATGATAATATATCAAAAGTTCATTGATGAAAAAGAAACACCAATTCCCATCTCCCTGCCAATTTGAAGTATGATTAGATAGATATCGAACAAGATATTGTTCCAGTAGTTAAATTAAAGTTTGAATATGTCTTTCAAAAGTTAGGAAACATGGAATGTGTAAAATGTATTTTCCATTGGCGTAACTGTATTCCAAAATTCAAATTGTTTTCTAGTGACAGTCACTGTAGTCCGTTGGCAACTAGCTTTGAAAACTATTCGATTATTACTTTATTACTAAGCACAACAGTTCAAATATTTTTACCTGCTTCCCAGTCTGAATGAGAAGACATCCTACAGGAACCTTCACCTCAACTTTTTGCCCATTTTTAAGCCAAATATTCAGACCTGGGAATCTACTTCTGCCGTGAATAGTTATAAAGTTGAGGTCATAATGATATCCTGCAAACACAGTACCCTCTTGGCCATAACGCCGAAGGTCACTTCCTGTTGGAGCTAGAAGGTGCGGTCCCTGGGTTCGAAAACAAAGGGCACTTAGCATAAAAGGCATAAACTTATCCAGGAATCGGCGAATGCAATGGAAGAGAGTCTAGTTCATGACACGACTCATCCACAAGTTGGTGATTGTCGAAAATGCAGCATGTAGACAAAATGCATGTTATTGCTCTATAAATGACCACAAGGCAATGTATTTAATATAGTTATAAAGTGATTGAAGAATATGACCAGTCCAAATTCATCCTTATAAGTAGGAGAAACAAAACAAAACTAAGAAGTGTTTTAAAATAAAACACTAGTGGCGTTATGGAGCAAAGCAGAAGGTATTCAATAGAATGCAACTTGAATTGGGAACACATATGTGGCAGGGTGGTTAAAGATAAGAAAAGTGATGGATACTCGATATAGAACCTCGCATGGAATTGAAAGGCATATAGACATGTATATACATATGAATATAGACATGAATGCAAGTTTCGATTGACAGCCATTGGTCACCTGCTTCATAAGAGAAGTGAATGCATCCTTTGGCAAGCCAAATCCAATGGCAGCCATTTCAGCAACAGCCTGGAAAGAAAGAAAGAAGGTAAACATTTTAATGATGAATATTTTGATGATATTGGACGATTTACAAAACAAGCACGCAGCTTGAACGATCTGAAAACACAAATCAGTGGCTCACCTCTATTGCGGAAATCATCTTGTAACCCCACGAATCCATGGTATCTTTCCATTCAGGAAACTCCTCGGGTACGACGGGCTCTGCATTAAGCTCCTAGAAAACAAGAATAGCATCACTATCATCTTCTTCATCTTGATCATGGCAAGTAGAACAATAAGCATTGACTTTTAAACAGTGTTTGTGCAAAGTGAAAATCAGAAAAGCAAAGAAAGAAGAGACCTGAAAGCGGGTTTTCGAGGGTCGAGGACCCACTCTCCACATGTATCGCCATTTGCGATCTGCCCCTTTGGGGATGGATGGCTGGGACTCTTTGGGTATTTCCTTCAATTTCTCCTGCATTTCTTCATCAACAAGGCTTCTGGGGACTTCCACGCCTTCCGGTGTCACACCAACCTGTAATGTGTTATCCCCATCTCACTTTCCAAGTTTTGAGCAACAACAACCGGATTTGGCAATTTCAATTCACACCACAAATGACCCAATTTTACACAGTTTCTATTAAATACAGGTGATAAAAAAAATGGATGAAATAAAAATCAAAAGGGTACCCAGATGAGCCCCCAATCAGCAATCACCGAATTGGGTTTCAAAATATAAATTTTCAAATTTTTTCATTTGTGGGCGACATTTTCTTGGGAAACAAACAGTTCAGAACCCCACCTGGTAATGCAATTGGGGCCTCTCCTGGAGTCGCTTGAACTCCGGCGGACTGTCGAAGTACCTCTCCATCATATCAAGGAAGCGATCGTTGTCCTCCGCCGTACATCTGGGATCCTTTACCAACAGAGCTCCCGTTTCTCTCAGACTCCGACTAACCTCGCCGCACAACTCCTTCACTCCGGCCTCCTCCGATTCCAAGTACGCGCCCAGATCTACCACCGTCAGCTCCATCTTATCGATCCCAAATCCAAAAAATTTGATACGAGATTCTTGATTTTTGAGGGCTTATAAATGTTTGGGGATGGCGGGAGATTTTTCTATTTAATTTTGTTTCTGTTTTTATTTTTTCCAATGTTTGCATTTTAAGCGTCAAACGTTTGAGTCAGCGGAGAGATGCGTGTCGTGTGTAACACAAATTGTTTTTGTATTTTCGTGTGTAACACTAATTGTTTTTGTTATGTTACAGTAATAATGTTCTTTGATTCGCTTTCCCTTCGTTGTTCTGTATTATTCTGACACGTGGACGTGGCAATCTGAAGTGGATCGTACCAACGGTTTGCCGCGAAACTTGGAACTCCTTGGGTCAACAAGCCCAACCCAATAGAATGATTGGGCTGGTTCGAGGTCAATATAGAAGATAGCCCAACATTTTACGTCCAACAATATGTCCCAAGACACTATAGTCTAACGCATTCTGCAATAAACACAAGTTATGCATTTTTATTTTTTTTTCAGGAAACATGGTGATTTTTCAGAATTTACTTGCATTTGTATTAATAATTGGTTCTAAAAATATTTTCACCAAAAACGCTTTCAGTCATTTTAAAAATATTTTCAAATGGGCTTTATATTTCTTTGGACGCCTCTTCTCCTTCATAGGGACATAAACGAGAGTTGAGTCGACCTACTTCGATCCCTCCAAGAAGTTCAGTAAAGCAATATTTAGTGTTTTTTTTCCAACCTACTTCAATCCAAACTCATCTAATAGAAGTCGTTCTTCTTTCTCTCCTCTCTCTCCTCTCTCTTCTTCTCAACCTTGAATTAAATCTTTACAAATGCTTACCCGAGCTAAATTCTTATGATTCATTTTAGTTAACCTCCTTTTGAATTTTGTAAGAACTAAAAAGGAACATGCAACTTGCAACACTTTCATTAAGGGCTGTTAAAATCACTCTCCACCTTTGAAGACAAATTTCATCCGTTCTTCATTTATGTGTTTAACTCATTCTTCTCTTTGGTTCTAAATTAGTAGTTTTTTTTCTATTTATTTATTGGTGTAATAAGACGTTTTTAAAATATGAGAGCACATCATGGACAATAGAAATAAAAGTATGATCAATTTTAGAAGCATATATTTTGGACCAGAAAAGGCACGATGACATGAGTCAATATCATGGGCTTAAAAGACACCTTGATATGTGTGTGGATTGAAGGCTCAAGACCTATAGGGTAGGCAGATGTCGGGCCCTTTGAGTTTTTGGTGAGGTATGCTCACGTTGTCGGGGTAAAACTGTCATATTGAACTAAAAATCTACATGTCATTCTTTTATTATTTGTGATTAATTTATATCTCCACATTACCCATTTAAATTGGATAGAGGAATGGGATAAAAGCTTTTATAGGTGGAGGGGTCTCATGATGTATTAGGCAGACCGGCTATGTTGTGCTAGTATGATGCAAACTAGCTCTGCCGACAACTACATGAAGTTATTGAGAGGGCTCTAGCAGGTAGTGGCGTCGTAGCACGAGACATGACAGAAAACTCTTGAAGAGTCAACCCTCCCCTCCTTATGTCGTGGAAGGCACGTTGGCAAAAGTGGGATATCATGAGCCCAAATGACACTTGATATATGTGTAGGCTACAGGCCCATAACCTATATGGTAAGCATATGCTAGCCTTTGAGTTATGGTGTGATATGACATCGATGTTAGGAGTAAAATCATTATATTGAGCTAAAAGTCTACGTATCATTTTTCTATTAAATGTAATTAATTTATACCCCACATTAACCATTTAAATCGAAGAGATGAATGGTAAAAAAAGCCTTATATATTCTCATAAAGATAAATCTGGAAAAGGATCCATCTTTCTCAAAAGTGTAAGTTTTCACTCAAATTAGTAGCATAATAAAAATATAATATACACCTCCACCATTATAAAGCCACACCTACTTTTGAGTTGGAAACTTCACCATAAAATAATATAGCAAATTGCCCTCGGACAAAAAAATGTGAACAGTTACTAAAAAAACCTATACAACAAAACAACTGTTATGTAAAACGTGGGTTCGAACTCTGTCGGCTTCCTAATTTAACGTTTAATCTAACAAATTTATCATTTGACAAAAAAAATATATATTGGGGTGTATTCAATTGAGAATTTGAGAGACTTTAATGGATTTTTATGGAGTTAATTGATTTGTAGAGATTCCATATAAAATTTTGATTCAATTCTCTCGAAATCTCATGAGAAGAGGCGAGATATGCGGATGCTTAAAAGTTAAAATACAATACGAAATCTCTCCAATTATCTCTAATTCCTCAACTTTCTCTAATTCTTTAAAATCAATTTCTAATTGAATACACCTGGAATGTTATAAACTTATTTAAAATTTTAATTGAATACATCCGGATTTTTAAGTATTTTAATAAAATATCTTAAAATTTTAATTGAATACATCTTGAATTTCGTAGAATCACTTAAAAACCTGATTAAATACTCTAGAATCATTAAAAGAATTAAAATCTTTCAAAATCTCAATTGAATACACATCTAAATCCGAAAATCATGTCAACTATAAATTTAAAATGTTGGACACCATTCATATGAGTTTTCACACACAACGTATGCACCTAGCAGACTCGTTGAAATTCTCGAACACTTCCTCATGTCTCTGACCAAGTCTGTTGAATTTTTCTCACACACAACATATGCACAGAAAATAGAAACATTTTATTTAACTTGGAAATGATTTGCATGCATAATCAGTGCATGAGTGAATATAAAGATAGGAAGTTTTGAGTTGTTTCCTTGCAAGCTAATTATATTTGGTTTAATTGAAACCTTCTATTTTATGCCAATGAGTTACTATTTTATATTAATATATATGTGTTTGTGCCGAGAGATGGTAGAGACGTCGGAGGTTGAAGGTTTTAGCGGGGGTAGAGAGCGCTGATCAGAGAGAGTCAATAGCTGGATAGTACAAGAGGTAGTAAGTGTGTTCTCTTAATGGGAGAGAGTATGGTGATAGAGTAGAAAGATGATTATGATTTTTATTAATTTGGTCGTTGATGTGGGTTGGGCTTTTTTTTATTTAAAATTTTAATTATTTTCTAATTATTTTTGTCTTTTAAAATTATTTTCTTGAACTGTTTTTGTTTTAAAATAAATTTTTACTTTTTAACTTCTTTAGATTGTTGTTGCCCTTTTTTGGCGTTTGAGGCTTCAACTTTTTTTTCCTTTCTCTTAGAAACCCACTTAATTATTAAAAAAAAAACATTTGTATAAAATACTTAAAAATGGTAAACATGGATTTTTATTAAACGGAGGAAAGCAAAATTTATAGTAATTTTAGTGGATGGGCCATTCAAATGCATTTTTTTATTATGGAAAAAAATCACATGTATTTGTGTAATTTTGGTTTGTTTATTGCTCCTAGTTAATTTTATATCCTTTCAAAATACATACGAATATTTAATTCAACTAAAAAGGACAATAACGATGTTTGATTTCTAAGGAAGTTAAAAAGAAAATATATTTTAAAAGAAAAATAGTTCAAAAAATTAATTTGAAAAGATAAAAATAATTTGAAAATAATTAAAAATTTAAATAAAAAAGCCCAGCCCATGTCAATGACTAAATTAATAAGAATCATAATCATCCCTCTACTCTCTCACTCTACTCTCTCATAAAGAGGGGCAGACTTAGCCGCCTCTCATTCTCTGCAGGTACTGCCTCTCTCTGCTCCTTGCTCTCCATCCCTCCTACAGCCCTCAGGCTCCGACGTCTCTACCATCTTTTCTCTTTTCTCACGCACAGATACATATATATAGATATATTTATATATATCGCCCCAGCTGCAGGTAATATTTTTGTACTCACTTCTATCCATTTGCTTTCTCCCAATCCCTCGTTTGGTTCCCGAGGAAATATACTGACAATGAAGCAAATATGAATGTTTTATTCTTGCGTTTTTCAAATAATGAATGAACGATTGTTGCTCTTGGCTCAGTTGATTGAAAAGTTATATGTATATATGTATGTATATGTATATAGCGTCTTTCGGTTGTCTGCAAAATGACGAAATGGAAGGTTGAATAATTTTTTTGTTTTCATTTTCTATCAATTTCTTGGCAGCCAAACGGGAATTAATTGTTTACCCGTTTATATAATGGCTGTATTTTGCAAGAGAATGCTTTCGTGACCTATTTTAGAATTTTTCTTGAAATTTGTGTCTTTTCCATTAATCTTTGTTCAAGTTCGTATGCATTTTTAATTAGTAGGAAAGATGGAGGCTTTCCATGTTTTCGAATTGGGTATCATATGATAATGGCTGGAGCAAGTGCTTATGACTTGGGCATCTTGACAATATTATCAGAATAGGGGGTGAAAATGGCTGGAAAGTCGAATAAGGGGAGGAACCGTAGAGGTGTGAGCAATGCTGTGGTCCCATCTGATGCTCCTGTGAAAGATAACTCAAGTGCTTCAGAGCCCATTAAAGCTGAAGACAATGGTGTTCCAGCTGTTGAAGAATCAACTGATGCTAGTCTGGAGGTAAAGGAGTCTGAAACAGAAAATTCAATCAGCCATACTAAGCAAGGTGAATTTAGTATTTGGGCCTTCAAATATTTATTTCTGGAAAAGACCTCTTGTTGATATGCCATTCCCATGTTCAACATTTTGTCTGATCTTTACAATGTCCTATTTTCTTTTCAGTAGAACAAAAATTTTACCACATGAAAGAAGCAAAGTAGATGCCAACATACATAAACATGTAGACATTTACTTAAACTCACATGTGTGCATGCATCTGCGGGTACTCGTATACTCTAATCATGTTTGCCTAGATAATTTGGATAGATAGAAAAATAGTTACATTTCTTGGTAAATAACAATTTGATCCAAGAACCAGATACAAAAGACATGTTCTACACTTCATATTTTTGTTGACAATTTTAGGATGAATAGAATTACTTATACAACGACAAGACACGAACATTGCTTGGACATATAGGGAAATGATAAGTTATATATATACATATATGATTGCAGTCACACATGCACACCATATACACATATGTAGCTGCATTCATATTCAACAAAATAAAGGAAGAAGATCAAGAGTGAAGCCTTGTTCTTTCTTTCTTTCTCCCTCTCAAGTGTCTAATTTTGTTGTTGCATTGGTGTCATTGAAAGAAATTTGCTCTGACACAGGATATCAGCGATCTCTGGATTTTTTTACAACAAACGTTATGTGTGCTGAGTTTTTTTTTATCCTACAAAAAAAAAAAATATATATATATATATATGTGTGTGTTTGACACTTCTTTAGAGGCAATTCCAATGCATTACTTTAGCTGGATTCCCTTAGTTTTGAGCAAATAACAACTGAATTTCTTCGGAGTAAAAGTTCATGGTTGAATGCTCATATAGCTTGCCTGTCAAGAGTATTTCCCTTCAATAGCAATTTGTATTTATGTCTTTTATTATCATTAGCAGAACCTTTAGCTTTCTCATTTGGTTATCGAAAAAGCCGTCTATCTCATTCTGATAATCCATGTCCGTGAGAGTGCAGGTGACCTTCATCTGTACCCAGTTTCTGTCAAGACACAAAGTGGCGAGAAGCTTGACCTACAAGTGAGTTAATTTTGATTGCTATTAATATAATTTTTTATTTAATTTGCTGCAAAATGCAAAAGGTAATGCAATTTGAGCACCTGTTCTCATATTTAGTTGACACATCTAATAGTTCAACTACAGAAATTGAGATGTCTATGTCTCCTAGTTAGATATTTTGTGTCCTTCCACTGTCACGTTTTGTTTGACTGTATCCATTATAATTTCCAGTTGAACCCAGGAGACTCTGTTATGGATATAAGACAATTTCTGCTTGATGCGCCAGAGACATGTTTCTTCACATGTTATGACTTATTGCTACACACAAAGGATGGCTCCACTCATCATTTGGAAGACTTTAATGAAATTTCTGAAGTTGCTGATATTACCATTGGTGGCTGTTCCTTGGAGATGGTTCCTGGTATACTAACTCTCTGTTGCTTTGGGGTTCCAAGTCTTAAAAAGGATCTTCTAATGTAAATATATTTTTTGGCAGCTTTATATGATGATAGATCTATACGGGCTCATGTTCATCGTACGAGAGAATTGCTTTCCCTTTCTACACTTCATGCGTCACTATCGACATCACTTGCATTACAGTATGAGACTGCACAAAACAAAGTGGCGAGCCCTGGAGGTTTGAGATATAGTTCATTTAACATTAAGTCATAATCTTTTCATTTATCTTACCTGTTATCGAGATTTGGAAGTGCTTTAACTTGGCACTCCTGTAATTCTCTGTGATCTAGATACTGTGAAAACTGAGGTCCCAGAGCTTGATGGTTTGGGTTTTATGGAGGACATTGCTGGTTCATTGAGCAATTTGCTATCTTCACCCTCAAAAGAGATCAAATGCGTGGAGAGTATGGTGTTTTCATCCTTCAATCCTCCACCAAGCTATAGAAGGTGAACCATGACATCTCTTACTTGCATCTGATAACATAAAGATAATTTCCCCCTAGAAAATGTCTTAACTATGTACTGTTTGGTGTTTTTGTTGTCAGGCTCGTTGGGGATTTGATTTATTTGGATGTAGTAACATTGGAGGGTAATAAACACTGCATTACTGGGACTACAAAAATGTTCTATGTCAATTCGAGCACGGGGAACACCCTTGACCCTAAGCTGAGTAAAAGTAATTCCGAAGCAACCACACTTGTTGGACTTTTGCAAAGGATTAGCTCTAAGTTCAAGAAAGGTACTATAAATGGTTTATACATTATTTACCTGTATTATTTATTTATTTTTTAAATTTTGAAGCTTACAGATGTTTGATTAATTATCTTCTACTGTTTCCCATTTGAAGCTTTTCGTGAAATTTTGGAGTGGAGGGCATCTGCACATCCTTTTGAAAATGTGCAGTCTTTATTGCCACCAAATTCATGGCTAGGGTTGTATCCAGTTCCAGGTTAGTTGAACTTAATTGTACCTGAATTTTTACTTCAAATGAGGATCTTTGGGTGGTAGAAGGTGGCACTCTCCTTGGGCAAACTTTTATCTCATATTTAGCATATTTAGCAGTCTGGCCAATTGGCTGGTTGCCTCTTTCAGGCGTTTCTGCTACTGATGAAGATTACTGTACTATGAATTCTTCCCTTAAATATAAAGGAAATAAATTATAACGATTTTAAGTTTAACTCTTTGTGTTGGTTTGGTATATATTGGATGTGAAACCTGCCTTGGTTATGATACTTGAGCATGATCATTGTTTCTTGTTGTTTTTAAGCTGCCATTATATCTGACTTTGCCTTCAATTTAGAGTTCAACAAATTCTCAGTCATAATTCTATATGTTTTCTTTGTCTGGAACCTTTTGCAAAATTCTTATCAGCTCGTTTTCTTTTTCTCATGTCTTTTGTGGCTATGAATAATCCACAAATGACAACGAATTTCACCATAATCATTCTTAAAGTAGGAATGTTTAACCACATTACATGCAAATCATTTTCAGTTTGTTTGTGGTGAATATTCTTGTTTCACTATTTTGACCATTGCAACTTAATTGTAGGGTGTTGTTTTCTAAGGTTGTCTTGTTCATGTATTTGTTACTTATGGCACTATTATAGGGCATAACGAAGTTGGTTTTCTGAGTTTCCTTGACGTTATGCTTTATCTTTACATATAAATACATTTTAAGGGATCTTCTATTGTCAGATCACAAGCGTGATGCAGCTAGAGCAGAGGATTCCCTTACTCTTTCATATGGGAGTGAGCTAATTGGCATGCAAAGGGATTGGAATGAGGAGTTGCAATCTTGTAGGGAATTTCCGCATACAACTCCTCAGGAAAGGTAATGATTTCCGTTAAAATATTGGGTTCTAATCTAGTTATGTATGTCCTTTATAATTTTCCGGTAATTATTGTCACTCAAGGTTTTGTGTTTTATATTGTGTCTTTATCTCTCACAAAGTCCTTATTTTGTAGAATTTTGCGGGATAGGGCTCTGTACAAAGTGACTTCAGACTTTGTTGATGCAGCTATTAGTGGTGCTATTGGAGTTATTAGTAGATGCATACCTCCTATAAACCCAACCGATCCAGAGTGCTTCCACATGTGAGACTGGCCTGAAACAGATTACGTTAATTTTCTTAGTAATGCTATACTTGAAGACTTTCAGTTAGGACATTATGTCTATGAATCACTTTGTCAGCTGCCTAAATGGCGAGTAGTTTTGTGTTAATAACTGTAACTCTGTAAAAACAATGTCACAGCTCCTCAGTATGCTAATTATTGCTACCTTTTAATTGCCTTTTATTGAAATAATTTTTTCAGCTGTGTAGGCTAATTAGATCCCACTTTACTGTAATTCTGCTGATATTGGCAATATGTTATACATATTTGGTTTGTGCACATGCATACATGTATTTTGATTCGCTTTTCCTATAGGGGGCACATCATTTCCATTTGAGGGTTTCTGCATTGAATTTGAACTTTGAGGCTCTGCTTTAAGTTATCTCGACATATTAGACATGCTTGTTTTGATAGATTTTGGTACTCATGTACTTCCCAGGAAATATATTTCTTAAGCATATGGTTGTAACCTTGATTCTCATCGCATGTGCATGCATATTGTGATGATAGATTAAATTACAATCATATGTTCAATGTCTATTGAATTGATATAAGATTTTGGTCTTTTTGGCTCTAGGTATGTTCACAATAATATATTCTTCAGTTTTGCTGTTGATGCGGACCTTGAGCAACTGTTTAAGAAACATGCATCGTATTCTAGTCCAAAGATAGGGGCCACTGGTTTTTTACACAGTTCTGAGAAGGCTCCTGACAGTTTGTTGCATGGAGAGAGTGCAATTCCCAATGGAGAAAAATGCAAAGGATCAAGTACGGTTGATGATGCCACTGAATCCTCTACTGATGTTTCTGCCGATACTCAATTGGGTGAAACTGAGCAGGCTACTTATGCTTCTGCAAATAATGATTTGAAAGGCACTAAGGCGTACCAGGAAGCTGATGTCTCTGGACTTTATAATCTTGCTATGGCCATAATCGATTACAGGGGGCACAGAGTAATAGCTCAGGTGTGCCTCGAATCTGATGTTCTTTCTATGTTCTATAACTTTGTTACTCTTATAGAAATTGGTATTCTTAAGGCTATAGCTACCAAGTTGCAAACATCATGGTTTTTAGAAGCAAAATTGCCTATTACAGCCTGAACTCTCATACCCCCCCTGGCTACACACCCCTATGTGCATGTGCATTTGTCTTTCTCTTATTAATTTTATTTGTATTATATATCCGGTGATAGTTTTGCTACTAAAATCTATCTTTAGGATTCTTGAAATCCAAAACTGTTGAAAAAGTAGTTATTGTTAAAGTTGCCTTTCTAATTACTGAATTTATTGATTCTATCATTCACAACAAATTTTTTTTTTTTTTTTTTTCTTTTAAATTGCCATGCTTGCTATAGATTATTTTTTATTTTTTATTTTTACTCTTTTTTGGTTTTTTAATAAGGAACAACTTTTGCTATTTGATTGCTCTCTCCTTATTCTATCTCTAACTCATTGGCATTGACACCAGAGTGTTTTACCGGGCATTCTTCAAGGGGATAAATCAGACTCTCTTCTGTACGGTTCTGTTGATAATGGCAAGAAAATATGCTGGAATGAAGAGTTTCATTCCAAGGTGAGGATTTGAAGCTTAGCATATTATATGATGCTGCCAAATGTACCATATTTTGATTTTTTTTATAATCATAAAACTGCTTTCTTTCTTTGTAAAACAGGACTTTATTGTGCAATTTCTAAGATTTTATTATGTTTAGGTGGTGGAAGCAGCTAAGCGCCTTCATCTGAAAGAGCATACAGTCCTGGATGGATCTGGAAATGTTTTCAGATTGGCTGCACCGGTGGAATGCAAGGGTATTGTTGGTAGTGATGACAGGTAAATATCTTTTTCCGCATAAGTTTGGATTCTTCTGTGTGATGTTTGACTTCTCAGAACTCCTGTGTTGATAGCTTCCTCCAAAAGAATCTCTATCTGTTTGTTGAATATTTATTCATGCAATCAAGAATTTACATTCATATAGATCTAACTTAATACACATGTTTTAACTCTGCCCCCTATTTCAGGCATTATCTCCTCGACTTGATGAGAGTGACTCCTCGTGATGCAAATTTCACTGGATCTGGGTCCAGATTTTGTATCTTGAGGCCAGAACTAATTACTGTCTATTCCCAGGTAAGATAATAATACCTTATATCAGTACTATATTTGAATTTTTTTTTTTCATAAGCTCTAAATATGAGCCTTTTGTGTATTGGGAGAAGGCCCAAGCTGCTGAGAAACCAAAGTCTAAGTCTAAAGATGGAGAAGGTATTATCACCACTGATTCTTCAGTCATCACTGATGCTAAGCAGGTAAAATTTCGCCGATTCAACTGCAGTTTATAGAGTTTATGAACGTTGCAATTTTTGTTAGACTTGTTTCTGCATTTTCAGTATGTTTGTAAAGTTTAGTCATTGATTTTTTATGTCTTATTGGTCCCTATTTGACGGGAAAGGGGGTTTTACATATCTTTTGGAGTTGGTAATAATTCCCATAGTATGTTAATAGTGTTAAAGGTACACTTATCATCTGTTTGGACAGTATGATTTTTTATCCATTTCCCAATGGACCTTAAAGTAATTTGGGTGATGTGGCTCTTTGGATGGCTTTTCACAGGACATAACGGAAGAAGGGAAAGCCACAGATGCACAAGAAAGTGCGTCTCCAGCTCCACACACTGATAGCTCTGATCCATGTGAAGAAATTCTTTTTAACCCTAATGTCTTCACTGAGTTTAAGTTGGCTGGAAATGAGGAGGTGTGGTTTTTTACTTTGTAATTTTTTTCAGTGGGTTTGAACATGTATCCATTTATTTGTTTTCTTTTTTCCAGGAGATAGCAGAAGATGAAGGAAATGTGAGGAAAGCCAGTTTGTATCTTACAGATGTTGTGCTTCCAAAATTTATACAAGACCTCTGCACGCTTGAAGTATCACCTATGGACGGGCAGACACTAACTGAAGCACTCCATGCTCATGGAATTAATGTTCGCTATATTGGAAAAGTAAGCATTATGGCTTTAATTAATACTTCTAACTTTTGTAAGTATTGATGGATAGAAACTGTGGAAGTAGTCCTTTTTCTTTTCCTTTTGAGGTTTTGCATAAAATGTAACAAACAAGGTCTGATGACTTATGTGATTGGGATAGTGTATTTGATGCATTTTGGATTATTTTAACAGGTGGCTGATGGGACCAGACATTTACCTCATCTTTGGGATCTTTGCTCCAATGAGATAATGGTTAGATCTGCCAAGCACATTCTCAAGGTGATAGGCATTTCCTTATCTGCTTGATCTGATATTATCACATTCTTTTTATTTTATAAAAACTGAGGTGTTGTCTTGTTGGCACCAGGAAATGTGGCACATTACAATGTTATTGCCGTAAAATCTACGTGACTATAAACTAACTTATTTGGTTCAGTTCTCTAGGAGGGACACAACTCCTATGATGTCAGATTTAATTGAGTGCAGACCAATGATGCTTACGTGACTTAGATACTATAGGAGTGGGGAACTTGACCTCTCGGGTACTTCCGTTATGTGATATATTTTTCTGGACCAATGCTTCAGCTGGAAATGTCTGCTCGTTTTCCTTTTATGATATTCCTTGCTATTTTATAAGAGAGTAAAAATTATCCTGTTGAGGACCAGGAAATGTGGCGTCTTACAGCATGTTACTGCCATAAAACCTTTGTTGTTGGTCATAAATGAAGCAGTTTGATTCAGGTTGCAGTTGAGAATGTAGATCGTAATGCATGTACTTAGATACTTTAATGGCGGGGAACCTGTCCCGTAAAGGACTTCAGTAGTGTGATATATTTTCTTTAGATTTATGCTGAAGTTGTAAATGGATAGTTTGTGCATTGAGTTGTTGCTTAATTACATAGACGGTTTTGGCTAAGAAATATCCTTTCAAGTTTCCCGTCAGACCATTAAACAGCATCCATTTGGCTGTTACAGTTTTGGAATTTTTATGCGTCGTATTTGCTTTCCTGCAAAGCAGTTTGTACATTTGTTTTACTTTAATTTGAACTGCAACTTTTCATGATTGATGCCTACTGTTTGTAATTGAGCTCCTATATTCTGGGACATCCATTGGAAACCATCAATTCTTGTGAGAGCTTGTTGCTTGTTTGTGCCTATTTGTACTTTGACGCTATTATTTTGGACCAAGGACATGATTGGGAAACAGTTGACTTGGATAGGTTATATATATTATAGGTGTTAAATATCGTTTTAGTTCCATCCTTTTGGCTTTCAAAATTATTGTCCAGTAACGGTAAAAAGTAAAAAACATTGAGGTCCTTGATGTTTGGTGGAAAGTGGTTCATGGTTTTCTTATTCTGCAGGATGCCTTGAGAGAAACAGACGATCATGATATTGGGCCCGCAATCACCCATTTCTTCAACTGTTTCTTTGGAAGCTGTCAAGCAGTTGGCTCAAAAGTCACTGCTAATAATATGCAGTCTAGAACACCCAAAAAAGTAAGTCTCATAGAATTTAATAGTACCAACCGATTGAAAAAATAATTTTTTGTCAAATTGTTTTCTTAGTTACAAGTTATAACTTATCTGTACAACTTCATGGCAATTCTCATCTAATTTTATCTGTCATCCTTTAATGCTCATCTGAGAACTCTTTTGCAATCAGAAACTGAAGCTATATGCATTTGAATATTAATTTTTAACTTTTGGAGAAACATAAAATTGTACCAAGTAAATCAGAGAAAATTTCGTTTATTAATTGAAAATTGTTGAGCAGGGTTTGTGACTTCAAGTTCCTTTATCTTCAGGAACAAACAGGACAGAAATCTCCAGGAAAATCATCCAAGGGTCAAGGAAAATTGAAGGATGGAGCATCTGCTAGAAAGAGTCGATCCTCATTTATGCTTGCTAGCTCAGAAACTCTATGGTCCGACATTCAACAATTCGCAAAACTCAAATATCAGGTATTAAGTATCAATATTATTGGACTGTCCTGGAGAAATTAGATTTCGTTTAATAATTTTTTGATGGATGTTCATACATGAACTTTTTGGCATGAGGAATTTGCATTTGCTTGATTTTTTCTATTGGTCGCCTATTTCTTTGAGTTTGTCTGCTTCTGCACCCACCTCTTCGACAGGTTACATATTTTTGAAAAATATGAGCACTTCATGGGGACCTGGTGATTTTATTTCAAATAATTTATCATTTGTGGTATGGGAACATTTTTCCATATTTTTAATGGCGTTTTACCATTTCCTGAGCTATATAAATTAAAATGAACTTATATATGGTTGGTGGATCTTCATGTTTATTACTTGATCCTCATATTTTACCTTTGAGTGGTGTGTATCGTTATATATTTTACCTAGTTTCCCATTGTTGATAGTTTGAGTTGCCGGAGGATGCTAGGATGCATGTAAAGAAAGATTCTGTTATACGTAATCTTTGCCAAAAGGTAACTCTGAATTCTTCTTGTCCAATGTACTTGATTGTTACTCCAATTTGTTTCAATATCAATTGAGCTTCTAAATGGCCGACAACTCAACTTTGATTTCATTTTGCAGATGGGCATTACAATTGCAGCTCGCAGATATGATCTTAACTCTGTAGCACCCTTCCAAATGTCAGATATCTTAAATCTTCAACCTGTAGTGAAACACTCAGTTCCTGTGTGTTCAGAAGCTAAGGATCTTGTGGAAACAGGAAAGATCCAACTCGCCGAGGTATGCACTTTATTGCGTGTCATTATAGCATCAGGTTCCAGATGTGAGGAAAAGTTCTCGACCAGAACAGACTTGTTGATGAGAAACTTGAAGTCAAAGCTAATTCTCAAAGATGATCAAGACCGACTTAAAAAGTTATATTAAAATTTAGAATATAACGTAGCATTTCAGGGTGTATATTTTTGTATGTTCTAGTTCTGGGATATCTACCATGAATATAAAGATGGCATAGGTTTTTATATTTAAATATAAAGATGCTGCATTTACCATGAAAATAAATATATTTCAATTCTGGAATTTTCTGAAATATAAAGCAGCATTTCAACTTTCAAGATGTTGGTGGGATTTTTATTAATTTGGAACTCTTCACCATAAGAATCTATAAAGATCTTCTATCAGTTAATTGTTGTCAATGACTCAACACCATGTTCCAATACTGATTGGTTTAATTATTTACTGTATACTTTTGTTTTCCTTCTAGGGAATGTTAAGTGAAGCCTACACATTATTTACTGAGGCATTTTCGATACTTCAGCAGGTAACTAATATTATTTGGTTGTTCTTAAACTTTCCTCGATGCGTCTATGTCTAGCACTATTATATCCTTTTTGTGATTTCAGGTTACTGGTCCAATGCATCGGGAGGTTGCTAACTGCTGTCGGTATGCATATCCTCTTTATACTTTTCAGCAGATTTTTTGTATTTATAATTAGATATTCATGATGCTGATAACATTTGAGCTAAGTATTTGCTGCGCTGAGTTTCAGGTATCTTGCCATGGTTCTGTATCATGCAGGAGACATGGCTGGAGCCATAATGCAACAGCATAAGGAACTCATTATAAATGAACGCTGCTTGGGCCTAGACCACCCTGACACTGCTCACAGGTATTGCTTTTGGTGTTTATACCTGTTTCAGTAGCTAAGATGGTGGTTGCATGTATATATTTTGAACTTAATTTTCCCGTTAGTCTTTTATTTTCTGACAGTATAACATAAACTCAAACTGTTAATTATTGAAATTCTTTATTGGTTGCTCTTTTGAGGAGTACATTATTGAAATTCGTGATTGGTTACTCTTTCGAGGATTACTATGAAGATTGTCACTGTACCTTTTTCTTAAGATGTGTTAATATTGGAATCTTGATGAGATTGTTTGTGTTTTGACATTTTGATTTACGGTGACTTATGAAAGTACCCATCCTATATTCTTATAGTGGATGTAATGTCATAATCAGTTTAAAAATTCTTTTATCTTGCATGAGAAGGTTGTTTTCTCTTTAAATATTAATTGGTTTATTTGTGTTTTTATGTTAACCTGTATAGTACTAAACAGTGTTCACACACTTGCCTATCATGGTTGATATTATTCTTTCTCTTTCGCACTCCCTTCTTTTTCTGAATCTGATGCTCTCCTTGTCTTTGCAACTTTGCTACTGCAGCTATGGAAATATGGCTCTTTTCTACCATGGACTCAACCAGACAGAACTCGCACTACGGCACATGTCGAGGGCATTGCTCCTGCTAAGTTTGTCATCTGGACCAGATCACCCTGATGTTGCTGCAACTTTCATTAATGTCGCTATGATGTATCAAGATCTTGGGAAGATGGATACTGCTCTTCGATATTTGCAAGAGGCCCTGAAAAAAAATGAAAGGCTTCTGGGGGAGGAACACATCCAGACTGCTGTATGCTATCATGCACTTGCTATTGCATTTAATTGTATGGGTGCCTTCAAGCTCTCTCACCAGGTATGTTGTGGAAGAGTTGTCTTTTTAATGTAATTTTCACTTGAACAATCTCATTCCATGCACTGGGCAACTTTATAGTGCAATTAACATTTTATAACATTTGGTGTGGCAGCATGAAAAGAAAACCTATGACATACTTGTCAAACAATTGGGCGAGGAGGATTCTAGAACACGTGACTCTCAAAACTGGATGAAGACATTTAAGATGCGTGAGCTACAGGTAAGCGGATGGCATCCTTTAGTAGCTTGCACAGTGAAAACATATTGAAGGGTGATTGCATAATATATGTACTTTAGTAGTATTTGTTTCTGATTCCTAAATTTATTTGTATCTTGTTCCAATAGATGAATGCACAAAAGCAAAAAGGTCAAGCTTTGAGTGCTGCTTCAGCTCAAAAGGCAATTGACATCTTGAAGGTACTTTGGATTTCTTCTTTTTGCTTATAAATTTGAAATTTTGTTCAATTGAAGGATAATTGGTGTGTTTCCTAAGTCATGGTCTCATCGTTACATTTCTCCTATTTCTGTTCTACATCTTTTCATATTTCTAATTATTTGTGAAGGACACAAAAAGGCCCAATAAACCTAGTCCGTCTCCTAATGCTTCCGTTCATAAAATATTCTGATGTATTGTCGGAATATTTTATCAGAAAAGAAGAATAAGAGGAACTGTGGGTAACGTCTTGAAAGAAGAATATGGAGAGATTTGTGTAATATTGCCACCATAGTGATCCTTAAACTGCTAAACCATGCTGTTTTGTGTCTGGGTTATAATTTACACCAAGAATCTTGATTTCCAATTAATAGTTTACTTTGCCTGTCAGGCTCATCCTGACTTGATGCAGGCATTCCAGTCTGCTGCCAAATCCGGTGGGTCTGGGAGCTCTAACCCCTCCGTCAACAAATCTCTTAATGCTGCAATAATTGGTGATACTCTTCCAAGAGGTAGGGGAGTTGATGAGAGGGCTGCTCGTGCAGCAGCTGAAGTCAGGAGGAAGGCAGCAGCAAGGGGCCTCTTGGTACGCCCACACGGTGTTCCAGTCCAAGCCTTGCCTCCACTTACTCAGTTCCTCGATATCATCAACTCAGGTGCGACCCCACCAGTTGCTGCAGAAAATGGAGAAACCGATGGAGCGAAGGAAGCCAATAGTCATCCTGCAAATGGCTCAGCTGATGTGAAACAAGAGCAAGCAACAGCGGAGCAGGAAGCTCAGCCTCCCGTTGGATTGGGCAAAGGCTTAGCAACACTGGACGGCAAGAAACAGAAATCGAAAAGCAAAGCCGCATCTTGAAATTTTGAGCATCGAAGTTTTATTGATCGACACCAAGGTGGGTTTTCGTTGCGAGGTTTTGATATTTTGAGGTAAGAATATTTTCTGTTGGTTTTGAGGATTAGAAACTAGTCCAAGGAATTTGTGGAGCAAATCGGTTCAATATAATTTGCCCTAGTACGTCAGGATGGAAAATTTCAATTGACATGTTTTTACGTTTATTTGAAAGCAGTTCCCTCTATTACATGTAAAACTGCCTTGATTATTTTCCTGATTGGAGGATTAATCAGCCTTCAGTTCCCTCGGTTGTTTCTGTGCGTCAAAAATGAAATAAATTGAAGGGCATTTGACAAAGGTCTGTAAATTGTTTGTTCATCATATGCTTGATAAAATTATTTTCGGAGCCGGAAACTTGGCGGATTGTAGTTTTTTTTATTTGACTTGTATCGTCTTGTTTGGATTTATAAACGTAGATCATAACTTCGTCTAAGCTCTATATCACTGTTATGTTTGAAATCCCAATTGGATTAAACTTTGGTGAACAAGCTAGATGGCCGCAGGCCCGCAGTACAACCACCAGCATGCATATGCACTTTCCATCGTTGCCGGCACCATCACACTACACTTTTGGCCTCACCCGACCACGTTATCACTAGCAGCATCCAGAAAACACATCCAATCGTACCACTTTTTGAATTTTGATGAACTACACCACTAACGTGGTAGGTAGTATCGATAACTACTTACACTTCAATGAGCAAAAAAATTGATGAAACGAGTGTAAACGGCTCAGAGTCTTGCATTACTTGGAGGAACACTCCCAAACGATGAAGAGGAGAGCATGCTTTATCAAATTGAATGGTTTTCAAGGACATGGTTCTCACTTCTCACTTCTCAAAGAAAGAAGAAGGTTTATAGAGCTTACTGTTGTTACGCTCAAACACAACTCTACACGTCACATTTGTGGACACCGTCTAACAGTGGCATGCCTATTCTCTCTTTCTCGAGCCATCTCGTGGCATTGAGGCCGAAAGCAACGCGAGACAAATGCGTGTTGAACCCAATCAAGTTTTGACGTCAGCACACCATATATGTACTCTTGATGCTTTTCCTCATCTTTCAAAACCTACAAAAAGTAATTAAAACATTTTCTTTTTAGTATGTACGTAAGTTAATAGTAATTAGTAAATCAATTCTGAAAAACAGGTAGAACCTCACAGACCTTTCAAACTTGTTGAAACTTGTCTTCTGCATAAATAAATTACACGTGCGGTATCAAAATGAAGAAACAATGGCATGATATTCCAATCAACTACCGAACAAAGTAATCGGTATTCAGAGCTCCCGGCAACCCTCTTTTTTTACAGACTGCAACAAAGGGAATCCATTTCTTCCAAATTCGAAAACCGGAAGAAACGAAAAGAGGGTTTGTGTTTGAGTTACCACTGTTGTTCCTGAATGCGCTTGGTGTGTTTGACACTGCTGATGATTACTTGCAACCTTCATCATATGGGACTCGCTTGTAAGAAAGGCATTGATCCTTTATATGCCTCATGTTGATTAGCTGCCACTTGTGCTTCCTTTCTCTTGCTTTCTGATAACCTTGCCCTGCCCTAATCTCATTGATGCAAACCTTAAAGCTTCAACACGCGTTTTCTTCATATAGCAAGTTGTTCAACCTCGAGTTCGCCTCAGGTGAATGAGTGGCTGCCGCAAGTTGTTCAACCTCAAGTTCGCCCCAGGTGAATGAGTGGCTGCTGAATCCTATCACCATGGAGCTTGTATTTAGCAAGTTCATCAAACAAATATTGCTTCAGTGCCAAAAGTTTGAGAATTTGGTGCATCATTTTCGACATATTATTTCTGTACGTAACTCGTAAAACAATATTCAATTTTTTTGTGATCGCGTGCTTGCGACTGTTGTTAATCAACTCGCTTGTCCTGCATTGCTTCTCACATACTTGCAAGGAAAACATTTCAATCTCATTAAGGGATATATCTGTCCAATACATTTGTGGTAAAAATAATTAGGGACAACAAGAAACCCATTATCATTGTGAGATTATAAGTCAGAATATATGTACATTGCCGCAAAATTACTGCACGATGATCACCGATCAGGCGACCACCTCGCCTAAATGACAAAGTACGAATTATGACTCGATGGGTAAAAATTATTACATAAACTTACAAATAGAAGTGGCTCAATTGGAACCTAAAACAACTCCAATCCTCTACCAGAATGGTCTGGGTGGATCCTTTTGTCTACCTTTACTATCATTCCTTGTCCTTCCAGCTATCATCTAAACAAAGAAACCCTCTCCACGCTAATCTCATCAAGATGCACCCGCGGCTGCATGCTTACCATATTCCCCCTGTTCTTCTTTGGCAAACTCTTCAATTAATTCGCGTTGCCTTTGAGTCAGATTCCTGCATAGTTACATGTCTCAAGTTACGAATAATAAAGATAAAACACTGGCTCAAAGAGTTTTTATGGTCAAAACAGAGGTCGTTTGGAACCACGAAAACTTACGCTGGAATGCTGACATTGAAATGCACGTATTGATCACCAAATGTATAAGAGTTCCTTGTCTTTATCCCTGTTATACATCCCCAGTAAGTTAAGTGAGAAATGACCTTGTTCCATTCACATCGAGGGGAGATTAATAAATTAAATTTTCATATGATATTACTAAATTGCAAAACAACATAGATACGCCTTTACATAAGCCAAATTATGAATAATAAAATATAAAACTAGAGCACATTAAATGTCAGCCATAATCAGATAAGACTTAAACTTTAACCCGCATCACCAGTCCCCAACCCAGCTTGCTCAATGCTCACTCAAGCATAAGAAACATCAAAATTTTCTTTCTGCTGATTTTGCTCTGCTTTCAATAAAAGAAGAGGTTGACCGGAGATTCAACTCCGAACTTTCAAGAGCAGAAACTTACCACTTACAATAACCTATTAACCAATTTCTAATCCAACTTGTTTCTTCATAGAGTTAATGAGGAAAGTGGGGAAGTCAAATCTTATCAGAGTGAGAAAATTAACCTATAAAGAGTAATTCGACTGCCTTACCTTTCTTCTTCAAGACTACCTTCTGACCAGGTTGGGTGCCAGCACGAACCTGCAGACAAGAAAGCAATGTGAATTATGCCACCGTTGATTATATAACAGTATCTAAACTTGAGTCATTTCCACTTGTACACGAGTTGTCGAAGCATGAGTTCCAAAGCAAACCTTTAATACAACATCGCCTGTGAGAGTTGGGACCTGGATAGTTCCTCCCAAAATTGCCTGCAAAGAAGTATTCACTAAACCTCAGTATGCCAATACAATAATGTTTCCTAATAATGGTATTCAGTTGCAAGAAAAGGCACAGTTGATAACTCCCCAAAACCAGCATACAATAATAATTAGTCTGCATAGAAACATATTAACTTTCAACAGCACAATACACATAAAAATTGAACAGACAATTTAGCTTGTTGGTGCCTCTGAGGCAATAAGATTCTGATACAGGATTTTCTGTTATTAAAGCCCATTAATTTCCCGAGAACTGAAAAATTTAAGCAGTACCTGAGTTATACCGAGAACAGCATCTACATGAATGTCTGCACCTTCTCTACGGAAAACTGGGTCTTCCCTAACCTGCAAATAGATTTAAGATGTAAATTAATGAAAAGCAGCTTATACATCCTAAGGACCTGTTCCAGTGTCACCCAGAAAAAATAAATATATATACATATACATACATATATCTCAAGTGGACGCAAGGACATTATCAAGGATTAGTAGGTCACCTTAATGGTAACAAAAAGATCACCAGGTTGCATTCCATCAGGATCAGCCCCACCGCTACTAAACACTCTTATAGTTTCATTGTCATCAACACCTGCAAATGGAAATAACCAGTTGTCCACTATTACCAAAAAAATAAAAAGAAATAAAAAAAGCAGATATAGTAGTTCGAAAATTGGAGAGTTTGTTGCAAATGATGATTCATAAATGCAGCCATATTTTATTAACAAAATAACAAATGTTCTGTTAATATTTGCAAAGGACAAAAGCAAAGGATTAGGCTTGAGAATCAAGAGTGTGTTTTATTATTTGAATGCGAGCAATGAAATGGAATGACGAAAGGAAGAGCGACAGCATCATAGGTGCTAAGTATCCAACAAAAATTCTTTCACATAGTAAAACACCCTCATTGAAACATTGATAACAATTTAGTACAGAGCCTAACTTGATGCCCAACTCATGGGTGTAACAGTATATGATACGAACGATATAAAAATCAAAAGCATATCAATCTATTGAATAGCTTGATATAAAATGATCAGCAAAACAAATGATCCCTTGAATAACGTAAAAACTACAACGATCACCCATACGCAACCAAATGCCTCACAATTATAAGAAATACCTGGCATGATGTCTAACTAAAATATAAGAAATACCTGGCATGATGTCTAACTTGACAGACTTCATTCCACTTTTGACCCGTCTTCCATTACACGAATTGCAAAGTTTCTGAAACCAAAAAGTGAATTATTTTACTTCGTGGTAACTCATAATAAAAAATGATTACATAGTCAACATTTTAGACAAAACAGAACAGGATACAACATAAAATTGAGCATAACCATAACAGTATCCAAGGAGATCTAAAAAGGAAAAAATAGCATTGGAAAATAAATTTTTAACACAGCAGATCTCATTGATATGGGCAAGCATGTACAGATTTGTGCAGAAATGTAAGTATCAACTTACATGAATCCATGGGAACGTACTAACAATACAGTTTGAAGTACTCTTATTAAGATACTGCTACCATTCACATATAGGGACTTGTCTCTTCCCCTCTCCTCAGTTCGGTTTTGAACAAAATAGGTGCTTCAGAAGAAAGAGGGATAAAACGAGCACACACACAGCCCGGACACATTTACTTTCCCAAAGCCAAATACTTGATCTCTTTTGTAACTTCAAATCTAAGCAATTATCTTATGACAAACAAAATATAATCATATGGCTAACAATAGCTGACCCAAAAAAAGGGCAACAAATGTATTATGAAGTAACAAGGTTAGAACAGCAGGCAGCAAACAAAGACTAAATATTGAAAAATGAAGACATGACACATCTGGAGAAAAATATAAACAATCAAACTTATCTGTAGAGGAGTGAAAATGCATTAGTGCAGATAAGATGTGAACCGTACCGGGAAAGTTTTACCAGTCCCCCCACACTGAGAACAAGTTGTCTGCATCCTAAATGGGCCAGTTTGCATGAAAGTCTGGGTATACAGCAAACCAAGAGTTAACAAGAGTGGATGACTCGATATCCTTTCTTATTAAAATAAATAAATCAGGTTTATGTTCTTAGAGAAACTAACCATCCCAGACCCTTTACAGCGCTTACATGATTCAGGTCTGGTGCCAGGGGGAACACCACTTCCACCTGCAATGATCCACAGAACAATAAGTTAGCTAAAAAGTTTCCTTGCAAACCAATTGGGCAAAAGACAACTACATACTAGAACATTTCCACAAAAGAAAAGAAGACATTTAGAGGTGAACAAATCAGGCATACCACAGGCTTCACAAGGCACTGCAGCTTGAAATGACACCGTTTTAGCACATCCCTGAACAGCTTCCATGAAGGAAAGTTCCAAAGTAACCTGAGTATTTATAAGAACAGAAATCCATGTCATGAAGCAAATTCTAAAGCACAAATAAATATCAACAACAAAATTGAAGCGGAATGAAACCTTGATGTCTTGACCACCATTCTGACGGAAAATGTTGAAGATCTAATCTCCATCGGAAACAGCGCAACACCAATAACATGCACATACAATCCCAAAATGAAGATAAATTCCCAAAAAAATGCAAAAGTCAGCAACTTGGGAATGTAGGAAGTATTTTAGAACATATAATATGTCTTCTATGATCATAACATATTAGATAGCATAAGATCACTTAGAAAAGATTCAAAAAATCTTCTGAATACTAAATGGAAAGAGAGATAAGAAAGACTGTGGAGTGCTGGACCACATCGGCACATCCTCATCAAGACAAGAACGGGCTCCTTACAAATACTTGACAGGATATACAAATTTCACCAGTTAAGAAAACTAGAATATACAGAATAGTTTAATGAGCAACAGAAAAATGCTAAATTAAGTACTTTCATGGTTGTTCAAAGGAACTAATCCAAAGGCCTTTTTTCTAGTTCTTCAAAATTATGATCTCAAATTCCAAAACTCCCAGATGACAAGAATACTAACAAGCAAAAAAACCTGACATAAGGATAGAGTCATTACATTTTCATCAAATATATCTTTAAATGGATTTCTGAAATCATTTGGAAAGCCGTTGCCTTGATTCTCATATGCATCATGGCCCATCTGTAAGAGAGTGCTTAATTACATAAGTCATAAAGAAAAGGTACTAATACAAGGAACACGGTTACATAACACAATTCTGAAGGAGGCAACACAATAAATGTACAATACAACTGAAGTCAAGATTCACTTACTTAAAAAGATCATGAAGTTAATGAGTTTAACAGCAGAACATGGACTATAATAGTCTATAACTGCCCCTGACATTGGCCAAAAAAAAAAAAAAAATTCACCAGTATCTTAGGGCCTGTTTGGTATCTAACTTGAGAACAAAACTCAAAATTTTAATTTTTTCTAAAAACACATGTTTTGATTTAAAAATTTTAAATTCAAAACATTGTTTGGTATGCATTTTCTCAAAACTAATCCAAACAGAAAAAGTCAAACGCCCAGGCGGCCCAGCCCAAGCAATTACCAGACCACCGCATCCCTCCCATCCCCAGCGGCAAAAGACCAATTTCCCAACCACCGCATCCCTCACTTCCCTAGCGGCGACTCCTTTTGATATTTACCAACTCCTTACTCCAAACTCGCACTAACAGAGGCTAATCATGTTGGCGGTCTCAAACCTGAGATCCAACAACCATAGGGAAGATGTGGTGGTTATGGTGGATGCAAGTGAGAAGAGATAAGATTGAAGAGGCAACAGAGAAGAGAGGAATGAAGAGGTGGGAGAGATCAATTTGTCTTGGCCGGAGGGAGAAGGATAGAGGTGGTGGCTATGGTGGACATAAGCGGGAAGGGATTGGAAAGGCAATAGAGAAAAGAGGATTGAAGAGGCAAGAGGGAACGGAGTACATCGAATGGGAGAGAGGAGAGAGAGGGAGAGAGAGACGGGAGTGACAGTCCATAAAATAAAAAGTCTAAAAACACACTATTTGTGTTTTCAACCAATAGCCCTTGTTTTTAGATATTTTTGAGTTATGGTTTTGAGAATTGTATTCAAATCCACTACCAAACAAAGATTTTAAATTTGTGACTCAAAACCTGTTTTTGAGTTAAAAACATTGGATCTAAATCAAATACCAAACAGGCCCTTAGTATCTTTTCAAAGCGGAACATCTGGAACTATAACCATTTTTTGTATCCTAACCTGCAATACGTCTTCTATGTTTTTTTATAGTTGAAAAGAAGTCTTCTATGTTTGTTGAGAAGTACTTTGCATCTTCAGGGGGTAGACAAGCAAAAATTGCTGGAATATATGTTTGACTGCTATTGTTTGATAGTACCCAGAGAATGAATTATAAGGAGTTCTCAACAATCTAAGAAAGTGTTATCCCTATCCAGTTCATTGTCATGTAAAACTATCAAAAGCATTAACTACAAGGTTTTACAAGAAAAATACCAAGGACCCACTCCACATCATACTCAGACAGAAGCATTTCATAATGGAACACACAGAGAAGTTAATTTTGAACCAAAATATAGAGCGCATAAATAAAGAATAGAAGTAACACCTGGTCATATTCTTGACGTTTTTCCTCATCTTTCAAAACCTACAATAATAATGAAAACAAGTTCTTTTTAGTCTATTCATAAGTCAATAGTAATTAGTAAATAAATTCTGAAGAAAAATTAAAACCTCATAGGCCTTTTGAACTTCTTGAAACTTCTTTTCTGTATCAGGATCATTTTTATTTGTGTCTGGATGGAGCTTCTTTGCTAGCTGCAAAATAATTATGGGAGATGAAGGATCAAAGAAAGATGACATTCAGAACAGAAACAATTTAAAATCAAATATGTATTCAAACTACACTACATTGTGAGTACAAATTGAAAAATGACTAAACTTCTAAATATGTAACTAGAAGACACTAACATTATGCATTATCATGGACGTGTAAGCATCTTATATCTCCTACAGCAGTACTACGATCATACAAGTTTTCTTAGATTCCTAGAAAACAACTCTAAATGTTAATAACAATTTTATAGTTACGGTTTTTATATCTACAGTAAAATATAACTTAATTATATTCCAACATCACAAAGTTATGTCCGGTAGAAGTGGCATTTATTAATTCTACAAGACTTGAGTGAACATATACGCATAGTAGGCATAAAGTGTAGCAAAAACCTACCCCATAATAAGCTTTCTTTATTTCAGAGGAACTCGCATTCTTGCTCACACCAAGTGTCTCGTAGTAGTCTCTCACGGACATAGATGCTGATGCATAAAAGAGTACAAATCTCATAAATAAATTCCACATATTCCCTTTTGTATGCACTACCAAAATGAACAAATAATTGCATGATATTGCAAGAAACTACCTAACAAAGTAATGAAGTCTTTAAGCTCAACCTCTTTTTTTTTTTTTTACACATAAGACATAACATTGATACCAAAGTTTTCTCATAAAACGTGGGTTTTCAACTAAAAGTACACGACACAGACACTGAGTTTCGTGGCACGTCAGAATCAGTCAAGCCTACAGAATGAGTAAATGATCCTTATAATTGAAATGTGCACAATCGCAAAAACAAGAACATATTTACAAACATATGAACAAATAAACCAAAAATGAAAGCGTATTCATGTGTCTGATACCAGTTCCATGAATTGATCTCGCTGTGAACCAATTTCCCAGCAACCAACTCTTTTTACACACTGCAAAAAAAAGGGAGGTTAAGGGGGAAAAGCAAAGGCAACAAAAACGAGTCAATTAAAGAGGGGAGAAACTTAATGCTCATTCGACAAAGTAAAATCCCATTTAAACATATTAAAAGAAAAATAACTAAATAAATCCAGAGCTTCGCTTGTTTTCCCTTCAGTAAGATCCGGCAATCATAAAAGGTAACCCATTTCCCAAATTCAAAAAAACGAAATAAAGGAGAAGTGGGTTGGTATTTGACATACCATTATTAGTATTAGTATAATCTCCCACTAAAACTCTGGAATTGTTGCAAACCCCAGTCCTGAATGTCCTATAACCACCACCAAACACCCTCCCGTACACCTGGAAGCACCAATTCAACATTGAGAAAGCTAATTAGCCAAAAAAGATACGAAATTTTCAGATTAACCGATTAATTAGCACAAATACAATCGAAAATGATAAAAGATTGTTACAAAAAATTACGATTGAAGAGGAAAGAGAGGGATAATAAATCGTACGGAAGATGAAGGGGCGTTGGATGCAAAAGAGCGACAAGCGAGCCAGTGGACGAGCCTGACGCCATTGGAGCGAACCATTTGGAGAAGGAAGAAGCACCAAAAAATGATCGAGTCTTTGTGTGGAGATGGGATTTTTTAGGGTTTTTGGCTGGATGGATGATAAACCCTCAAGAAACCCTAGGAGGAAGGTTCTAGTAGGCAGCTGCTCAATTTAGCAGTTTACGGAGGAGAGAGAAGGAAGGGCCTGGCCCAATTTTGCGGGAGACACTATTCTACTTGCTTGCCAAATAATTGATGATTAATTAATGGACCAGGATACCATCCTAATACGAGGATAAGGATCCTCATGACCAATGAATGTGGGCCGTTAGATGAAAATCCAACGGTTACAAATAGGGGGTTCCTTTATAGTTATAATAATTATAACCGTTGAATTTTCATCCAACGACCCACATCCTTTGGTTATGAGGATCATCATCCTTAGATTAGGAAAAGATTTTGATCCTTAATTAATTAGGGTTTTATTTTAAAAATAATAAAAGTGAAATTTATAATTTGGTTGCGCGCGTGGTGTGGTAAGGATCTAATTATGGAGATTTTTTCTAGGATAAATTACACTCTATCAACTCAAGTTTGAGGTCTACTGTAGCCTTATATAACATCTTCAAAAATTTCACTTTCATACTTCACGTACTATTTTATTTCAATATAGTACTTCCGTTACATTTTTCATTCGTTGGTCCTTTAAGAGCTAACGTGGCTACCACATTTGTGCCACGTGACTGCCAAATTTGTGTCATGTGGAAGAAAAAAAAAAGTATGCATTAAAAATATTATAATATTGACCCTATAAAAAATAAAAATAAATAAAAATAAAAAACAACCCATAAACCCATCTCCCCCTTGATCCACTCCCTCTCCTCCACTCTCATCCCCTCCCCTCTCATTAAAAAACCCACCCCATCTCCCCGGTAACACCCCTCACCTGGTGCTCCAAAACTGGCGATTCTGCCTTCGTCGCGAACATGCTGCATGCCATGGACAGATTCGGCCAGCTCGACCTGAGAACCGGCGATCTGCACGGACTCAACACCATTTTCTTTGTAGCCAAACAGAAATTAAGCCCAAAGGTGAGGAAAAAAATTTTGAATTCAAAAGTTCAAAATTTTTACAAAAAGTTTATGAATTCATCGTGGAGTGGGGGGTTACAGGGGAGGTGGGGGTGGGGTGGGATGGGGTGGGATGGGGTGGGTTTTCGGATGGGATGGGAGGTGAAGAGAGTGGAGGAAAGGTGGGTTGGGGGGGTGTTCTGGGTTTTTGGGGTTGTTTGCTTTTTTTTTTTAAGGGGTAAATATTATTATTATCTTTTAAATACATAAAAAATTATTTTTTTTGCCACGTGGCATAAATTTGGCAACCACATCAGCACAAATGTGGATCTCATATTTACCATGTCATCACTTAATGGTTTACTTAACGGATTTTCTAACAGATGTATGAAATTGAAATAAAATGATAAGTAAATGTATGAAATTGAAATGTTTTAAAGATGTTGTAAGGAATTGAAATCAACCCCAAACCGGAGGGGTAAAATGTAATTTACCTTTTTTTCTATTATTGTTTTTATAAATAGAAGTGATCAGCCCTTTGGTTTACAATATTTGATTTAAAATTTTAGCCTCATTAGCATTACTCGACAAACTATAACCTAAAATCCTTGAAAATTTCCGAGAATATGTTGGTCCCACCAATGAGAGCCAACATAATAAACCCATAATTAGCTAAGAAATCGACATGATTGTCCTCTAGAAAAATATAAGAAAAACGAGAATACATTTAGCTGAGAGAGCCAAGCAATTTTACCTACGAACTTTAGGACGCCATTGTGGAACCAAAAATAATCAAGATAAATATGGAGGCGACACATGGATTTGTGGGCAAAAAAGACAAAATTACCCTCAATGCACATCAGAACTCTCACGCGTAAGCAACAAACAATCATAACTCAATCAAAGTCAAAAGTGATCAACATAGGTATTTATTCAAAACTCATTTCATCCATCCTCATCGAATCCTCCCCACAAGGTAACCCTCAATTATTCATTCAAATTAGGATTAATTACCTAAATAAATTGATTAATTTCCTACTTTTCTAATTAATTTCCTAATTGATTGCAAGATATTATTTTGACATAATATCTTGCAAGTGCACCCAAAAACCACCATAAGTGGCCGGCCACACCCATATAAATAGCTCACATTTCTCCTAAAAACCTAATTTCAACTCTCTTACTAAATTTTCCAAATTTGTCTAAACACTTTCTCCCTCAAATTCTAACTTTGGCATCGGAGGTTGTTCAGCCAAAGATTCATCGTGGGTGTGTGAGGCTCTTGGCTATTGGCCTTGCAGGTGCATTTTCGTCCAAGATGAAGAAGACGAAAATTTGCATCCACAAATTGGTGCTTTCATTGAGAGTTTGAGTCACACATTTGTAGAATACTCTTGCATTCAAGGTTTTTCGTTTTCTTGTTCATTTGTAGATTTTTCGTATGTTCTTATTCTTGGAGTTTTTATTTATAAAAATTCTTCGATAAAACGTAAAAGAAAAGTACAATGGGAAGAGATTTGGAAACCTCAATGAACGGAAATTCCAACGTTCAAGAATTAGGACCACGATAATCCACAAGGCTCAACACGACGATGAGTGGAACGGCACAACCCCTACAGGGCACCACCGCAGCAACCACCACAGCAGCCACCCTCGGCAAAGCCCACAACGCCAAGACCACGACCCAAGCTGTGTCATTCAAGCCCAAGCCTAAGGCAAGCCGGCTCGAGCCGTCAAGCCCAACGCGTTACCGAGCCGAGCCCAAGCCCGATACCTACGTTCACCAACTCCTTGCATAGTAGATGACCTTGGTGAACCAACTCTTGCAGCGCACCGAGATGCAACATGCCCTAGATGAGGTGTCCCGAAGTAGGACAATGTCAGACGAAGAACCTCTCCAGCAACGTCCTGGCAAGCAGCTACTTGACTAGCCACGAACTGAGTGTTCCGGCAGTGTACACTCTCGAGCCCCCAAGATAATGTATACTCTCGTCCTAGCACGCGGAGGAGCGTGCACTCTCAACTAGGCCCACGGACGAGCATACATTCACGGTTGGGGCCACATTTCGATAGTCAACATGATCAACCTTCCAATCAAAGTGTTTATTCGCGGCTAAGCCCGTAAGGAGCATCTTTCACCTCACATCAGAGTAGGCAGCACGAAGGACGGAGAGAAGCGGTCACTTAATCCAAATATGCATATAATATGTAATCACCAAGCATAAAACTGAATGAGTAGTTCAAACTCCAAAGTTTGGTTTTCCAATAGGACTGCTGCAAAAATTTTAGCCAAATGCAATTTATGCCACTACTCTTTGCTCTGCTTGCCTTCAAACTGTGACATGAATGCGGTTAAGGTGTTATGATTTATGAACCAAGTACAACAGTTTATCAATGTTGGGCAAGGTAGGGATGGGTAAATACTCATTGGTTATGGGTAACCGCGATTATCTGTCCATTTAAATTTGATGGTCACGGTTATGGGTAACCATTTAGATAAATAACCGGTTATGGCTATAACCACTTACCCGTGAAATTTAAATGGGCGGTTATGGGTATTACTTGCGGTTATAAACGGGTACCCATTTAACCGTTTATTTTAATATATGTAAAACTAAAATAAAAAAAATTAGTTTCTAACTATGTTTAGTATCCCGAGATATAATTGGTTATAAAGGGCCATAATATATATATATATATATATATATATATTTATGCCTCGCTTGAGAGAAAAATATAGTTGATAGAACGAGCTAATGTTTAATATCTGTGATTGAATGTGCTAAAGCATCAGAGTGTTCGACAGTTTTGTTTTGGAGTCTTTTGGAGCTTTGACCAATTCAAGATAATGATTACCTTGAGCATTTAGAAACATGTTATTATCAGATGATACGTACCTATATATATTATCAGAGTTGTTAGAGATTAAAGTGAAACGGGAGCCATGTATTAGTCTGTTTATTTTCTTCACTAGTATCAGATAAGAGAAATAAACGTAAAGAGGGACAAATGAGGAAAACATGATTATTACTTTCTGTTTTTCATCTTTTTGTACTACCCATACGATACAAACATACGTCTCTTTTAATGCATGTAAAAGGCTTACACACCAAAACAATAAAAACCAAACTTCTACTATTTAAGCAATATAATTTTGACTTCTATTCTTCCACTTTCCACCCTTAGCCATATGTGGTTGTTTTTTTTATGTGGGCATTCACACCAATTTCACAACAGAAATCATTACTTGAGTATTTATAGTCTCAACAACTACTAATGTTAGTGATAAACAATTCAAGAATTAATTACAAAAACAAAAAGGCACAACTTTGTATTACTTGTAGGGCAATTAACTCCACTATTTTTCTTAAAAAAGGCATAAGGTAGAGAGAATTATCATCACAGTAATTCCCAAGCCTATCTTTTCTCTTTATGTTGTTGCACCCCTCTCTTTCTCTCTCGTTCAGTTAAATTTAGGCCACAACACATTGTTAAACACACTTCTGACACTGAGCTAAGGAACTGAATGTTTGTTTACTACAAAGTCGTTCACAATATTCATCAAGCAATCCAAATAATCCATAAAACATGGTTTCAATTTTGATATTTTTTCAACAATGATTGCATGAAACATTCACCATGAAGCATGAACTCTAATTTTATGTTTTTTTTTTTTTTTGAAATTATAGATTCAGCTTAAATTTATTGTTCTTATAGTTGCGGTGAATTGAATATGGGTGAATAAGAGAAGAAAAAAAATGGGATTTTTCAAACCCTACACGTATGGGAGTCGTAGCCTGAAGCCGCGCTGCCCGAGCCACCAAGTCGTTCCTGCTCCAAAACTCTAAAGTCCAAAACAAAGCCGTTTTGCATCACCTTTCTTACGGACTTAGGGTGCCTGCAGTCGACATGCAACCCAATTGCGCATATGCACCAAACCGTCCCACTTGTTTTTTTTTTCTTTTAGGCCTTGTTTTATTTTTGGCACGCATGAAATAACAAGCCCATGGGTTAGGTCTTATTTTTCACTTTTCCTTCTTAGCCCAATAATTGGGTATATAATCTGTTAACCCATTTACTTCTCCTTTGTTGGCCAGCAACCCAACAACCACTCTTTTGGGCTTGTAAGCCACGACAGCCCCATATTTTGGGTCGTCACTCATTCTTTTCACACATGGGTCCAGAAACTATTCTCGTTCACTGCATATGTATATTGTGTTTGTTTACATGTATCATGAACATATAGTTCGTACTTAAACTCGAACTTGAAGTTTTGAAAATAAGTGCCATAGAAATTCGAAGTTTCATAAAACAATACACCCGTAAAAATCTGGAGTTCTTGTAGGTGATTTGTTAGGATTACATGTAGATGATACTTTTAAAAACAACTGTAAAATTTAGTTTGTGCAAATTACTTTATTGTCCATAATTTTGTTTTGTGATAGAAGACAAAAATGTTTTTTCACCCTCTTATAGTTGATAAAAAGAGATTCATTAATATGTGGTTTAAATTAACTTCTTCCTTACAAATCTGTTATGCGTAAATAAACTAACTTGAAATAGGTCCAATTTTATGGAAGGATATCCTCTTCGGATCCCTTCCACCAAATCTACCAAATCAATTAATCTAGGCCCTTGAAATTTGATCCAACGACTACAAACAGGGGGTTCATTTAAAAGTTATAATAATTTTAGCCGTTGGACTAAATTTCAAGGGTCCGAATTAGGTGATTGGATGAATTTGGTGGAAGAGATCCAGAAATGATCCCTTTCCCAATTTTATGGCCTAACAATTAGATTAGTCCAATTCTTAGTTTTTTTATTTTTATTTAGGTCCATGAATAGAACTCCATGTGTTAGCACTTTTTGTTGTTAGGTTGATACTTTGCATTGTGATTAATATTTTACTCTACTATAGCTATTCAATGGAAAAAGAAAAAAAAGAAAGGAAAAAAAAAGAAAATGATATGATCGGTACTTTGCTAGCAACTCTATTTGAAGATAATCGCTATAATCTAAGCGACTAATTCAAAGAAAAGTCGCTATCTTTATGCCGATCCTCCCTTTTCAATATTTTTTTTTTTCAGTTTGTTATTTATTTATTTTTTTTGTTAATGTTTCTTTTATTTCTCTTACCATAATAACAAATTATCATATTCGTGTTTTTCAAAATATATTTTTTCCGTGCAAAATATATTATAATTCATATTTAAACACTTGTAATCAATGATTTAAAACCCAAATTTAAAGATATTTTTCTATTTTCTCACCTTAAGAATCAATAAAAAATAGTTTCAGGACCTAATAATCGGTAGGATCATATCTAAAGGTTTTGCAATATTTTCCTTCACTCCAGCGCAAAATATTTCTTAAAGCTAAAAATTTCAATTTTTTTTTTTTCACAAAAAACTATGTGGTATAAGCCAAAGTTAGAGTCATTCTATTCGCACCACATATTTCCTAAAATTAATTTAGGACATTTCCAAAATTTCGAACACCTATAAATCTTTTGGGGGGCCTCGCTATTAGTTATATTATTTTTCTATTTTTTTTTTTTCAACTCAGTTACCCTATTAGTCAGTATAAACCCAGATTTCAACTGATTTTTTACAATCTAAACCACCTATCATATAAGTACTTTTACAGTCTAAACTACATGTCATATAAGTACTTGTACAAGCTAAACTACCTATCATATTATAATATTAGTCGGCATAAATTTAGATTTCAACTGATTTTTTATAATCTAAACTACCTATTATATAAGTACTTTTACAGTCTGAACTACCTACTATATAAGTACTTGTACAAGCTATAACTACCTATCATATTGTAACTACCTATCATGGTGGAATAAGTAATTTTACATGATTCTAACAATAAGATGTAGTCCTCCATCTTGGTAATGTTAAAAGCCCCCGAAGCTAACACAATCAATGTCAAAAGCCTCTTGAGCAATTACTTACATAAGACAATCAATGTATAATGCTCGTGAATCATATAGACTAGAATCATGTAACAAATACCAGCAAAAATGAAGCTTACTGTTATAAACGACTCGACGAAAACATGTAAAATTACTTGCAGTTCTCATAGCTTCATGCGAATTCAAATTCAAATTTGGATACTAATCTGCAGGAATCGCGAGAAAAATTCAAAACAGGAGTCGAATAGAGTTTTTGATGAAACGACGAGATTTGATGAGTAACATTTTTTTTTTAATACAACGATATATTTTACACTAAAAAGGATAAGAGTTTTTTTTATGAAATGATGAGATTTGATGTGTAACTTAAAGTTCCATGTAAATTCTGGAAGAGTAATGATAAAACATTCAATGACAGTCGGTGCAATTTTGTTTTCAAATTATGGACACTTTAATTGCTCTACCTATTAGACCCTATCTATGATTGTGCAATACATTAGACCCATATCAAAACATGTGGATCAGGATCCTCTCCTGAGCAAAGGGTGAGGATCCTCCTGACCAAACTCATCGGGCCGTTGAAATTTTATCCAACGGCTACAAACATGGGGCTTCTCTAAAAGTTATAATAATTGTAGCCGTTAGATAAAATTTCAACGGCCAGATAGGCTTGGTCAGGAGGATCCTCACTAGGAATGGACAAATACCCATTGGTTATGGGTAACCACGGTTATCTGCCCATTTAAATTTGACGGTTATAGTTATGGGTAACCGTTTAGATAAATAAATGGTTATGAGTATAACCGTTTACCCATTAAATTTAAACGAATGGTTATGGGTATTTTATATATATATATATATATATATATATATATATATATATATATTTATGCCTCACTTGAGAGAACAATATAGTTGATAGAACGAGCTAATATTTAATATATGTGATTGAATATGCTAAAGCATTAGTGTTTGACATTTTTGTTTTGGAGTTTTTTGGAGCTTTGACCAATTCAAGATAATTACCTTGAGTATTTAGAAACATGTTATTATTAGATGATGCGTACCTATATATATATATATATATATATATATTTATATTTAATTGGACTCGAGTTTTCAATAAATATTTGACCCCAAAATTAGAAATCGATTAAATGGCTTGGATCGATGAACATATGTTTCTAAATAAAAATCCAAATATTTATCAAATTAGCCTTTTAGCAAACTGATGCGTACTTATATATATATATGTATGTATGTATGTATGTATACAAGAATATTAATTAATCTACAATCATGCATGATTCTTGTAATAGATTGACCGTCAAATAATTGGGAGACATCACATATATTCATAAATAATATTGCCGTTAATATAAAAATACATGTTAAATGTACTTCTAACGGTATTTAGTAGTTAGAAAAAATAAAATTATGACAAATTTCTTTTTAATTTTCAGGTTGTTAAAAAAATAGGTAGACGGGTAAAAAAAAAAGTAAACGGGTACGTGGTTATAGGTAAATGGGTATACGGTTATGAGTATGGTTAACCGTTTATAAATAGTTATAGGTATGGGTATACCCGTTTATGTAAATATTCAATGGGTAAACAGTTATGTGGGTAAAAGCTTAAAATGTTATGGGAAAATAACCGCGGTTATCCGCCGATCATAACCGTTGCCCACCCTAGTCTCGAATTATATATACATTTCACGTACTATATATATCAGTTGATATATATATATATATATACATATATATTTTTTTTTTAATGAACAAACGACATTTATCGGAAAGGGGGTGAACTTAATCTCATAATGGGCTAGCAATAATGTGGTTCAAATTCGTCTTTGACGAGAATCGAACCTAAGACTTCTCACTTACAACTAAAAAAGAATACCATTAGATCATAATACTAAGTGGCCTATATCAGTTGATGTTATATGCAACTCTTACCCAGTTAATTACGTTATGACCCTAAAATTAAAGTACAACAGGCCATGTTCACGTTAGATATCCCCTTTCATCCGGAAAGTAAAAATATGTTGCCCTAAACATCAGCCTGGCCTTCTCCAGCCATAATCCTTCGTTTCTGGATGACAATGAAAACATTCTTAGAGGATATTCGAAAGACTTCTTTTACAACTGGAGCATTTCGAGTTTCATCATGTTTTCTGGTAAACTAACATGGTTGCAGATTCTTCGCGGGAATATAAAGACATAATAATTCACAACCTTGTGTGTAGTTTTCTGGTTTTCCTACTAATGTGGCAATTAGAGTCTGTTTTGATGTAGGGGACGGACAATTGGGATCCAAGAGATCCTTCTTTGCAAAAATTTCAAGGTGCAGCAATGCCGGTACCGGACACGTTATTTCAACTAGAATCGAATCAGAATTGAGCTGGCTTGAACATGGCGTCGAAGAATTTCAACATTGTATTGATACTAGCAAATGAGGTGAGGGATACAACACGAATAATAAGTAAGGTTAAAAGCAAGAAAATAATAGAAAGAGAGCTCAAAGAAGGAAAGAAAAGCATAATTTGATCACAAGCCCCCTCCCTCTCCCTCTCCCTGAAGCTTCCAATAAGAAACTATGCCTTTCATGAGCTAATTCCCTCTCTTTTCCTAACTTTTCTTTCCTTTACAATTCACAACACATCCAGATTGCTGCCTACCCAAGAAAGGGATTTCCTCAGCAAACAAAAAGCAACATGCGGAAATTGCAGCATTGGCTATAGTGAACATGCTCCTCCTTTTGAGCCCGAGTTCGAATCCTCCTCCCGCAGTTTAGACTAGATTAAAGCAGAATATCTTTTGTATCAAAAAAATCAAACAGATCATAACTTGAGAATATATAGAAATGACAGAGGTTCACTTTCCCACTTTATAAAGTTTGAAGCTTCCCTCCGTTTTCGACCTTCTTTCGAATTTTTAACAAAACTGAGAGGCAGCTTCTTCATCAAAACATTCTTTGCTTCACCAAATAAACACAAGCACCACTTTGTTTGGTCCTTGTTTTGTTTCAGATTGCTTGTGGGTGTCACTGCCTCTAGATTCCCACAGCAGCCAAGCAAGCAAAAAGAGAATGAAGCTGCTAGTAGAAGTGGTAGATGCTCAGGATCTTATGCCCAAAGACGGCGAAGGATCAGCTAGTCCATTTGTACAAGTCGATTTTGTGAACAAGCTTAGCCGAACAAAGACTATTCCAAAAAATCTCAACCCCATTTGGAACCAGAAACTTTTCTTTGATATTGACCAAACCAAAAACTTCCATCACCAAGCCATTGAAGTCTCTGTGTTCAACGAGAGGAGTTCACCTATTCCTGGCCGAAACTTTCTTGGAAGAGTGAGAATTCCTTGCTCAAATATTGTCCAGAAAAGTGAGGAAGCTTATCAAAGATTCCAACTTGAAAACAAGTGGTTTTTCTCATCTGTCAAGGGTGAGATTGGCCTAAAAATCTATATTTCTCTAGAATCTGAACCGAAAGCTCCTCCATATTCTCCACCACAACCCATAGAAGCCTCTCCTTCCAAGTCTCAACAACAACCACCCGAAAACTCAAGTTCTAGTCCCTCTGCTTCTCCAAATACAGAAAACACAAAATTCAATAGCAAAGTATTGGCTGCTCTTCCAAAAGAAAAAGAGTTCAGACAAAAATCAGCTGAAGTAAGATCAACTGAAGCATCCCACCACGTATACAAGCATCAAGTTCTGCAGCAACCAGGCATATCGGTATAGCAACACAACCTCAAGGTTTCCCACTAACCATGCGGCCAGCTCACCTGGAAGCGCATGGTAGTCATAACCAGCAAGACGACTATGACTTGAAGGACACCAGCCCGCAGCTTGGCGAAAGGTGGCCAAATGGTGGAGAGTACGGAGGAAGAGGATGGATGAGCGGTGGTGAAAGATTTACAAGTACTTATGACCTTGTTGAGCAGATGTTTTATCTGTATGTTCGAGTTGTGAAAGCCAAAGACCTCCCTCCCAGCTCCATTACCGGAAGCCTTGATCCTTACGTGGAAGTAAAGCTGGGGAATTACAAGGGAAGAACAAAGCATTTCGAGAGGAAAATGAATCCAGATTGGAACCAGGTGTTTGCTTTCTCAAAAGATCGAATCCAGTCATCGGTAGTGGAAGTTTTTGTCAAAGATAAAGAGATGATTGGAAGAGATGATTTTATTGGAAGGGTGGTTCTTGACTTGAATGAGGTTCCGACCAGAGTTCCACCTGACAGCCCGCTCGCTTCTCAGTGGTACAGGCTGGAGCACCGCCGCGGGGAAGGAAAGGTTAGGGGTGAGATCATGCTTGCAGTCTGGATGGGAACACAGGCTGATGAAGCCTTTCCGGATGCATGGCATACGGATGCTGCAGCTGTCTATGGAGAGGGTGTGTTAAATATTCGATCCAAGGTATACGTATCACCAAAACTTTGGTACCTGAGGGTGAATGTGATTGAAGCTCAGGATGTGCTGCCTAACGACAGAAGTCGCCTCCCAGAAGTCTTTGTCAAAGCTCAGGTTGGGAACCAAGTGCTCAGAACCAAGCTATGCCCAACTCGAACTGCAAATCCATTGTGGAATGAAGATTTAGTCTTTGTTGCAGCTGAGCCTTTTGAGGAGCAGCTGGTTGTGACAGTTGAGGATCGAGTCCACCCCTTGAAAGACGAGGTGTTGGGTAAGATAAGCATGCCAATTGATGCGTTTGAGAAGCGGCTTGACCACAGGCCAGTTCACTCCCGCTGGTTCAATCTCGAGAAGTATGGTTTTGGTGTGTTGGAGCCTGATAGGAGGAATGAGCTCAAGTTTTCTAGTAGAATTCACCTGAGAGTTTGTCTTGAAGGTGGATACCATGTGCTAGATGAATCGACCATGTATATAAGTGATCAGAGGCCAACGGCAAGGCAGCTTTGGAAGCAGCCTGTTGGGATTTTGGAAGTTGGCATTCTAAGTGCACAAGGGCTTCTTCCAATGAAGATGAAGGACGGCCGAGGGAGCACAGACCCTTACTGTGTGGTTAGGTATGGCCAGAAATGGGTCCGTTCCAGAACAATTCTCGACACATTTAGTCCTAAGTGGAATGAGCAATACACATGGGAAGTGTACGATCCGTGCACTGTGATCACATTGGGAGTTTTTGACAACTGCCACCTAGGTGGAAGTGAGAAGCAACCACCAACTGCAGGCAACGGAGAGATTCTCGAATTGGAAAGGTGCGTATTCGACTATCAACTCTTGAAGCTCATCGGATGTATACACATTCGTATCCTCTCCTTGTTCTACAGCCTAATGGAGTAAAGAAAATGGGCGAACTCCAACTCGCTGTTCGATTCACAACCCTCTCCATAGCTAACATGATATATGTTTATGGGCACCCCTTGTTGCCAAAAATGCATTACTTGCATCCTTTCACAGTGAACCAAGTCGATAATCTACGATACCAAGCAATGAATATCGTAGCAGTGAGACTTGGCAGAGCTGAGCCGCCTCTGAGAAAAGAAGTGGTGGAGTACATGCTAGATGTTGATTCCCACATGTGGAGTATGAGGAGAAGCAAGGCCAACTTCTTCAGAATTATGTCATTGCTTTCTGGTATGTTTTCCATGAGCCGGTGGTTTGCTGATGTGTGCAACTGGAAGAACGGCGTCACCACTGTTCTTGTTCACATTCTCTTTCTGATACTGATCTGGTATCCAGAGTTGATACTTCCAACTCTTTTTGTCTACATGTTCCTCATCGGAATGTGGAACTACAGGTTCAGGCCTAGATATCCTCCTCATATGGATATCAAGCTTTCATGGGCAGAGACGGTTCACCCAGACGAGCTTGATGAAGAGTTTGACACATTTCCGAGCTCTAGACCCCACGATATAGTTCGAATGAGGTACGACAGGATCAGAAGTGTAGCGGGGAGGATACAGACAGTTGTCGGTGACATAGCAACGCAAGGGGAGAGATTTCAGTCGCTACTCAGCTGGAGAGACCCGAGAGCAACCAGCCTTTTCATAGTGTTCTGCCTTTGTGCGGCTGTGGTGCTTTTCGTGACTCCGTTCAGGGTGGTTTCTTTGGTTGCAGGGTTGTACAACCTGAGGCACCCCAAATTCCGGAGCAAGCTGCCTTCCGCACCACGCAATTTCTTCAAAAGACTGCCCGCTCAGACCGACAGCTTACTCTGAAACTACTTGTGACAAGTCCTGTGCAAACCGTAACCAGATTATGTTCATCTGACCTTTCCTTTCTCTGAGTTTGAATAAATGCCCTGTTTTATGCTGATGCTGCTGTTTTCGAATGTGTTGGCTACTGGCCTACCATACGGATGACTATATAACTAAACAAATAGACCTAAACGGATAAGTGGTCATTGCGATGACAGGGTGGGTAGTCAGAAGATAGCACTTGTGCTAAAAAAAACGGATTTAAATCATTGTGATGAAGTCGGATAGGAATTAGACTCAAAATCAAAAGTCCTGTTATCTCTTCGTTAGCTCCTGTTAGTCATGGCTCCACACTCAACAACCAAGCTTCCTCATAGCTTTTCAGCTCATGTCGCACGACATGGATGTGAATTTCGTGAAAATAAAGATCATAGGTTCAAGCTTCTCCTTTAATTTAAAGGAAAAAATAACTTCGCACAACTAGAGATCTGAAGTAACATCTGATTAGATGTCAATTACAAATCAAACTTAAAAAGTACCACCACTGAGATCGAGTTCAAACAAAAATGGAACGTTTGTAGGATAGGAAAGCAAAATCTAATACTTTCAAGCTTCTTCTCTAAAATACAAGCTCATGAGGCTTCATGCCTTGCTTGAGAGAGAACCTTGCAGCCAAATAAGTCTTCAAATCTGCAATTTTGTCTATGCAATTAACCAAGGGTGTATCAACAGCCTTCTGGTCTTCTTTTTTCTCCTGGGGAAGTACATTTTTGTCCTACAATTTGAAGAAAGAAGTCAAAAGGTTATAACACAACAACAAAAAGACAGACACATGAATTGCCATCCACAGTATACACTCAAAATACAGAAGACAAACACCCAACCTCCTTTTCCGCTTCAAAGAATTCGCCTTCTCCCTTCTTCTTTTTCTTCTGAACTTCCTTTGCAAAATACTTGTCATCAAATTTATCAACATTAACCCCAGAGATGTCAATCTTAGTTGAAGTTCCAATAACGTAAGATTGGTTCACACGTCTTAGAGGAACACCGTTAATCTTGAATGGTCCTGAAAGGAAAAGAAAGAACAGTGGGAAACACTCCAATGAAGTTAAATGGCACACAGGGAATATGAAGAAGAAAAGAAGAAAAAAACCTTTACAAACTACCAATCCCGATCACCAACATACACAACCAAGGTGCTCTCTTGAACTGACATTAAACACACTAACAAAACTAATCACTTTAATCAATGTAAACAATGACCTATTTCCATGTAAACGACCATAGCTTCATCAAATTGTAAGAAGTACATGTTCACGAGCATGTTTTCCCTTGTAATATATTTGAATCGTTTGAAATAACACACGATATTACGCAATATACCACACCATATACCGTCGTGGAAGAGATTTTGTGAAATAACGCAAAAGTATCACGATAGTCTAAAAAATCGTTCGAATTCTGCGTGATATTCCACGATATGGCACAATATACCACACCGAATGCCTTGTGATCCTATTGCTACAATAATCACCACATTCATTGATTCAATGACTATACTACTGGTTTATAATGCATTAATGTGAACTTATATGTGTTTTGGTGCAAGTATATATATCTAAACTACCTATTAACAAAATCCTCTTTGTCAACCAATATCGGGTGAAAGGACAATTTGGACTTCTATCACTAAACAAAATCACGGGTAGTAATGTAATTTTGCACAAACCAAATTATTTTTTTATTCCCTCACCCACATGTCATCATAGCATTTCTCAAATTAAAAAAAAAAAATCAAAATAAAAAACTCCCCGCATGGGCTCTCACTATCCCTTTCCAACTTCTCTCCAACTTATCTCTTCCATATAAAAAGATTTTAAAAGAAAAAACTAATAATATGAAAGAGATAGAAGTTGGCAAGAAATGTGAAAGAAAGAAAGAGAGAGAGAAAAAACGAGGGTTATTTTTATTTTTAATTTTTTAAATTAGAGACATGCTTTGATGACATGTGGGTGTGGGAAGAAAAAAAAAACAACAAAATTTTTTGTGCGAAATTACTTTAATGCCCATGATTTTCTTTTCAGATATTTTCTTTCAATTATGCATGAAAGAGTATAGAAGTATTTTCCTCGGTTTTTAGTTGACAAAGAGTGTTTTATTGATAGGTAGTGTGTGTGGGTGTGTGTGTATTATTCATATACTATTTTACGCAATGCAAGTCTCGAATAGCTTACACGAAACCTCCCACCCAACCCCTTACGCGATGCGATTTCTAGTACTGGTATATTAAACCAAGTATCATCTCAAAAAATGAAATCAACCAGCAGAACAACTGACACAATCATTAAGAACTAATAAATCAACCAGATCAATTTGGTACCAAGAACTGAAGCAGATGAACAAAGATTCACTCCCTGTTATTTTTCTTGCACCAATATCATTAAAGTTTAGAAGAAAAGCCCAATTAAGGAGAACAATAACTTACCAGTGACCAAAAGCAAGCCAGACGAAAGCTGCTTCAAAAACACAACTCTCTTCCCCTTGAACCTCCCAGCAAGAATAATTAACACAGTTCCAGGAGTAATGCTAGCCCTATACATTACAAAGAAAAGAAAATGTCAACAGATTATTAATGGTTTATAGAAGAAAATACAAAAAGATTACTAGAAACCATAAACTTCTCAGTTATATGAGGCCTAAACAAACCAATTCCAAATTGAAGCAAACACCGAAAAAGAAAATAAAACATTTCCATCCCAAAATTTGTACATGATTGGTCCTGAAAAGAATACGTGATCCAATTTCTACTCTCCATATCGTAACTTCTCTCTATATTGTAACTCATAAGAAAGTAAATATTTTTCTCAAATCCCTAACCAATAGGAGCTCAAATTCATATCATCACTTTCTAATTTCTATGTTCCCAATTTCTTATCCTCAACACTGAAATGGGTATTGAAAACCATAAACAAAATCCTAAAAACAGAACCTTAAAATGAATGCACGCATGTTGATACATTACATCTCAACATTTCAGCTGCACATCTTCGGAAATGGAAAGCCTAACATGACGCAAGGCAATAATAATCATGTGTATACAAAATCCCACCTATCACTCACTTTCAGACCGATTTTTTGGTATTTTTCTGGCAAAAAATAAAGAGTGGCCATTCCAAAATCTACAAATTAACTAGATAAAAAGTTACACAATTTATAAAATAATCACACATTTCCTCAGAACACACTCACAAAAGCACATATATTTCTCAGAATCCAAACACATTAAGACAACAATTCAACACATTTTCTCATCAGTCAACAGCCAAAAAGAAAACAAAAATACACAGAATCTATAGATACAAAGACAGAGAACAGGGATGGATAAGTACCTAAGTTTTGTGGGCTTGGGCTTGCGCTTGTTGACGAGAGGCTTCTTGACATCGTCGGCGGGGTAAAACTTGGGCGGCTTGACAGCCGGGGCGTCGGCGGCGGGCTTCTTTTCATGGCAGGGGAAAACACCGCCGTTCTTGGCCTTGATAGCCCAAAGCCCTCGCTTGTGGTACATCTTGGACCTCGAGTATTTCCCAATCCCTCTGATCAGATCTGGGTTTCTGGTCACCTTTGGAGTCCTCTGCTTCGGCGCCATCGCTAACACGCGGAGGTGAAGGTACGTTCTCTCTCTCTTCTATCACTCGCTTGCCGTCTCTGATAGGCGCGGCCACAAAACACAGTGGGAAAGAAACTTGGGGGTATATATATGGGCCGAACCCTTCAAAACCCTTGACCTACTCTGTAACTATCACTTTTTACACTGCCATTGGCACATACGGAAAAATGAGGGGTTGGCCTAAAAACCATCAAACCGAAAAATCGAATCGAACCGTGATATAAAAAAATATCGAAAAAAATCACGTTGATAAAAAAAAGTTAAAATCAGAATAAAAACCAAATCAAATCGTTTCAAACGGTTTCGGTTTGGAAATATTAAAAACCAAATGAACCAAACCAAACTGCTTTTAATATAAATTATTGTTTTATTATTATTTTTATATAAATAAGACATTTTTTCAAGAAAACTATGTGCATAAGCCCAATTTTCACTTCTCTCCCCCTCCTTTGTCGTTTTATCACTTTTCTTCCTCTACATTATTTTTCTCCATTCTTTTCCAGTATATTATGCATTATGTACATTTTAGTTTTAGTTTAAGATCTACACTTTGGTCTTGATATGAGCCTTTCTATCTTTTGATTTATATTTATATACACATTTTCTATCTTCCGATCACTAATCTTGTAGATCTAGTAGTGGAAACTCAAATTTACTTAAATTTGTGGTTGAAATATGTGTTTGGTATTACAAATAGAAAAATTAGAAACATATATATAATTTTGGTTAGAACCATAAACCGGCAGGAACCATCATGAACTGAATCGTACGGTTTGAGTAATAAATTTAAGCGAAACTGCACCTAACCGAACCGTTGAAATTTTCCCGTTTTAGTTCCATTTTGAGGGTGGAGCTAGGCAGAAACGAACCATGCCATCCCTACAGAAAATGACCATTTTGGTCATTGTACTTTCATAGTACAATTTTTTTTATAGCTCTTTACTTAAAATATTCTTTGAGATTTGTATAACTCATCACTTTAGTCTCTGAGATTTGAAATCAATAGAAGTGGTCCCTGAGAATGTCCAACATCAATCATTTTGATCATTCTGTTAAACATTATGTTAAATAAGAATCAAAATGACAAAAATACCCTTAATTTAATAAACAATAGTTCAAAATAATTTCACAAAAGTTGAGGGTATTTTTGTCATTTTGATTCTTATTTAATAGAGATTTTTCATGGAATTACCAAAATGATTGATGGTGGACAATTTCATCAATATCAAATCTTAGGAACCAAAGTAAGGAGTTATGCAAATCTCATAGACCATTTTGGCTAAAAAGCCTTTTTCATACAACAATATATTTGGGTAAGGAATAATAAATTATAATTGATTTATGTGATTTGAATTTAAGAATTATGTACAAGTAAAATGAATTATTTTAAGGTAATACTAAATGACTCGTAATTTATTATTTCAACTTTTAAATAAGGAAAACTAATGAAAAGTGTGACGTCCCGTCCCGGGATTATTAAAACGTACTTGTGAAATGACCGTTCTACCCCTAGTTCGTTTCGTTATGTTGTTTGGTGGTTTTGCGTGGTGTGGCATGTGTTGGGCCACACACACATGCACTGTCACTTTCTCTGTCTCTATCCTTTTCTCTGTCTCTGTCCCGTGTCTCTCTCTCCCTTCTTTCTTCTTCTTCCTTTTGTAAACGTACGGACAAACACACAACTCACTCAAACGTTCACAGATCGAAGGAACCAAGTGCATTTTCGAACTCGTGAGGCTCGTGCGAGTGCAACCATACCATTTTCAGGTGAGAACACTAACGTTTTCACGTCGATTCGAGGTGGTCCGATTTGAGTACTGTTTATGCAAACATTAACCTAGCACGTTTTTGGGATTTTTAAGCTCATAGGTAGCTTGGTGGTGTCCCAAGGAGCCTCGGAGTACTTCGTTGGACGAATTTGGACGTCGGAATAGCTTGGTTCGAAGTAGGCCGGTCTTTGAGTTTGGAGACAGGTATGATCTGGTGATTTTTAGCCCTCGAAACTTGTATAACGTTGTTCTACTAGTCCTAAGCTTCATTTTGGTTCAAGAATCGTGAAAAATGGTTGAGAAACGAGTGAGAAAACTAAGTTAGAAAATTTTTCCAGTTTCCGGCACCGGCGACGTCGCCGTAGGCTCGCCGGAGAAGGTGACGGAATATTCCGTCAAATCTGACGGAATATTCTTGACGCCGTTGACGGAATCCGTTAGAACTAACGGAATATTCCTCACGGCGTCAGTTGACGCCGTCAGCGTGCCAGGCACGTGCCTGCGCGTGGCCGGCGCGTGTGGCCGTGCCTTGGCCGGCGCGTGGGGGCGCGTGCGGCGGAGGAAATTTTTTCTAAAAATATGGTTGTGATCCTGAGGTTGTGTAAAGCCCGTTGGTATATTCATTTGTCCATTTTGAGCAATGTATGAGAAGTTATTACGAGAAGTTGGTTATGTGCTTTAAAGTTAACGTTTTTATAGTTATTTTGCATATAGGTGACACGTACCCCGAGGACGAGCGTGCGCACTCGAGACAGGGGGGCTACAACCTTTCCACTTATCAGTGAGTGGGCTTTTGGTTTTCCGTATATACCTATATACTATATTTTCCCCAGAAATTGATTAAATGGTTATCAGTTATATGCCATGCATTACATTATCGTTAGTCATGCATCGTTGGTTGCATTAGTAGTTGCATATATATATACATATGCATATTGGGTGCTGTGGACGCACAGGTAAGTGCCAGGTAAGTGTTATTCATGTTTATATTTCAGTAGTGGTTTGAGATGCTTAGAGAGCTCATAACCTGCACCCCCGATGTTAGTGCTCCCGCCCAGAGTAGGGCACAGTCCTTCACGTGATGTTCACCTCCCGCACCACACGCTCAGCTTGGATCCAAGTTAGGTGCACAGTCCTGTCGTACATACCACTTTAGGTGGTTCCGATTCGTAGGTGACCCGCGATTATTCGCACAGCCTTCACGTGATCGTAGCACTAGAGCGTATATATGTATTACACCCAGGCCTGTCGTACAGACCACTTTAGGTGGTTCCGACTCGTGGGCAGGTTCAGTTATTGATTTTGAGATTTGAGCTCTATATGCAGCTGTATAGGTCACGTTAGGTGACTTCGGCTGCCAGATTACATGTTATTGATTTGATTTATACCTGAGCACTTGCATTGTATTATGAGGTTTCGACATGGCATATCTTGAGCATGATTGGCATACCCTTGAGCATGTTTGGGCACATCTATATACATACGTATATACGTTATTTTTCTGGGAAGTATACAGGTTTTACGGCGAGGGGTTAGAAAGTATTTTACTAATGGTTTTAGAAAAGATTTGTTTTTGCCCACTCGCGCTTTTGTTTTGCACCCCTCCAGGTTCTAGTTGCTTAGCAATTTCGGTGGTTTCCCAGAGGGTTCTTCCGGCTTTTCTGACAGACACTCACCAGCGTAGGGTCACCTTCGGGTGTACTTATGTCGCAACTTTTCTTTTGGACTGCTGTAGTCTTGCTCTGAATTTGTATCTCACTTACGCTAGCACTTGTTTTAGTACTTTGCATGCTAGTTTTAAATTATTTGTACTTCTTACATTACTATCTTATTAGCTTCCGCACGTGCACATGGTTACGTCACCTTCGTGTGACGGCCAGCACGCCCTGATCTCAGTCGGGGTGTGTCAAAAAGGGTTTGAAAACTTTGAGTTTTAACAATAAGGACAAAATACAGGATAAAGTGAATAGTACCATGTTTGACTTTTTAGTGTAAAAATGTGGTTTTTCGTTAAAGTGAACAATACCGCGGGCTTTTCGTTAAAACTCCCTTTAAATAAAAGGTCGGCGCTAACCAATTTACATCGGTTTCACTAAATTCATCAAGTGTTAAACGGGGAGATAGTTTTACCCTTTAGGCCTAAGTTCATTACTCTCAATTTTACTGGATTTTAGTGTTAAAACCAAATCAAACCAAACCAAACTGATCAAATTAGTTAATTTTGGTTGATCTTCTGCCTTCCTTGCTTTTAGATATGCTCTACAATGCAATTTTTTTGGTATTCTAAATGTGAAATTCAATAAATCAAATAGCTAATCTAATATTGTTTACTTTAAGCTAATCTAAATTACCGCACGAGATTAAGACGCATGCATGTGAGAGCTAATTCTCGTCTCAAATTGAAATGATGAAAATCTACATACACAAAGAAAAGAGACAAGCAGTTGGCATTGGCTATATATTAGAACAAAGTAGTTGGCATTGGCTATATATAAAGAACAAAGGAATTAACTCTAGCGTTTAGGTTCGTTGAAACTCCTAGCAGAGTGTTACCTAGTATGCACATCAATGGAGCACTATTCCCTTGAGATTCCCATAATGTACTTTGGGGGTGGACGTAGGATACTCAAAAAGATGTAGTTTGTAGTCGCGTAGTTAAAGTTTGTCTTCAAAATCAAATAGGAAATTGATCTTCAAGGTGGAATAAGAAAGCAATATTCAAAGTTCAATGGGAAAACAATCTTCTTCCTTGATCTCCAAGTTAGCTTGAGAGATTTAATTCTTTTAGGATTTCAACAATGAATGGGATGCCGTTTCTTCATTCATTGCCGAAGCAACTATCAATAAGGGTGCTTGGACTCTTCTTTCTCATCACAAATATCTGCGTAAGCATTCGTCGAGAGCAAAGAGCAAGCAATTTATGAAATTTCTGGTGAGTGTCAAACAATCCAACACTTATGCCGAGAAAATCAGCAATAGTCGAAAAAAATTCGGTGTTGTTGTTGGTCGCACATGCGAGTTGGGCTACGACTCTGTCAGCTGAGCAGCCCTAGCCGGATCGGCTTGACTTGGCTGGGTATTATGCCAATGACTCAGCTCGGCTTTGACTAGCAACTTGGGCTAGGCCTTTTTTTTTGTTTTTTTGTTTTTCGTTTTTTTGGCAACTTGTTGATCGTCGGCCTTCTATTTCGTGAGATGTGAACTGTGTCTCTTAAAAAAATTTATCGTCCGAGAGAAATCTCTTGAAGTTTCTTTATATAGGCAAGGCGGCTCCACCACTTATGTGGGCTATTTTGTTCCTCGTTGTCTAATTCGGATATTGCTGAGAGGTATCGAGACTGGAGGCAAAATGATCTTTCTATTTTCCCTCAAAGAGTCAAAGCTTGGTTGGTTGGTGACTATTTTGCCCTGAAACTATGCATGAATGTGAATAAAACATTGAGATTAGTACAGAAATTAATAACGCTACACTACCTCATGTATATACAGAAAATAAGTAAAGAAATAAACCGAGAAACCTATCACTCACCGCTCCACCACTCCACTTCAAGATTCCAGCAAAGGTTCTTCCTCTTCTTGTCTCTTTATAGTAATATTGTTTTTGTCTTAAGAAACCACCCTAGCGTTTTTTGGGTCAATATTAACCCTACTATCTCTACTATTAATATAATTCTCTTTGTCAACTAAAAATATGTGAAAAAGAAACATTATAGACAATATAGTAAATCACACATAAAATGATTTTGCTATTTTTTTTTCTCTCCATCACAGCCAAGTGATCTCGTATTTTCCTCCCACCTATGACTCTCCTCTTCTTAATTTAAAGAGAGTTTTAATGAAAAGTCCGCGGTATTGTTCATTTTAACGAAAAATCATATTTTTACACTAAAAAATCAAACATGGTACTATTCATTTTACCATTTACTTTGTCCTTATCATTAAAACTCAAAATTTTCAAGTCATTTTCATTAGTTTTCTTTAATTTAAAATCGTTAAAATCAAATCATTATTCTTATAAAGTAATATTTCTCTCACACACTTGCCTTTGCTAGTAAGAAAATGGGAAAAGAGTGTCCAAGAAAAAATGAAATGAAGAAAGAGGCTACATTCATATCTCATCTTACCCGCGGGTGAGATACTTCTGAAGAAGACCAAAATCCCAGCAAGATAATGAGATGATGAAATTGAAGCCTTCCTCCTCAGCAACTTTCCCACCCTTTCTCCCACTCTCCTCGCTTAAAACCCCATTAACCCCAAGATGGCCACAATCTCATCCATATTCTCACCACCCAATCTCCTTCACCACCCCACAAAACCCATCAAAACCTCACCTAAACTGCCCCTCCAAATCCTCAAACCAACCCAATTTCAGGGCTTTCACAAACTCACTTCCTCCTATCTGACTCTGACCCCCAGGCACTCACAGAGGCTCTTCGCTGTCGCCCAAGAAGTCGCGGCGGACCCGGCTTCGAAGGCTGCCAGGAGAGTCTACATTGGTAACATTCCCAGGACTCTGGATAATGCTGAGCTTACCAAAATTGTTGAGGAACATGGTGCTGTCGAAAAGGCTGAGGTATTTCAAAAATTTCCATGTTCCTTCTGTCTCCCTTTTGTATTTTCATGCCCTTTTGTGCTGTTTTAATTTGTTGGGTTGTTGAAGATTTCAGAGCTCAGTGTGACTAGTATTTGATATTTGGTAGGCACTACTTTTGTGTTTGTTACCTTGAGAATGTGTTTAGTTTTGTTAAGTTGGTTTAATTGGTGCAAAGGGAATTTGTGTTTACGAATTTAGTTTTGCTTGTCGCAAATCTTTAGTTATATTTTACGAAATTTGGTTTACGTCAAAAAATAATTCCATGGGGATGTGTGTGGAGAATTATATTGAAGAACGCTTTTTTTTAATATGAGTTGACTTTACTGTTGAATAAGTGGCCAAGTGGCCATACTTTAGATTAAACAAAAGAAGGTGGAAACACCTTTCCTTGTTTTGGGGAGGAAAATAAGGGAAAAGAATGTTTTGGTTCCCTAGCACAACCCGTGAGTTTGGTTTTGGCAGAAAGCTAAAAGAAAAAAATATTGTTTTAAGAATGAGTGCTCATGATTTGGTTAAAAGAGGTGAGCTCATTCATTTCGGTTTTGGAAGAAAAACAAGAGAGTGAGAGCTGAAAAACAGAGGGTAGAGAAGAAGAAGAAATCTGGAGCAGCAACCCCATTTCGAAGAGAAGAAGGTGCTCTTCTTTTTGGTTAGTAATCATCCATCAAAGTAATTGTAATAGCTTTGAGCTTTGTATAGAGAAGAAATTAATCACTATATTTTCTTCTCTATTTGTTTCTTTGGTGTGTGAGAGCTTTTGAGTGTATTGGGGTTAAGGGTTGTGAGATTGCCAACACTTTGTAAACTACCATTTGGTTGATAGTGGATTATTGGGTGAGCTCCTACTGCTCCGAGGACGTACTCCAGTTACACTGACTGTTGAGGAACCTCGTTAAAATCTTGGTGTTATTTTATATTTTGTTCTTGCATTTTATTTGATATATTTCCTGTGGGTTAGCTTGAGTTGGTTCCAAAAATTGATTTGGTGCTATCCTAGCACAACATTTACTATAACAAAGAAAAGAGATGGCTATCTTTCCTTCCTTTTGGGCGTAGGTGATGTATGATAAGTACTCTGGAAGAAGTCGCCGATTTGCATTTGCTACGATGATGACTGTTGAAGATGCAAATGCCGTGGTTGAGAAACTGAATGGAACTGTAAGTGTTACCAAGGTTCATAAGTTTATTTTGATTAAAACACTGTTAAAAAATGCATCTACTGAAATGTTTTCTGCACTCTATTGGCACTTTTTTCAGTTTCCGTAGTAAGATTTTATTAATTGTTGGAAATCAATTAACTCCATCTTGTTATACAGGAGATCGGAGGGCGTGAAGTCAAAGTAAACATAACTGAAAAACCCCTGCTACAAGCGGACACATCACTTGTTCTGGCAGAAGAGTCTCAATTCATTGACAGCCCCTACAAAGTTTATGTTGGAAATCTTGCAAAGGAAGTAACTACGGATACACTCAAAACCCTTTTCTCTGACAAGGGAAAAGTTCTTAGTGCAAAGGTTTCCCGAGTTCCAGGGACCTCAAAATCTAGCGGATTTGGGTTTGTTTCTTTTTCCTCGGAGGAGGATGTAGAAGCTGCAATCTCGTCCTTCAACAATACTGTAAGTTTCTAGCTGGTGTACCATGTTTTAGAGGAAGCTTGGAATCTAACTATACAACATGCATACATATATTCACTTGCACATATTTATGGATGTTCTGTTGAGTTTTTGATACACTTGAGCACGTTTGTTTATATTCTTATATGTTCTTATGGCAGTTTTCATACACTTTTATTATAGAACATATGACAGGCAACATGCACCATAATCGAAAATGTATTACAAATCATGGCTACACTACATATACCTAATGCTTAATTGCTTATGCATCTAGAATCACCCCTGTCAATCTGACTTAATTCCTTTGTTCAGTGAACTTTTTAATCACCAACGATGAGCCAAATTACTGCAAGTCTTGTATAATTCTCCAAAGCTTTTTAATCTGCATGGTATTTCGTCCCTAGTTGCCTTTTAGTCTGCATAATTTCCTGCAAGTCTTGTATAATATCTTATCCCTAATCAGAACACCCTATCTCATCCTCCGAGCTGTATGCTTCCTTTTGGTTTCTAATCCTGCTCATGGTCATGTGTTACTACTACTACCACTACTAATAATGTATGCTGTCGAAAAGTGTTTGAGTTGGTACTGATAATATATTGTTCTTTTATCTTGATGGATTATGCTTTTGTCATGAATTTGTTGGAAGTGATTCTTCCCTTATTGCAAATAATCGAAACTGTTTGATTTCCTTAGCAAATTGAATCAGTTGCTATCCCCTTTCATCACGTTATACCATTTATTTGTATTACTTATTGTTCATTGCAGTTGTTCGAAGGGCAAAGAATTCGTGTGAACAAGGCATAGTAGAGCTGGCAGAAGAGAGTTTGCACTTGTATCAGAAATTAGGGTAGGCCCATATGATTATGAGTGAAACCAAAAATCGAAGTCATTTTTGTAGTTTCTTATGGTTTCAATCTTAATGACATTGTCACGACCTTGAGGTTTTCTGGTCATTCCTGGTAGAAGCTGATTGGATTGAAAGTTATCAATGTATGATATGGCATAATTAGTGCGTCCGATTTTATTGTGGCTTATCTTGGTTGAAATTGCCTCTAATTTGAACTAGATTTGAGCATCCATTGAGTTAAAGTAATCTTGCTCAAGCGTCGTTTTGGATTTGGTTGGATTTAACTTGTTTAACAGTCAATATTAAGATCAAAACGAATGGCTTTTCTTTTGACCCATGTTCCTTAGTAGGACATGGAATGCTTTGTAATTTTGAGTGCATGCTAGAATTTGTGACATTTGATGTACAGTGGTCATTATCACATCTGTTTATGCATCAATTGTACTACGTAAAATTTGAAAAGACTGATCGGAAGTCTTTTCCGACATTTTTACAATCAGATAATTAATACGTTTCAAAGAAAACAATAGACACGAACAATACTCAAGAGGTGTGGCATGATCTTGGGGAATATCAAATTTCAATTTTAAGACTTCTAACAAAGTTGAGGTGTTTCGATAGCTTCATTAAAAGAAAAATAGCTTCTGCACAATTTTCTTTTTGGATCGAAATTAAGAGGAATGTGCAAAAGATGAAAAAAGATTTGCAAAACCGCTCTCTAATTAAAATTAGGCAATAATAAAAATTCCAAAGCAAGTTTCCGCGAATAAATTTACGACTAACCCCGTCCCGCGCCAAATTAACATTCGCACGTGAATGGCAAGAGTCGTAATTCTTGTAAACCTCAAGGGCTATTCGCGCTCCAAATAGGCGCCACTTTTCGTTTCCCGCGCCCCGTCTTCGCATTCAATCTCCAAGTAACCCTAAAACCCTCCATTTTCCTGCTCCACTCTCTCTAAGAATTCATATAAATACACACACAAACACAATCAAACCGCTGTATTTCTTTATAATTATATATCAGTTTCGGCATTGAAGAAGTGCGGAGGAAGGCGGAAGGATGTTTTATTCACAGACGTTCTTGGCTCGGAAGGGCCCACTGGGAACCGTCTGGTGCGCGGCCCACCTCCAGAGCCGGCTGAAGAAGTCCCACTACACCTCCACCGACATCCCCTCCACCGTTGGTCCGTAAAACCCCTTTCCCTTTTGTTTGATTGCCTTAAATTTGAGTTTTTTCTTCTTAATCTGGGTGTCTCAAATTCTGAATCCAGTGCTGTTAGTGCTTTCTGATCAAATTTGTGTTAAATTTCGAAACTTTGTTGCAAAATCATCGCCTTTTTCCGATAAAGTTCTGTTCTTTTCTTTAATTTTGATAAAATTTATAGTGTGTAGTAATATTCTTTGTAATAAAAGAAAAATTAAAATTTGTTTGGGTTCAAATCACTTCATTATTTTACCCTTTTTTTATTTTTATTTTTACTTTTAATCCCTTGTTGCGAATGTTGTGGGTTTATTGTGGGCTGAATTGCTCAATGTTATTTGGTATAAGTTTGAATTTGAGGATATATTTATGTGCGATTTCTCATAAAAAAAAACTCAAATATGGGAAAAATCAATTGGCTTTACGATGTTTGTACAAATGTGTTTGTCAGATCGCATCATGTTTCCGGATGTTCCTATTGCACTGAGAATGTCAGGACACCTTTTATTTGGCGTTGTTCGGATATACTCCAAGCAGGTCGACTATCTTTACCAGGACTGTAATGTTGTTTTGACTACCCTAAGAAAGACCTTTGCTTCCATAGACTTGAATTTGCCAGAGAATGCAATGCAAGCTCCAGTTCAGTCCATCACTTTGCCGGAAACATTTGACCTTGATGCTTTGGATTTGGATGGAGGCGTGTTCGGTGAGGGGTAATATTCTCATTAAGCCCTTTTCATTCATCTTTCTGTTCTGCTTCTAAATGAATGTATGATGCAAATGACCTTGTTTCCTCAGGGCTTATGATAATCATCACGTGAGTCAGGAGGACATCACACTACCAGGTTGTAGAAGTTAATTGCTGTTTGGAATTCTCATCTTTATTATTTGTCTTTGTTATATTCATTCGATGAAAGTCTTAAAAATATTTTAACTTTGTGTCACAGATCAAATTCCTATTGCAACAGACCGTTATGTCACTATAACTTTTGACGAGGTTGACATCTTTTCTTTTTTAATGATAGAGTTTAATGTTTCTGCTCTTCTTTGCATTTATGTTTGAATGGTAAGGTACTGGATTTGTATTGTTACTGAATGAAACATGGGTTATTTTTAGGATATCCAGAACGAGGTTTTTGGTTCAGATGTTGCCCCCATGGATGAGGAGTATGATTCCTATTGCACTTAAATTCAATGTATGGTTCAAATATTTGTTCTACAAACCCGTAAATTTATTGGTTATATTTCAATGGTTACAGCATCCACTCTACAACTCCAGGTGAGGGTGTTCCTAGTGATCGCTTCACCCCTCCAATTAAAGAAGCTCCAGAAGTAGATGTTCCAAATGATTTTGTCTTCCAAGATTCTGTTCCAAGTAACCATAGAGAAACTGGAGTTATGCAAGATGCTCTTCCTGATGATAGTTCCCTGCAGTTTGTTCAACCAATGGAAGTTATGCGAGATGATGCTCATCTTCCAGATGACGGTTCCCCTCAACATGTTCAACCAATGGAAGTTATGCGAGATGCTGTTCCTCCAGAAATTGTTCCTACGGTTTCTCTCAATAACGGCAATGATGTTACTGAACCTGACAAATCTTTTAACACAGAAATGAATGAGAATAAAGTACTTTCTCCAATTACAGAGGAGAATACACCTTCTGGTGGGCCATCTCCATTGTCCCTGCCAAGTTCAGGACCACGAGCTTCTATTACTTCTTTGCCAGAAATGAACGGGAAAGATGTTTCCTTTCGTGAGTAGAGTTCTCATTGTCTATAGTGTCCTTAATATGTATGCATTAATAAGACACAACTTTGTTTTTTCCCTTGAATGTTTCTCTCTCCTGTTGCAGAAATGCAATCAACACCACATGTTGAGCAACCAAGAGCAAGAGCAAGGAAGAGAAAGCAGTATTTTGACGAGACCCTTGTGTTATCCAATGAGTATGGTTGCACATATTATTACTGTAGGGTCATTGTTTCTTCTGGTATTGATTACTGAGATTGGTTGTAAATTTTGTAGGTTTATGAATAGGACAATTCAAGATGCTAGTGATTTAAAGCGTAAAAGGAGGAATATTCCGTACTCTACTTCGGGTGTTTGGAAGTTGAACAACAGTCTAAGAAAGGAACAAATATTTTTTCAGCCTTCATTAACTGGTGAGGCGATCTTTTCCCTTCATGTATTTTCTCTCACTGCTTGTCTTCTATTTTACTGAGATTTTTTTAATGAAGATCTTGGTGTCTGCCTGTAGGATTGTGTTCGGATCTTCGTAACATTTTCGACAAAGACTATATATCCAAACAGTCCCATTTGTTTGAGGGAGCTCTTCCAGTCTCTGGACCTGCAACACCTCCTCCTCCTCCTTCTACAACTGAATTCTCCCCAGAGCGCTGTGTTCCGCCATCTCTTCCTGTCATTGAAGTTTCCACAGAGTTTAATGGCGCAGAATCTCCCCCAACAATTGAACGTTTTCAGCATGCTGAAGAACATGATGGTGGAAATAACTTACCAGAGTATGAGGGTGCACAATCTCCGCCACAAATTGAACGTTTTCAACATGTTGAAGAACATGATGGTGGACACAACTTACCAGAGTATGAGGGTGCACAATCTCCTGCCACTCAATATGACTTTATTCCTGCTCCGTCTCCAAACTTAATGTCAGCTTCAGTTCCTCCATTGGAAGCAAGCACTGGAACTCAAATACTGCTGACACCGGATCAAACAGCATCGACTAGATTTCACGAGTCTGTAAATGAAACACCAAAGACAATGTTTGAGGGGTGGCTAGGTCCAGAGAACACTGGTCTATCAAATAATCCTGAATTCAACGATTCTACTGAAGCAGTAAGTTATTTAGTATTTGGTCCTATTTGTGTTTTGTGTAAATTGTGTTTGGCTTTGGTATCAATTTGCCTGTTGTTTGACCGTTTATTGCCCATTGTTTGGAAGCCTTAAGTTCCCCTTTATGTTTGCGTGAGATGCAACTTAATAGAGAGCCTAAGGCTTGTAAAAACAGCTTACGTTATTGCACACAGTTCATTATACCGAGCTCTATAAATGCTTCACTTAGCCGTGAATAATAAATCTTACAAAAACTATAGGCAACTATTGCATCTACAAGACAAGTATTCCAGTCATATATATAGTAAAATGTGAGGATGATCTATTTGGAACGGAAGATAAAAAGGACAATTAGCATCTCTCATATTAGCTTAATGAATTCTCTTGAAATATTGAAATACATTAAAAAATCATCAACCAAAAATATTGAAAATTTCTGTATTTCGACTGGTTTTACATAAGCTTTAGGTGATTTTTGCTACAAAAAAGATCAATGTACGAGCTACATTTCTTAATTACTTGTCAAGCTAAGGACGAATTGATGTAAAAGCATAGTACTAGTTGGCAGACCTGATAAAAAAAGATAAAATGAGATACAACTCCTTTAATGAATATTACCTCTTAATTGATCCGAAAGGTTTTAATAAAAGCTTCTGTTTCTTACAAAAAAAGAAAAAAAATTTGAGATAAAAAACTATGAATGCATATCACCCAACACATAAGCAAAGTACTAAAACGAGGGCAAGACTAGTATTTATTTTTTTATTACCATGCACTTCATTTAGAGGACCAGATTTTTATTTGAAGACTATATGTGCTCTATATTTTGGCGTGGGATGTGCCATGTCCCCATTGTTCTCCCCATAGCCTTTTATTTGGAGTCTCAAGTATATGATCTTATTCTTATTTTTATGATAATCCTAACTCCTAATCCTCATTCATTTTGACCTTCTTTTCCTTGTGGACTAATTGTAGAAGTTGAACTGTTGTTACCATTATACAGGATTATAAACTTTCGACCTGCCATGCATTATGTGATGTTACAATTGTCATAATCTATCATTCAGAATATACTATGAGAGACATACTTTTTATTGTGAAACCGCTTTTGATGAACCAGTTAACTCCATGTATTAGTGCGTAACTCCACTTTTTTCCGCCTGAACAGTTTACTAATAATTAACATATTAACTCGTTGAATTGTTCATTGTAGGGTCTTTTTTTCCTAGAAGCAGATGGCAATACACCAGCTGGTAAACTCAGAAATCTTTATTTAATCTGTTATTCGAGAGAACATGTAAATTGTGCATAGTGTTTTTCTTGGCTGACTGTACGAATAAGTGTACACATTCTTCATATTCATTTACTTTTGTGTACACTGTTTGGATGACATATCTATGCTTGTACCAGGATCTCAAGCGACACAAGGAATGTCGGGATCTCAAGGGACACAAGGAGTTGATTCATTGTCAGTTAGAACCAGGTACTTCTCTTTCAATTGTTTCCTTTCTTTATTTACACAGGATTTAGTTAGTCACTGATTTATGTACTCGGTGGCTCATTATATTTATTTTTCTTATTATTCTCCCCGTTTGGTATGCAGGGCTGTGGCTCAATTTTTGAAGAGGGAATCTTCTATCTCCTCAACTTCGGAAGATGTCACTGGAGATCTCAGCTTGAACAAAATTTTAGAAGGAAAAACTAGAAAGCTATGTGCCCGAATGTTCTATGAAACACTGGTAATTCGTTTGAGCCATATCAGTTAGGTTCTCTAGTTTGAATGCATGTTTTTTTTTATTGGATACTAAATTGGAATTCACCTTAGCAAATTTAGAAGTTCTCCAAGTATTTGATGTGGCATGGATCTTATGGCACATCACAGATTTTATCATTTTAAGAGCATTTTAGTAGTAGGAACAAGGGAGCAAAATGTTTGCATAGTTTTCAATGCACAACTTGGGAGTTGATGTTCATAATAACCTAGTTATTGGAAATTGATTCAGTTATCCAAGTTTTATTTCTTTGTTCAATATCATTTCACCTTTTGAGTTTTTCGTTACATATCATTTATGTCTGATATCTGTTCCCGCAAATGTCACTCCACAAATAATAGCCAGAAAAATCTGTCTCTTAGCAGCAGAAGTTTCTCAAGTCGATTTTACATCAAGTCAAATGTTTTGGACTCAAATTATTTGTATGTTAAATTGGTTTTTGTTATCTGTTTTCTTATACTCTATGAACAAGTTAAAAATATGCTATCTTTTTTTTCCCGGGTCAAGGAAACTTATACTGCCTGTAGAAGTATGAATTGAGCATGTATTGGTATTAACTACTAATATGATTGTTCATTGTCACTTTCAGGTTTTGAAGACTTATGGTCTTGTTGATGTAAAACAAGAAGTACCTTATGGTGACATTATTTTGACATTGAACCAAACCCTATCAAAAGCTCAAATTTAAAAAGAGGATATGAGGTAATTTAGAGCATGTTTATCGTTGCAATATTTTTCCTGGAATCATATACACTTTGATATGTTTCAGTATTTGGGCTTTCTGATATTTAGCCACTCTGTAAGACTTGGCATGAGTAGCAAGTTTGTCTAATCACGGTGTTTTAACCACAAAGGTAGCTACACTACTTGAGGTAAATGAGCATTGAAAAATGCTTGGGAGAAAATCCAAAACACGGGATTATACTGTTTTTCAGAATCTGGGTAAAACATTTGTGATTTTAGAGTAGTTCATATTCTCATGGGTTGTGTTTCTTTTTGCTTTTTCAGTTCAGATTAACTTTTATGTGTTCTCTCGGGCGTGCTCTTACTGTGTGGATTTTTATTTTCTGTGAATTTCAGGCATTGGGTGAAAGGACATGGAGGGAATGCAGTTGAGTTTGTACAGAAGTTGCAGTGGAGTTTATAATTTTTGACCTCAGAGAAGTGTTAGTAGAGTCCACATGTGTATAACTAGCAGAGGAGGTTGCGATGTAAATTAAGTTACTCTGCTCATAGCTTGAGCTTTAAGTTTACTATCTATAAATTGCAATAATTCAGGCCTTATTTTCAAATGGTTCATGCTTTCATCATTTTCATGGTTAGCTTCGGGCCTGTTTGGTATCAACCGAATCCTGAAAATTGACTTTACCGTTTAAGCCTCTACGCAATGGGTGATCGGTTGCTTATACGCAATGGGTAATTGGTCGGGTGGAGATTGGCGACCAGTCTGCGGCCTGTCGACTACTCGATCTTGAGACTGTAATATACAACTGGCTGGTGGAAGTGATCATGATACCTCCTAACACAGAACTTGTTTCTTCCAAACACTCAGACATGAATTCAAATTGAAACTGATTTGAGTACTTTCGCAATTACCGTTTGTTAATAATTTACATATTGTAGCTCTTTAACTTGAAACTCAAATTCTGGCACAAGGATATTCAGGTAGATGGTAATCATAAGCAAGTTCAGAGGAAACAAGAACAATTAGCTGCGAAATCATGACATTATTTCTTATTAACTATTGAAGTATGCAGAACACAAGTACGGCCAGAAGTCTAACAAGTCATAAACCATCCAAGAAATTCAACCATCTTAGATGTCCAAATGATACAAACTTAATTTCCAGCAAGAAGGGCATTGATTTTGTTTTCAACATGTGCTTTGTGGTCTTCAAGCCGACCCTTGATTGCATCATTTTCCCAGCGGACCAGTGTTGGAACTCCGGTCAGCTTAAACCTCGAGTCTACTCTCCATGGGTGATGTGCATTCCTCCATGTTCGTCTGTCTCCAACGTATGCTCCCACAAGTGCAACATCAGCTATAGCTTGTAGCTTTTTGTAAGTTACAGGTTCAGCTCCACACAATCTGACATTGAACAAGGGACATCAGTGACAAGTACAATTCAACATCTTGTTTACGTTCCATAAATTGGAGGATCATCTAGCTAAATTCTCAATGCAGTCTTTGGTAGGGGAATCATGCAACGAGTTCTTTTACTACTAGCCTAGTCAACACACACAAGAATAAGTTGTATCAGGAACAGTTCCAAAGGACAAAGAAGAGATTTTAGTTTGTATCAGGAACTGCTCTAACAAAATAGTTTCCTACTCTCTTCTTCCATTACACTTGTACAATTTCTTTCTAGTTATTTTGTAGGAATATTTTGAATTTTGCTAAGATTCTAAATTTTGTTGTATCCTGAAAGTGATTTGCCAATAACCGTTTAGCAAACTCATGTGAGTAACACTTTAATAAAACGACTCAAATCATACCTCAAAGTTCTGTTTAATCTTATTCTCCATATATCCACAATTTCCACAACATGTAATACATCTATGAGAGTTTAAATTCAAATTGGGAGTTGCAAACTTTTGGTGGCTTTTTACAACACCAACTCCTTGGGTTGCAGTTTTGATAAAAAAATGATTTTAGGGAGACCATATTTTATACTCTTTTTTTAGACTACACGATGTGCTGGTTGATGATTGAATTCATTATTTAAATCATTAAAGAAAGAATTCAATCATCAAACACTACATCACGTGGTCTACAAAATATGATAGATAGTCTTTCTAGCATCACTTTTTGATAAAATGTTTCTGCATAAACATGTGTTTTTTGTCTTTCACAAAAATTCAAACGTGAGTAAACGTGATTGTTCAAACAATGATAATAATAATGAATCTCGTTGTTTTAAGCAATTATGGAAATAAGTGGAAGGAGTGTAAATCGGCGTGCAGATAACAAAATCTCGTAATAGTGAATCATTTACTTTATTACTATGCATTGTCGGGCTGCGAAAATAAAAAAAATCGTTATTTATTTTTAATTATTAGAAAAATTATAAAATTACTTTATTACTATTGTTTGGACCCAAAATATTATTGCTGGGCCGAGCAGCAGGATGCGCTCGGCCCAAGGTGATGACAAATAATATGGGCCGAATAATAAGGCCCGGGCCAGATGGCAGGGTCGGCCAAATCCTATCATAAGTAGTCCAGATAAATAGAAAGGTCGAGGAAGTCCTGGTGCAACTAGGAGTCTCGACCAGCAAGGAATGAAGTCCCGAAAAGAAGGAAAATTCAGAATCCCAGTAGGAGTAGGTTTGTTCGAGGAAGAGGCAAATTAGGACAAGGACTCCCAATCCAAATCGGAGTCGGTTTCAGGGAATGGGGCACTATAAATACAAGAAATCATGCAACAGAAAAGGACCTTCGAATCAGCATACAATTGCCCTGCGCAAAACCTCTCAACACCTTGAGATTTTTTCCTTTTCTTTTCCTGCCGACACACCTTCAGTTTGGATAAACAGCACTGTGGAAGCGCCCGGCGAGCACCTTCAGTTTGGATAAACAGCACTGCTGCCGCAGAATCAGCCGACCGAGAAGCATCTTCAGTTTGGATAAACAGCAATGCGTCGAGGTCGACCGATTATCTATCCAAGTCTCGACCGAGAAAGGTTTTCGAACCTTTGTTGGCAGAGGTCACCTTGCTAGCCTTCTCGGCATAGTTAGGTGTTACGAATTACATTGCTCGGCGTACTGGTCGCCGAGTGGTTTTATGTTGGATACTCACAAGTGAGTTTCAGGGTTCGGCATTCCGACGGCCGAACTACGTTTACCATCAAGACATACATCACGTTCGAGTACCTGTGCCCATACACCTTGGTCTCGATTCGACGTGCTTATACTCTCACGAATATAATCACAATGATCGAATCGGGCTCGGACGATTTGTGAACTCCGCAGAATTAGCAGCCTTGTCTTCAGGCTGTAGAACCCAGAGACCGAGAGTGTTCCTTCCTCGGTCGCAATCGCAAGTTAAAGAAGTCAGCGACACGCTCAAAGCTACATCAACAAATTTTACTCCTCGGCCAGGCTCGGCCGACGAGTTGGCACGCCCCGCATTCGACCGAAGGACGTAGTTAGCTTATTAGTTACTCGGCCTGCGCGCCACGTAGGTTTTGTAATTTTTAGGGTCAACAACTATATATTCTCGGATACAGTTGAAGTCCGGACAGAAGGTGAAACCCACGGGCCCAAGGTCTGAGACCATGATGATCATGCCCGTAATCAGCTCGAAGGTAAAGACTCCCATTATTTCGATGGTTACGACGCTTCAAAATAAAAAATTAGAAAATTCATTTTTTTAGAAAAAATCCCAACCATGTTCTTGTTCACTGCCCACATCAAAACTTAATAATAAAAAAAAAATTTATTTTGACATCTTTGTGAATAGTAATTGGTTTTTTTTATATCCATTGTGAATAGTAATTGTTTTGCCAATTTCACGTTATGGGTAAGAATAGTGATCGTCTTGGCAATTTCACGTTATAGGTAAATAGTAATAATAATTGTCTTTTTTTTTTTTTTCTTGTTGGAAGATTAATGATTCTCTTTGCCCAAAAGGTTAAAGTGCTCTTATTGGCCTAAGGTTTTTTAAAAAAAAAAATTTAGGCTTTTGGCTTACAAAGATGTCAATTGTTTTTTTTTTTTTTTTTTTGAGTACATTGATATTTTTACATTAAAAGGAGGGGTAGTTCAGCTAAGTCACACAATGGGCAGCCTAATTTGGTATCGAATTTGCCATCCACGAGATTTGAACCTAAGACCTCTTACTTTCAAGTGGAGAAATACCACTAGACTGTAGTACTGAGTGGCTACAAAAATGTCAATTAAATAAGGGAAGTGTTATTGGCACTCCAAAAATCTCATTATACACTCCTCACAAGTACATTTTTTTCCCAAATATAGAAAGTTTGGAGTGTAGAATGAGAATTTTGGAGTGTCAATAACAATTCCCTTAAATAATCAAGGTTAAAAAAAAACGCTAGGCGTTAGTTGGGTAGCGGTTGGCGGCTAGACGGGGCCTAGACGAATTTAGGTAAATTTCTTGTATATCTTGTAAATAAGTGCATATTGACACTTACAAAAAATTATACTTGTATGAAATCCATAGATAAGATAATAAAAGAATGATAAAATGCAAAAAGAGTATCCAACAAGTCCGAAATTTAAAAACGCATTAAGCATATGTATGCTATATAATCATAGTGAGGAGTATTGTAATGTAGGATGACACATGTACAACAAGTTCACAATTGAAAACAACATAAAATGCAAAATGGGAGAAAAATAAGGAAATGGCTATAGGACATGACTGAGTTCTCTCCTACTTTGAATCATGTCTGTAGGACATGGCTATAGACTATAGCACACAACTAGAATCTTTAAGTTCTCTACAAGTGAGAGTCTTTCGCTTCGTGTTTGAGAGCTTTTCTCACTTTTTTGTGTGAGGCTTTCAATCTTGAACAAATCCGGTGGCACCTACCCTAGCTTCGGCCAGGGTAGGTCATCATTTCCCCCTTTCTTTCTTCCTCTTTTTTTTTCCCTTACTTCTACTAGTTTCCCCCTAATTTCTTTACTGATTTGTTATGTTCCTTTGTCCTTGTCGGTATCCCTCCTCTTGGCTTATCCATATTCCGATTTTTAGCCATGCATCCTGTTGAGATCATATGTAGAGTTTTAGTGTTTCCATCACCACCACATTCTCTGTATTGTTTGCATTTACCAGCAGTGTCACTCGTGGGTTTCCAAAGTTCATCTTGGTAGTTGGCTTCTCTTGTTTAGTTGCTAGCTATCCTTATTTTATGGTTGTGCTTGGGGAGCAGATTGGGGTTGGATGTTGCGATTGATGAGGCGATGCTCGACTTTGGAAGAGGAATTGGATGGATAGTGTGGAACTATGGTAGCGGAGATTGCAGTAGAAGATTCTAGAATCTGTGTTCGTTGGTTTTGGGCCTAACTGTTGGTTGGCTCATTTTGTGTTTTGTTTTGTATTTGCCCAATTTTTTTTGTTTGTTTATAAGTTTACTTTGTACCTTTAGTTTGCTTGTATGTATATTTTGGTTGGTGATAAAAAAAAACAACTTTTTACCCCAAAAAAAAAAAAAAAAAAATTAAAGGAGGATATAGTCCAAATCTAGGACTGAGAATCCATATGATTAAAGAGCTTGGTCATTTTCCGATAGAGCATCCCAAGTATAGTTTTAGGGGTTTGTTATTCACACATCATTTTTTACTTCTCTCACACCTTTCTCAATTTTTAGCCGTCGGATCGAATGAATTAAAAAAGATCAAGTCACAAAAATTAACAAGAAGTGTGTAAGAAGTAGCAAAGATTATGTGAACATCCCTACTCTAATTTTACTATATTGATTTGAAACGTTCAAGATGCTCGGTCTATATGGAGTATTTGTCTGGTCAGAGTCTCCAAGCAGCCACGCGTAGTAGTACCTTCCAACAACAAAGTTGACGGCGACTTTCAAATTTTGCTTGCTTTTCAAGTTAATGGAGAAAGTCGTTGGAACTTCAACATTATCCTTGCCCGGCAAGTTAACAAAGCAAATCGTTAAATTTCTATATATCCCACTATAAATATTGAGAAAATATACTAGCTAATCAACGACCAAAAAACAACTCGTATCTCTCTTGCTTTTTGTTATTCATTTCCCATCCATTTCTACTTTGCTAAGCCAAGTCCAAACCGACCAAATGGCCATGTTCTCAGCTTTTCTCAGTTGCTTCTTACCGTCTGCATCGTCGCAGGTCTCTGATGATGCAAGAGGGTCTAATAGCAGCGTAAAGGAGCCTTCTTCAAAAGACTCCAACAAAAGAAAGTCACAATCATCGTTATCGTCATCCGGAGCTCCCATACTCGTCTCTTACTTCCCCCAAAATTCGTATCTCTCTCGCTTGTAAAGTTGTAATTCTTTTTTCTTAACTTTGACTAGGTAATAATGAATCTGATCGAAGAAGGGTATATTCTGGTCTCATGCGTATACGGTATACCTACTTTTATGATCATATCATCATGATCAATGAACTGAATATATCGAGTTCACTTCGCGACGGCATCAGTGACTCTGAGGGGGAAGTGCCCTGGATGCCAGTCGCTAAGCAGCGTGTGGCAGACTGAAGTCAAGGAAGGAATTTATGATAATTAAAAAACAAGTGGGAAAAACAGCATTGGAATGAGTGTTATGGCTTGCTTAAATGTTGAATCTATCTAGCTATCCTGTACTTGGGAGTAGTTTCATGATTTCATGTTTAAATATCTTTCTTTTTGTAATTCCGGGTTTGATGTTTATGTTAATTAGTGTGATATTTCAGCTTCCTTAAGAAATAATAAGAGAACTTGAAGTTCAATTATTCCTCACGGATTGTTTTTAATAGAGTTTTTTGGTACATACCAAAGCTCAATAAATTCCTAAGGAAGTAATGCAAGTAGAGCACATTACTTTTATTTATTTTTCAATGACAAACGTGAGTTTATTTCATGGTATAAATGTCATAATTAAAAAGAATTATTTATACTCTTTATTATCATTTAAAAATTATCTCTAGAAATACTCATTAAATTTGTAAACCGTTTAGTCATTCATACATATATTGAACAAATTGATGGTTATGGTAAAAGTAATGCAAGATGGACTTTCAATTTGTTCGATTCATATATTTCAAACCAAATGAATTTTTTTATAATGTTTAAATGATGATAAAGCGAATGAACATTTCTGATTTTGATAGTTGTCCAGTCAGATGATGCTGCGTACATTGCCATTCAAGCAATATCCATCCGTATAGGCATCTTATTTGACCTCGATTCTCCCATATTTGTACACTTCCTTCCTTGGTTGTTTGTGATGATACGCATGCACAACCCTGGCCTTATAGAGGTAAACCTTACCCAAGTGGGCATTACGTATTAGCATCGTGAATTTGGTAAGCATTTCATGTTTTAGTGTAATTTTAATTCTTAATGGTTAGAGATAATACGAGATAAATGAAAAATAACGGTACCATTAAAAGAGAAAAATGATAAACACAAATTATTTTTTTTTCTTATGCAATTCTGTTTAATTTGGTTCATTGTTTTTGTTTGATTTTTTTTTATTCCAGTCGATGAGCATAAATAAAGAGGGGTGCGTGCATAAGAGACTAAAATGGTGTTTGAACGAGTCTTTGGTGTTTATAAATTTGTTAAGTGCATTGGTCTGCAACTGCAAGCCTCTTTTGAGAAATTTACAATTGCATCATCAGAAGACCAGGAATGTATGCGCGTGTTTGAAATTAGATTCAAGGACACATCATTACCTTTGGACCACATGTGGTCCTCTCAGAACCCAGAAAATGACATCACCATATCTGCTGAGACTCTGAGAGTGACTTCCGAAATTCACAGGTAATTTCTTTTAGAGTTAAGTACAAAAAACTACCTCAACTATGGGTCAAATAACATTTTCATACCTCATCTTTTAAAATTGACAATGTCATACCTCATCTTACGAATTTGTGTCAATGTTATACCTTCCGTTAGCTTGGCCGTTTATTTCTCAGTTAAATGCTGACGTGGCTTGATCCGGGACTCATTTTTATTAAAAAATTATTAAAAACAAAAAAAATCATTTAATATTATTTAAATATTAAAATAATAAAGAAAAGTTATTTTAAAAAAAAAAAAAACCAACGTCAATTCGTCCCTTCCCCCCCTCTCTCCCTTCTCCCCATCTTCATCTTCTTCCCCTTTCTGCAACTACAACCCAGAAAAACAGAAGAGAAAAAAAAAAAAAACCAATTTGTTTTCCCTGCTCCTCACCCCCTCTTCTCCCCACACCCACGCACCCAACCTCCCCACCCTCGCACCCAACCTCCCCACCCTCGCACCCCACCCTCTGCACCCAACCTCGCACCCACTACCTACAACCCCAAAAAAAAAAAAAAAAACCCAGAAAAAAAACCCATTCTCCTGGGCGAGGAGAAAATGGGCAGCGGGGGCGCTGGGGGGGGTGGTGGGGTGGGGGAATGGGTGTGGAGGGGAGAGGGTGGGTGCGAGGGGGGCGGACGAATTGAGTTTTTTTTTTCTTCTCTCTTCTTCTTCTTCTGCAAGTTGGGTGGGTGGGTGAAGGGTTTACCGTTGTTTTTTTTTTTTTTTCTTCTCTCTTCTTCTTCTTCCCTCTTCTTCTTCTTCTTCTTCTGCAGGTTGGGTGGGTGGAAGGGACGTGTTTGCTGCTGTTTTTTTTTTCCTTCTCTCTTCTTCTTCTTCTTCTTCTGCGGGTTAAGGGGGGGGGGGGGGTGGGGTTGGGTGGGAAGGGACGGGTTTGCTGCTGTTTTTTTTATTTTTTATTATTCCTTCTCTCTTCTTCTTCTTCTTCTTCTTCTTCTTCTTCTGCAGGGGGGACGAACTGGGTTTCCCATTGTTGTTGTTGTTTTTTTTTTTTTTTTTTTTCCTTCTTCTTCCTCCTCCTTTCTAGGTTGCAGGGGGTTGGGTTTGTGGTGGGGGGAGGGGGGATGAACTGGGTTTGGTTTGGTTTGGGTTTTTTTTTTTTCTCTTCTTCTTCTTCTTCTTTTTCCTTCTTCTTTTCTGGGTTGCAGGAAGATGATGGGGAAGAGAGAGGGGGGAGATGCACGAAAGGAGAGGGAAGATGATGGCTAATGTTTTTTATTTTTTTATGTACTTTATTATTATTATTTTAATATTTAAATAATATTAAATGATTTTTTTTGTTTTTAATAATTTTTTTATTAGTTTTTTAATAAAAATAGGTCCCGGATCAAGCCAGCATTTAACTGAAAAATAAACGGCCAAGCAAACGGAAGATATAACATTGACACAAATTCGTAAGATGAGGTATGACATTGTCAATTTTAAAAGATGAGGTATGAAAGTGTCATTTAACTCATAGTTAAGGTAGTTTTTTGTACTTAACTCTTTCTTTTAATTGACTGACTTCTTAAAAGACCATAAAACAACTCAACCTTGAATCCAAATTAAAGCCAAACGGTCAATTGACCAGACACAGAGAGAGAGAACCAACGGTTAGTCTAGCCTTACCATGTTTAGCAGATAAGGGTAAGTAGGTCCTACTAATCCTTTTTAGTAGGTGTCAGTGGAAAATTTGCACATTGCTTCTGTAAATATATATATATATATATATATAATTTTTTTTTTATAATAAAAAATAGATCATATCAGACAGATGCCTCTCAGCTATACCTTTTGTTAATTGTTAACTTAGTCGGCAATTTCAACGTACTTTCTTCCCATGTTTAATCGCCAGTCAAAGCAGCCGCGTGAGGTGGTGATTTCAGTGAAGGGGACAGAGCCATCTTCCTTGCCCTGCAAGTTAATCTACATATATTTTCCCATTTCGATCTATAAATGAATCAAGGACATAACCACAACGCACTTACCAATTATTGAACTACTCTCATTATCTATATATACATCTCTCAGTTTCCTCAGCTAATTGAAGACTAAAGCAAGAAACCACAAACAGTTACATCACCTTGCTCTTTCTAAGAGTTATTTTGATCGAAAAAAGAAATACAAGAGGTTCGAAGCGAAGATACAATGGCGGTTTTCTCAACTTTTCTCAATTGCTTCATGCCATCGTCCCAGGTCTCCGATGAAGCGGCAGCTAGCTCTGCAAGTGCAAAAGTGCCTTCTTCAAAGGATTCCAAGAAAAGCAAGTCAAAATCATCGTCATCAGGAGCTCCCGTATTAGTCTCTTACTTCCCCCAAAATTCGTATTTGTCTCGGTTGTAAATCTCCTGCAAAGTAATATGAAAGTTTTGGCTCATATGGGTTAATTTCGAGATCGATAATATTTCTCATTCAGTACGTTCAATCTTCCTTTTAAGTAAATGAAAAAGTAGGGAATTATAATATTTACTTTTTTATATTTGTTAAAAGAGAAGACTATTTCTCTTTAGTTATAGTATACGATTCATTGTAATCATGATTTATTAATACAAAATCAGAGTTTTTCAGTTTACTTTTCTCACAATTGAACTTTCCTAGCAACCAAACAGGTTAGGGTTTTCATATTTGCATCTACAAAAGGTACTTTTACATTTAAGGGCGTCCTTTTGAGTATTGCCACTCGAATTTAGGTTATTTATTTACTTTGGAAATTTCAAAAGAACTTATTCTTCAAAGATTACGTTGTGGTAAAGCAAAATTTTTTATATATGTATCCGAAAGATATACAATCAACATGATATATCAATGCACATATTATATTAAAGATAAACGATGTAGTTGATATGCCTTATTTTTAAAGTATATTAATAAAAAAATCGAATTCATGTATTATAATTTAAGTAACAATTATATCAAAAAACTACTTATGGAAAAGAAGAAAATCATGAGGATGGTAGGAACCACACCATTTGAAACTATTCACAAAATGACATGGACGAATAGACCCATAAATATGACTTTATTAAACGGTCCCTGTCTTCTTGTTCTCCAAGTCGAAGCTATTGATACTTGCTGGTTCCTAATATTTTAACTTTCTCGATCTCGTGTAACCAAGTGGCACTTAGATATTAACAGACTAACAGTTGAACGGAGCTGAAAGTGTTGCATTTGATTATCAACATCTTGTGTCATCAACTGTTGGAAGTGCACCATTTCAATCCCTTGGCCCGCAACTATTTATCTCTCACATTTCAATATTGCTTTTAATTGGAATGGCGCGCATGGTCCCCATAATATCCACAACCATGAAAATGTCGTCTGTGACTATTAACCATGACAAAATGAGTCAAGGGAACACACAGACACAGTTCTTCCTTCTCTGCTTTGAATAATGTCAATTAAATAATAGTTACATGACCGATTTCTCTCGCACTTTAAATTACGTTTAGAAAAATGGTAAGTATATCATTTTTAAAAATTATATTTTGTATTTTACAAAATGTGGCAATAAAGTAAGACTGCATAATTTAAAAAGAGAGATTATATTCTCATCCCAAATTACTTCTCCCATATCCTTTTAATTTTTTAATATTTTTCTATCAAGTGTTAGTGGTGTGTAGAAAATATTAAAAAATTAAAAAAATGTGGAAGAAATAATTTAGGATGTGTAAATATAATCTCTCTTTAAAAAATAAAAGAGGGTCAACAACCACATCAATTCATGTATAAAAACATAATTAAAAAAAAAAAAGTCTCTTTAACATCACATTTTTGTTTATACACAAACAAAGCATATTTTTAATATTAATTTGACACGTTTCAACATGCTTTCTTGTCAATCTACATGGAGTCCTTTGTCTGGTCAAAGCAGCCACCTTCGCAGTACCCACTATTACTAACAACAAAGTCTACAGAACTTTCACATTTTCCTTGCTTTGCAAGTTAATGGAGGAAGTCGTCAAAAAAACTTCCACATTTCCGGGTAATTGTTTTTATGGCCCTTCAAGTCAATAAAGAAAGAAAGTCACATTTCTATCTCGCTATAAATATTGAGCAAGCATATACTAGCTAATCAACAACCCAAAACAACTTATATCTCTACAATATACTCATCCCATCTCTCTCTCACTTTTTGTTATTCATTTCCCATCCATTTCTACTTTGCTAAGCAGCCTCAGTCAAGTCCAAACCGATCACACAGCAGTATAGGAATGGCCATGCTCTCAGCTTTTCTCAATTGCTTCTTTCCATCTGCATCGTCGCAGGTCTCTGATGATTCACGATGGTCTAAAAGCAGCGGAAAAAAGCCTTCTTTAAAAGACTCCGTGGAAGGAAAATCACAATCGTCGTCATCATCATCGGGAGCTCCCATACTTATCTCTTACTTCCCCCAAAATTCGTATCTCTCTCGCTTATAAAGTTGTAATACTTTGTTTAATGCAAGAACTTTGAGTACTATTGAATCGATCGAAGAAGGTATCATCATGTTGAACGTATCGAATTCACTTTGCGACGGTGTCACTAACTCTGAGCAGGAGGTGGCATGCATGGATACCAGTTTGACAAGCAGCAAGGCAGACTGAACCCAAGGAAGAATTCATGATCATTCAAAGACAAATACTGGGAACACCAGTTTGCAAGTTTAAATAAAATATCTTTCTTTTGTATTGTTTAAATTATGCGTTTGATGTTTAGGTTAATTAGTAATACAGTAAAACCTCTCCAAAGTAATACTATATAAAGAAATAACATTTTTAAAGTATTAAGAAATTTCAGTTAATTAGTGATACTGTATGCGCGTGTTTGAAATTGGATTCAAAGATACCTCATTACCTTTGAACCAGAAGTGGTCCTCTCAGAACCTGGAAGAGATGTCAAAATTCACATGTAATTTTCTTCTGGGTGATTTTGTATAAAATCAATAAAAAAAAAATATTAATAATATTAATGTTAATTATAATTAAGTTAATCATGTATTGTGATACTTAAATTATTTAAAATAAACAAAAACTATAAAATATGTAGCTAGCACCCACTTCAACTTACACCCCCTTTCTCATATTTTTTATATTTTGAAATAGGTCAATATGGATTCAAACACTTCAACGCAGTGTTAGTTTTCTGGTTCTGTTTTTTACATTTGAATTCAGACACTACGTTGCAGTGTCTGTTTCCTAGATACTTTTTTTTTCCGTCACTCACTTATGCTTCACACATCGAGCCACTCTTGTTTTCTACATTTAGCTGTAGACACTTCAATGTAGTGTCTGTTTCTTGGTTCTGTTTTTTGGATATGGATTTAGTTGTTATGTTGTAGTGTCCATTTACTGGTTCGTTTTTCCATTCCTCACACATAGCCTACGTTTCACACCTCGCGTGCCTCTTGTTTTTTACATTTGGATTTAGACACTGTAACGTAATGTCTGTTTCCTTATCCTATTTTTTTACATTTGGATTCAAACACTAAGTTGTAGTGTCCGTACTCCTGGTTTTGGTTTTTTTTTTTTTTTTTTTTTTTTTTTTTTCCATCACTCACACGTCGCCTACCCTTCACACCTCGTACGACTCCTTTTTTTTATTTTTTATTTTTAAATTTGGATTTAGACGTTACGTTGTAGTGTTCATTTCCTGATTCTCAGGAAGCTAATGTACGACCACTCCTTCCTGAACCCCATCACCACCATCCAGTTTATGATCTTGTGGAGGTCATTGATGGTTCTTAAAAGAATCGTGATGTCATAGTCACTGATCGGCTAAGCTGTTGGTGAGGTATGGGCCACCTAAGACCTTTTGTTATCTCTATTATAAATAGGTAAAAGTTAGAGAGATAACCTTTACTAGTGATAGGAGCGAAGCAGGTGTAAAATATCACATTATAACTATAACACAAGGGAATGACTAATAAAAGTGGGAGGAATAGATACTGATGCAATTTATCTTTCCTTTCTTTCTCTGTGTTTTGATTGAAGTCGAGTGCTTTATTTATAAAGCAACTAGCATTATTACATTTTGAAATTTACATCACATGACTTTGAAAATACGATCCTTTTGTTTCCAAAGTCTACATCACATTTGTGGGCATTGAAAAATCTGTGTGGGCATTCATAACAATGCCAATGTTTTCAACAATCTCTAAATATATATTCAACTGGCTGATTAATTGGGAGGGAGCTAGTCTGAGAGAACAAAATATTGAATATGTCCGACCATGCCCCTACGCTAAAATCAAACAAATATTTAAACTAAACCTTACTAACTGAAAAGGAGATGTACAATGAGGAATGTAAAATTACAGACGTCAAAAATATGTCCACTTCTATATTGTATCTGCTAAACAGTTTAAATTTACTTACATGAAGGTCCATTGAGTTAGAAGTAATGGCATTGGAACTCTCAGAAGCAACAAATCCCACAACTACAAGATTTGCAGATGAAACCAAGAAAAAGCAGCTACTAGTGATGTTGCTAATTCGCTTAATTAACTCTATGAAGATTTAGGTTGCATGAAGAGAGTGAATAATATATGTTGGATGTATTATTAGAGAGAGATGGAAAGAAGAAAGTAGAGATGGACGGAAGAGGTGAAGAGAGAGAAAGGAGGAAAAGTCAAGTTAGACGGTTAGAATAGACTAGATAAAGATGAGCGAGGTGAGAAGATGAGGAAAAAAAAAAAAAATGAATAGAGAAGTGTATAATAATTATTATCTAATTATTTTAAATTTATGTGACATGCTTAATTGATTTATTTATAATTATTTAATTGATTATGTTAAAAAATACTAATATATAGCTAATTAGTAAAAAAATATTGACATTTAGCTAAATAACCATTATCTTTTAATATTGACTTACTTCTTACAAGTTCATAAAACAACTCAACTATGAATTCAAAGAATCAAACGGTCAATTGACCAAAAAGAGAGAGAGAGAGAGAACCAACGGTGAACATTCAGTCTAGCTTTACTATATTCAGCAGATAATGAGAGCAGTTCCATGGGTTATTGCCCGATAGACTGGCTCTCAAATAAGGCTAGAGAGCCCGAGTTGGGGGGGGGGGGTTTTCCAGCATGTGCTGGCGATGGAGCCCGAGCGGGCCCGAGGGAAAGGCCTGGCAGGAGTTACCAGCCCGAGAACCTGAGGGCTGTGTGACGTGTGCCTGATGTGCGGCATCGGTGATGTGCCAACCTTGACATCTCCCCGTCCTCCTTCAATATGTTGGTTCAACTTATCCCCTTTCTTCTGAACACCAATTGCTTATCCCTCTCACCCCTTACCTTCCCAGATCTCAACATATCTCACAGTACACCCTAATCCCAGAAAACCCACTTTAGCTTTGAACTTAATTACACAAACCCAACAGCAACAACAAGAACTTCTTATCACTTTCACTCTGTGAAATTGGACTTTTTCGTTGATGGGGTGGGTTGTGGCCTCATTGGATGGTTGGATGTGGATACGTGTGCTGGGGCAACCTCGGGTAGACGAAAGTTTAATGTCGAAATTTATTGAGCATTTTGGTCAAGCAGCTGCAGCGAAAGAGAAGGAGCGAGAGAGAAAAGGATGTAAAATGTTTCATTAGTTTTACTTGGTTTAGGGTGATTAAAGAGTAAATAAAAAATAAATTTTTTATATCAAATTTGAACTAATTCATGTGATTATGAGTCTTCTACATGCGTCTAGAGTCTTCTCCAACATCAAGAATAATTTTTTTTTTTAAAAATAAAATAAAATTCTCTTTAGTAAAAAAAATTCAAGACTAAAATTTCTTAAAATAATTAACATATAAAATAATTAGTTAAAATAATGACACGTGGTGCAACGAGTATGATTAAAAATCTTATCGGAAATCCATTACCAATAATTGTCTTTTGGGATTTTATGACAAGTGGCGCAACGAGAACGATTAAAAATCTTATTCGAAATTACACCACAATTATTTTGTATTATTTTATAACTTTTCGGATAATGGCACGTGGTGCAACGAGAATGATTAAAAATCTTATCCGAAATTACAAATAAAATTATTTTGTATTATTTTATAAATAAAAAAAATACTAATATTTTATTACCTATTGCCAGGGCTATTGAAGTGCAACGGTGGAGATGCAAAAAGCGATTACTGTTCACTGGATGGATAACATAGTGTATTGGCTGGGGGAAGGGTTCCCACGCTGAAACTGCTCTGATTAAGTAGGTCTTGCTAGTCCTTATTATTAGTAGGTGTTAGTGGAAAATTTGGGAACCAGATCCCTTTGGACCCAAAAGAACTGAGTTCAATAATCAAATGATTTGGACCATTAAAATTTGATCTAATGGTTATAATTATTATAACTTTTAAGGGGACCCCTGTTTATAGCCGTTAGATCAAATTTTAATGACTTAAATTATTTGATGAGTAGATCCGGTTCCTTTCGATCCGAAGGGGATCCGTCTCTAATTAAGTCCTTTTGACGCAAAGTATATCATACCAGACAGATGCCTCTCAGGTGATCTATTGTTCAGTCAAATAAAATTCATCTGTACCACGTTGCTTTATGTTAATTGTCAACTTAGACGGCTGGTGTGTGTGTGTGTGTCCTTTTGACGAAAAGTATATCATACCAGACAGATGCCTCTCTGGTGATCTATTGTTCAGTCAAATAAAATTCATCTGTACCACGTTGCTTTATGTTAATTGTCAACTTAGACGGCAGGTGTGTGTGTGTGTGTGTGTGTGTGTGTAATATATATATATATATATATATATATATATATATATATATATATATATATATATATATATATATATATATATATGTTGGTTTAATCGCCAGTCAAAGCAGCCGCGTGAGGTGGTGATTTCACTGAAGGGGACAGAGGGATAGAGCATCAAAAAGATTAACACAATGCATGTGGTTCCTTGCCGTGCAGGTTACTCAACCTAATTGTCCCATATCTATCTCACTATAAATGAATCAACGACAGAACCACAACGTACTTACCAATTATTGAACTATTTGATCAGGTAATTCAAGCCTAAAGTGAAACCAAAAACAGTTGCATCCCCTTGCTCTTCTAAGAACTCTTCTTTGACGCTAGCTAATACAAGAGGTCTCAATCGAGTGAAAAAGGTCCAAAGCGTAGGCACAATGGCTGTTTTCTCAACATTTCTCAATTGCTTCATGCCATCTTCTCAGGTCTCCGATGAAGCAATAGGCTCCACAAGTGGAAAAGTGCCCTCATCAAAGAAATCCAAGAAAAACAAGTCGTCAAAATCATCGTCATCGGAATCTCCCATACTAGTCTCTTACTTTCCCCAGAATTCATATCTGTCTCGGTTGTAAATTTATTATCATGAAAATTGTGGTTCTCATGGGGAGTTAATTTCAACATCAATAGTAGTTTTTTTTAGTACATTTGTTTGGAAAGTGAAGACTGTTTCTCTTTAGTCATACATACGATTCATTGTAATCATGATCCATTAATACAAAATCAGAGTTTTTCACTTAATATTTCTCTCAATTGAACCCAAACAGATTAGGGTTTTCAGGTTTCATTTTCATCTACAAAGGTACCTTTACATTTAAGGTGGAAGATGATGGTTAGGTATTTATAGAAATTTTTTTTTTTAAATTTTCTGTATTTTTTAATATTTTTTCTGTATTTTTTTTCATAATTTTTAATAAATTTTAATGTAGTTAATTAATTTGGACCGTTGGATTTGAAAAATATCCAAATCCAAGAGCCAAGGAGCTGTCACGTGGCCAACGGTCATAATTCTGACCGTTGGGCCTTTTTTTTTTCATTTATTTATTTATTTTTGGGGAAAAAACGTGGACCGTTGATATGTGATTGGACGGTCCATTTTAAAAGTAAAATTAAAATTTTTTGTACTGTTGGAAATCCAACGGTCTAGAAAAACTAGCCGTTGGAAATCCAACGGCACTGAGAGGGCCACGTCGCCTACTTCCGGGTGAAGAACAAGTGGGTTGACAGCGGGCCCCACTACCTGCACCCATGTCCCTTACTCGCGCCCACTCGCGAGTGAATTGCATGCGCCAGCCAAATAGGCTGGTCTCTGGGTCTGTCAAAAATGGGCTGGTCTGTTGCCTGGCATGGGCTGGGTGCCAGGCAAGTTTGTGGGCTGGCGCGAATGGACTGACCCCCATCTTAGTTTTTTGACTGGGTGCTGGCATATTTGCACCCCAGTGGAAGTGCTCTCATGTATAGCACGTATTTCTGAATATTGGCCACGTGGGTTTAGGTTATTGACGTACTCTGGACATTTTAAGACATATATTCCTCATTAATAGCTGTTACATTGTAGTGATTACTTTTTGGTAAAGGAAATTTTTATATAGTTATCGAAAATATAAGTCATAAGATAAATGATTGCACATAATATAATATGAGTACACGATGAAATTGATATATTTAATTTTTAAATTATATTCATCTAAAATAAATTTAATGTCACAATTTGAAAATAATGATATCACGGGACTGATTCTAAGTGTAAAAAGTGCTATGGTTCTGGTGAAGAACAAAGTAATTTTTTTAACGAAAAAGAGTAATTGTAATCATTAAAGGGCGTGGCCCCCAAACATCCAATTTGCGTACAATAAAAAGTACTGGTAATAGCATGGGCCAAGGAATTTGCTTCTCTGAAGACATGACTCCACGCAATCTCATCAAAGGATCCAACCAATCTCTTAATGTCGTCCATAATAGTCTTCAATCCCAAGGTACATTGGAGGCAACGAATGGTGTGCAAACACTAATTTGGAATCGCCTTCCACAAGAATTTTTCTAAATCTCTGTTTCTAGCCATCCAAAGAGCATCTCTGGGCGCCAAGCTTTCAGCTACAGAGATCGTATTGCCCCCCAAGCTTCTAGCACCAGCAACAATAGGATCACCATTCTCATATTCCTAATGATAAGGCAACCACGCCATGGCTCATCACAAGCCTATCAAAGTTACTTTTAAGAAATCCTGTACCCCAGCACCGCGCCCGGGGGTTGGGGGGAGGGGAGGGAAAAGGATCCTCATTGGATCTTTTTCCTGAGGATCCTTGCCGGATCTTTTTTCTGAAGATTTTAGGGATCTCGTGATCATAACCGTTCATTGTATATCGTGCGGTCAGTTTTCATTAGGTAATATTCATATTTAATTTTAAAAATTTAAATTTTGAAATGATTTATAACCGCATAATGTACGATAAATAATCACGATCATGAGATCCTTAGGATCGCTAGGAAAATGATAATCGCAGGATCCTTTTCCAGAGTGGAGGGGTAGGTCCATCTAATTACATGGTTTTCTTTGCTTTTTTTTTTTTTTTTTTTTTTTTTTGAAGTCTTCCCTTAGCATTTGAGTACTCCTTACCATCCTCAATGTAACAATCCTATTAGGAATTGCAGGCTTATTTTGAAACACCACCAGGTTTCTTCCTTCCAAATCTGCCAACAAATGAGCTGGGCCTTACCGAGATTAGATAGATTGTCGTTATATGCCCCTGTAATCCACAAATGAAGCCAGTCAAGAAGTGTATTTGTGTTTATTTGAACACAATGGATTTATAGTTGGGGAATTTGCCCAAACTTGCCTGGCAAAATTACATGAGGATGGTACGAACCACACAGTATCTGTAGATATATACAAATTAAATGATATACATGTGACTTTATTAACTGGTCCCTCTCTTCTTGCTCCCCAAGTCGAAGCTAATAATACTTGCTGGTTCCTAATTGTTTAACTTTCTCGATCTCATGTCACATGTAGCCAAGTGGCACTCAAATGTTATATAATAGTTGAACGAACCTGAAATTGTTGCATTTGGTTATTCAACTTTTTGTGTCGTTTAACTGTTGGAAGTGCATTTTAATTCCGTGCTCCGCAAACTTCTAATCTCTCACATTTCAATATTACTTTTAATTTGAGTGGCGCGCATAGTCCCCGTAACGTCCACGACTTAACCATGTAAATGTCGTTTGTGACTGAAAGAGAGAGCCTAACTTCTTGGAAACTCACAGGTACCGAACATTTCTTACAAGTCTTGATAGCAAAACTGTGGTTCTTAGAGTTCATTGAAAAATAATCACTTTCGGAGGTCACATGAACAATGAGACTATTTAGTATGACATTAGATGCCATTCATGTGTTTGGAATTTTAAATTGTTGTCAGTAGCACTACAAAAACGTCATCTTATACTCTTTTTTATATAACTTTTTGCTTGCGTTTTTAGGAAATTGTTATGCATAATAACAGCTAAAAAAAATGCTCCACTGTTAATGCTTTTTAATTTCAGATATTTCCAAAAGGAATAGTTATTATGAGTTGGTGGGTCGATTTATTAGCTAGGTCTTAGTCTAGGATAAACGCATATATTTTCTAATCATCTCTCCCAATCAATGTAGAAAGAACAGGTGTCTCTTAATTTAGTCAAAGTTTGGAAATAAGATAAACCTGCACAATTCATGCTTCATGTTAACTTGACAGTATCTAAACTACCTGTTGGAAATATCTTATCCAACATTGTATCATATAAAACCACCACGATTCTCTAACACATTAAGCTAATTTTGTAGTAGTAAAACAGCCCATGTCAGTAGTATCATCGTGAAACTGCAGTGAGATCTTGAAATCTTTCGTGGCCTCTAAGTTAATCGACAAAGTCCCATTTCCATCTCACTACAAATACTGGACAATAATACAACACACCCATATCTCACAACAACTTAGCAACCCTTACAAATTACTAGCAAATGGTTTTTTTCTCTGTTTTTTTTCAACTGCTTCATGCCATCGTCAGAGGTCTCCGATGAGGGAGCTGGAAAGCCTAGTTCTTCAAAGAACTTCAGAAAAAGCAAATCAAAGTCATCGGGAGCTCCCATAATAGTTTCTTACTTTCCCCATAATTCATACCGTTCCCATTTGTAATTGTTTTACTCCATGCAAATGCAAATGCAAGCAAAGTCCTTGTGAAGCCAATTGGATTGATAGTTAATTTTCTTTTGTTTTGTTGTTTTTCTATTTAAATTATTGGATTTGATGTTTATAATTTGATTGGGAATTACATTACTAAAAGTGCCTAGATAGCATCAGATGATAGACAACATTGACACCAATATCAATTTCTATACCCAGTATTTAGAATTTTTCAATGTTCCAGGAATGTGGCCCGCTACATTAAGCGTAAAAATATAATTGGTTAGAAACTTGAAAAACAATTTTCAACCAATACATTGTGTTATGGCACTTGATATACTGAGTTGTGTTTTCGACATACTGAAAAATTTCTCCAGTATATGGAGAGTATATACCGCACTTCTTGAAATCTTCATCAAAGAAGTACTGCTATAAGTCACCTCCAACAAACGTCAAGTTTTCTCCTCATACTCCTTTAATGTTTTCTTTTAAGGTTATAATAGGAAATGCAAGTGGCCGATGTAAGTTTGATTAAAATTCCGTGACAATGAAAACACTATATTTAATTCAAATCCGAGCAGGCACCGCCCACAATAAAACAGGGAACATTAATGGATTAGTTCTACATTATAGAAAATATTATTTCTATTATGCATGAAGACTTGCATGTTAATGGATTCGGTACATATCAGTCACCTTTCTTGGTCCCATGCATTTTCGCTGATGCAAGGCTGCTGGCTGCTAAGTTCCTTTCCTTGCGATCTGCTTTTTGTAATACACAGCTATTAATGGATCGATGCAGTCGCGGATTCAGGAGTTGTAAATGTAAGCAAAAGAAACACCTTCTGGTATATTCCTTTTACCCTATCTAGACAATACAATCAACTTTCAGAATAAAAGATTTTCAAATCTAGAAAACTGCAGATATATAAAATTAAGACATATAGTTACTTCTTCGTGAGTATCACACTACCGTTGGCCCAATGATGCTGCCAAGATATGTCTAAATATCTATCAAAAGTTCATAACCTTGTAATTAGTAATCAAAAGGGAGAGATTAGAGATACCACCACTTACGTTACAGAAGGTTGGTGGTCCAGCTCATACTTTCTTTTTGTGATACCATGTGAATTCTTAGGTTTTTCCTTATTACAAACGGACACATATATATATATATATATATATATATATATATATATATATATATATATATATTACAGCCACTTAGAGTCACAGGCCAGAACTATAACAAGTCTGTTACTCCTAAATTAATGGCGCTTTTTTTTTCTCTCTTTATCTTATGTAAAGATAATCATTCAAACTGGAGATGGTTTTCTCTCTTATGACTTACCAGAATTATGTTTATTTCTTTATTTCTTTTTTTTGGTTAAGAAACTTAAACCAACAGTAGGTACCAGTTGAAAAAGTGGTGATTCTCACATACCGCATTTGACCTCCTATACTCCTTTTTAATTATTTTAATATTTGTTTGCTCTTCTTCTAGGCCTATTGTTGGAACCAAAATTTTGCACCACCATGGATGCAAGAGTTGTGCGAGATCAGCCACCTACATGAGAGAACAAACAACCTTAGTTTTTCGGCGTTGTACCTCATTAGACTGTGGTACTAATTGACTACTCCAAATATAGATAATTAACATGCCGTCTCTCTCTCTCTCTCGTGTGTATTAAATCTATAAATGCATATCACGTTCCAACAAGACCACCATTCCTCTTCCAATTCTACGTAATTGAAGATGAAGTCTCTGCTGCAAAATCCCAAATCCTTCTCTGTCTTCCCAAAATCCTCCATTAACCCTAATTATCTTACGAGGCATGCCAACCCCTCTCACATCAAACTCCTTCCACGCCACTATGTGCCTATCGAACGTAATAAGGAAAGGTCCTCAATTATGGTACGTGCTAATTCTAATGAACTCAGGCCTTCATCAGCATCCGCGGTCGCATTAACAGAGATTAAGGCAGTAACCATAAGGGCTGTGGTTACAGTCCAGATAAGTGTTGGTAACTTCATCTCCACCATAGGCTTGACTCGGCCCCTCGATGACCTTGCCGATGTGTTCGGCGGAACCATGCTTTTGGAGCTTCTTGGCGCCGAGCTTGACTCCAGTAAGCTGTCATTAGTATTACTGCTTGCATACTGTTTGGACCCAAAATTACACCATCGGTCCGAGTAATCAAGGTCGTTGGGTAAGCATACTTCCAACCGTCGGATGAAAAATGAAGGTAATTTTGGTATTATTGAAAGATATATTGTGGTTTTAATCATGGCATTATCTTTTAATATGTTTTAGCCCTTCTCTGCATAGGATAATATTAAGTAGAAGAATTGCAATTCATTTGCAATTCTTTAAGTCAGCACATGCATATACGTAGAAGGTTGGGAGACTATTTCCTAGGTAATTATACACCACAAGTTTGTGATGGTTATCTCCAAAAAGCAACCAACCACAACGGTGTACGTGGATTGGTGGTTATTTTGATGGGCATTATTTGATCAAATCCAAGCATCCAGGCTATCTTGGGATTTGATATGATAGGGCTGCATAAGGATTGAATTAGGTTGCAACTTTGACTAAGTTCAGAGTTTTGGGAATAGTAAGGCTTATCTGACGCAATCAGTGGAAGAGTTCTAATGCATGGCGGAAGCCTATATCAGCTTATCAACCAACACGCATATGTCCCTATAAATACAGAGGTAGTGGCTGTTGCGTGAGGAAATCTTAGGGAATAAGGAATGAAGAGATATTTTTGGTATAAAATTATGTAATTGGTATCCTAGTGGTTTTGGGATACTTGTTTCCTAGTTTGTAGGAGATTGTATATGTTTATATATTCCTCTATGTGAGAAGAATAAAGATAAGAAAAATATTCATCTAAAACCTAGAATTTAACTTGGTATCAAGAGCAGGTTTCGACCTGTCTCGTCTCGGAAAAAAAACCCTAGCCGTCAAAACTTTGGTGTTCATCAAATCTTGAACCCAGAAACCAAAGCACCGTAGCCTTTGGAATCAACAAAGCTACAGAAAAAAAAACAAATATACATAACCTGCACATCTGTCCGTGCAATGGCAGACATCAAAACTGGAGATATAATTCCCATGCAAACTATATCGGTCCAAGGTGAGTCATCCAACGTCAACTCCATTCCGTTTGGGTATCGATTGAGCGACTCGAACTTCAAGGTTTGGTCGAAGATGATGGAGGTTCATGCTTCAGGTCTCGGTAAGCAAGGGTATCTAACGGGAAGAATCCCGGCAGTAGATGAAGATGATCCAGGATATGTGAAGTGGTCAACGGAAGATGCTATTGTGCGTGGGTGGTTGCTCAAAACCATGGAACCCCACCTGCTTGGCTTGTTTATAGACTTGCCCACGGCTAAAGATATCTGGGAGAGTGTCACCCAGATGTTTTATGATGGTTCTGATGAGTCCCAATACTATGAACTCCGGTGCAAGGCTACACGGACGAGACAGGATGGTCGTCAAGTTAATTTGTACTTCACTGAATTAAAGAGTGTGTGGCAGGACCTTGACAGACGACGTCCTCTTCGTATGGTGTGTGGAGCAGATTTGAAAACTCGTAAAGAAGAACTCGCAAAAGATAGGGTGTATGATTTTCTTGCGGGATTAGATGGTGTGTTTGACCAAGTTCGGAGTGAGATTCTAAGGATGAAACCTATCCCCAGAATCGAAGAATGCTTCAATTTGGTACGACGTGAATCCCAAAGGCTGGTCACTATGATGGGAACAAAAGCTACAATGACAGCACCTCCTATGGCTATGGCAACTAAGGCACCTGGGTCTCGTCCACCATCTAATGGAAGTTCTCGATCATTCCGAACCCATGAGGATATTGATAAGGACAAACTCCATTGCAATCATTGTAATGGAACAAGACACACTGAAGAGACTTGTTTTGAAATTCATGGGTACCCAGAATGGTACTGGGAAAGGAAGAAGGAGCTAAAGGCACGGGGGAACAAACGGGCTGGACATGCCCGTATGGCAGCCACTGGATCAGGAGCCGCATATAATGCAGCAGGGAGCCAAGCTGGGTCCAAGGCCCAACAAGAGAAATCTGATGGGAGCAGGGGGATAGCTGCTGTTGCAGCGAGTCAACTAAGGCCCAGCCCGTCAAGTCCAATAGCTGCAGCCCAGTTTGCGGTGCCAATTTCAGAAGAAGCTTCCAAGGAGACAGAAACGGGCCCACTTCTATCCTTAATCAATCAAATTTCAATGGGTGACAACGCAGAAGATTCAGGTAAAATCGGTACTGTTTTAATAACTTCCACCAAGAGAGATACTGGTTGGATAATTGACTCTGGAGCTACAGACCATATGACTTACGATGCATCATTATTTTATCACATGACTTCACCATCTAAAGAAGATGTCATTACAGCCAACGGTGATGTTGCTCCTGTAACGGGAGCGGGTTCTATTTCCCTTACTCCATCTTTGTCTATTCACAATGCACTACTTGTTCCAACATTATCTAATCATCTACTTTCTGTTGGTCAAGTTACTGAGCAATTAGATTGTGTTGTGTTAATGTTTCCCACATTTTGCCTACTTCAGGATATCCAGACTCGGGCGATAATTGGGCGTGGTACTAAGAGGAGAGGGTTATATTATGTGGATGATGTATCGGCAAGTCATGTAAATCAAGTGCGCAGTGGTCATCCGAACAAGAATAAGACAATTTGGTTATGGCATCGTCGATTAGGGCATGCATCTTTTGGTTATTTGAAAAAATTGCTACCGTCTTTATTTCGTGGTATTTCAGACTCTGATTTTCAGTGTAATGATTGCATTCTTGCAAAAAGTCATCGTACTTCTTATCATTCGAGTTTAAATAAAAGAACAATTCCTTTTGAGCTAGTTCATTCTGATGTGTGGGGGCCTTCTCCAGTAGCCACTAGTCATGGGGTTCGTTGGTTTGTTATCTTTGTGGATGACTGCACCCGAATGACATGGCTTTATACTATGAAGAATAAAAGTGATGTTGGACAGATTTTTAACCAGTTCTACTGCATGGTTAAAAATCAATTCTCTCTACCCCTTAAGGTTCTTAGGTCGGATAATGGTGGGGAATATATCAATACCGAACTTTCTCAATTTTTTCAGGAGCACGGCATTCTTCATGAGACTACTTGTCCACACACTCCACAGCAAAATGGTGTAGCCGAGCGAAAAAATAGACATATTTTGGAGACCACTCGAGCCCTCCTCATTGGTGCTCACGCTCCTCACTCTTATTGGGCGGATGCCGTCAGATACTCCGTTTATCTAATGAACCGCATGCCATCCCGAGTGCATAATTTTCGCACTCCTATGGCAGTTCTTGCTGACCATGTGACATTACCATCTTCTCTTCATTTGTCCCCACGTATCTTTGGTTGTGTGGCATATGTGCATCTCCATAAAAATCAGCGCAGTAAGTTGGATCCATGTGCAGTTCGTTGTATTTTTCTGGGATTTAATAGTCAGCAAAAGGGGTACCGATGTTATCATCCACCAACTAAGCATTTGTACGTCACCATGGATGTTACATTTTCCGAGCATGAGATGTTTTTTTCCACTAAAAACACTTACTATAATCTTCAGGGGGAGATGAGCACAAATGAAGATTATAGTTGGATTGATCTGCCAACTGTGCAGGTGGATGACACCTGCCGTAATACCATATGCCAGCCAGCCGAGAGTTCTAGTGGTTTAAGTAACCGTGAGTGCAGCAGATTTGATGAGCCCAATCTGGGCTTGTGCCGTGAGTCCAACAACCTGTGCAGCAGATTTGATGAGCCCAATCTGGGCTTGTGCCGTGAGTCCACCAACCTGTGTGAGCCCAATCTGGGCTTGTCTACTTTGGATTATGTGACAAGTGGGTCTGGGGGCTTAGGGACCGAAAGCCTTTCTAAGTCCAACACACAAATTGGACCGAGCAGCAGCACACAAATTGGACCGTGTAGTGACAGCTCAAACACTTCAAGAAATAACCCTCCTCTAGTTGTACCCGTCCGTGTGCCCGAGGATATCCATGAGGTAAGCTTATTCCAATCTAATGAAGCTCATAATTTGACTAACATTGAAAGTAATTATGTATTACCCCCGAGACAAAATCGTGGGAAACCTCCTGACAGGTATTCTCCGGATGGGAAAATTAGATATGCAATTGCAAAGTATGTTTCTACACATCGACTGTCTTCCAAGTACCAAGCCTTCGTGAATACAATGGATGCTATCAAAATTCCAACAAAAGTGGAAGAAGCTTTGCAAGATCCTAGATGGAAAGAGGCAATGGAGGTAGAAATGAAAGCCCTACAAAAAAATGAAACTTGGAGCGTGGAGTCATTACCACAAGGAAAAAGACCAGTGGGATGCAAATGGGTGTTCACCATAAAACACAAAGCTGATGGAACCATTGATAGATACAAGGCAAGGTTGGTTGCTAAAGGGTACACACAAACTTTTGGGGTAGATTATCAGGAAACATTTGCCCCAGTAGCAAAGATGAATACCATACGGGTTCTTTTGTCTTTAGCTGCAAACTTTGATTGGCCGTTGAAACAATTTGATGTGAAGAATGCTTTTCTACATGGCGACTTGGAGGAAGAAGTATACATGGAACTCCCACCTGGGTATGAAGTTCAGAATAAAGCAGGCAAAGTATGCAGACTACGAAAGGCTCTTTATGGACTCAAACAATCGCCAAGGGCCTGGTTTGGAAGATTCACTGATGCAATGAAGAAATACGGGTACCAACAAGGGAATGCGGATCACACTTTGTTTATCAAACGCAGGGAAGGAAAGGTTACCTTGTTGATAATCTATGTGGATGATATGGTAGTCACAGGTGATGATACAGAGGAAATGGAAAGATTACAGGAGTATCTTTCTTCTGAGTTTGAAATGAAAGATTTAGGGGGTTTGAAGTATTTCTTGGGAATTGAAGTTGCTCGTTCCCGTGGTGGTATTTACTTATCCCAGCGGAAGTATGTTCTGGATCTTTTATCTGAAACTGGGATGTTGGCATGTAAACCCGCAGAAACACCTATAGTTCAGAATCATCATTTGGCTGTCTACCCGGACCAGGTTCCTGCAAACAGGGAAAGATACCAGAGGTTAGTAGGGAGGTTGATTTATTTGTCTCTCACAAGACCAGATATTGCATATGCTGTTAGTGTAGTAAGTCAATTTATGCACTCTCCTAGTGAAGATCACATGGCTGCAGTAATGCGAATATTGAGTTATTTGAAAGGTGCACCTGGAAGAGGGTTGATTTTCAGGAAACATGGGCATTTGGAGATAAAAGGGTACACTGATGCTGATTGGGCCGGGAACATCACTGATAGACGCTCTACATCAGGGTACTTTACATTTGTTGCAGGAAATCTTGTGACTTGGAGGAGCAAGAAACAAAATGTGGTGGCAAGGTCTACGGCAGAGGCTGAATACCGTGGGATGGCGCATGGGATTTGTGAGCTATTATGGCTAAGGATTCTTCTTACAGAGATTGGGTTCAAGCCACATGGAACGATGCTTTTATATTGTGATAATCAAGCTGCGCGAGAGATAGCTAATAATCCAGTTCAACATGATCGTACAAAACATGTTGAGGTGGATAGACACTTTATTAAAGAAAAGTTGGATGTTAAGCTAATTGACATTCCATATGTGAGATCCGAAGACCAGCTAGCTGATGTGTTAACGCATGCAGTGACGACAAGAGTGTTTCAGAACTCACTTGACAAGTTGGGCCTAGGAGATATCTACGCACCAACTTGAGGGGGAGTGTTGCGTGAGGAAATCTTAGGGAATAAGGAATGAAGAGATATTTTTGGTATAAAATTATGTAATTGGTATCCTAGTGGTTTTGGGATACTTGTTTCCTAGTTTGTAGGAGATTGTATATGTTTATATATTCCTCTATGTGAGAAGAATAAAGATAAGAAAAATATTCATCTAAAACCTAGAATTTAACTGTGGCAACGTAAAAGAGGATCCAATTCAACACCCAACTGCCCTGCGCAAAACCTCTCAAACATCTTGAGATTTTTTATTTTCTTTTTTCCGCCGACACATCTTCAGTTTGGATAAACAGCACTGTGAAGGCAACCGGCGAACATCTTCAGTTTGGATAAACAGCACTGTTGCCGTAGAATCAGCCGCTCCCGAAGCACCTTCAGTTTGGATAAACAGCACTGCGTCGAGGCCGACTAGTTATTTATCCAAGTCACGGTCGAGAAGGATTTTCGAATCCTTATCGACAGAGGTCATCTCATTAGCCTTCCCGGCGAAGTGAGGTGTTACCAGGTTACTACATTCGGCACCTTGAGAGCCGAATTTGATATTGAACTTCGTAGAACTAGCAGCCTTGTCTTCAGGCTCGAGAATCCAAAGGCCGAGATTTGTTCCTTCCTCGGCCGCAGTTGCAAGATAGAGAAGTCACCGACGCGCTCAACGCAACATCAACAAATTTTACTCCTCGGCCGAGCTCGGCCGACGAGTTGGCACGCCCCGCATTCAACCGAAGGACGTAGTTAGCTTATTAGTTACTCGGCCTGCGCGCCACGTAGGTTTTGTAATTTTTAGGGTCAACATTTTGGCACGCCCAGTGGGACCCAGTGCTAAAACTACGAAGTTCATATGATATATCAAGATTCCAATCTGGCTCAACGTAGCCGATTGTACGAGCATCTAGAGGAATTGAAAAAACGCAATGAGGAACGAAAAAGAGCTTTGGAAGTGGAAAAAATTCTTCGTGGCCATACAGAGATGCAAAAGTCATTCGCTTACATGTTGAGAATAAAAGCTCCTGTTACCCTGCAAGAGCAATGGGTAAATGAAGACAGGGCTCGGTTTAATACCTGGCTAGATGGAAAATATTTTCCTTACGTTTTCGACTACAAATCAATTCCATTTGAGGAATGGTTGGTTGAAATGACCAGGGGGCAATTTTCCGCTCCGGCCGTAATCAAATATCGGCCTAAGAAAATTGTTACTTTGGCCGAAGAACAAAGGCCACCTATTTTTTCGATCGCGGCTGAAAGTGTGGTAGGCCTAGAAGAAAATGTTCAAGTTTCTAAGCCAAAAATTGACTCAGAAAATAATTCGTCAGAAAAGTGTTCCAATGACGAACAAGACCAATTCACGGTTTCAGTTGAACAAACTGCGCCAATCGATATGATTATTGGTAATAAAGCCGACTTGAAGCAATCCAATTCGGCCAAGTTGCTCGAGTTAAAAGCCGAAGTTAACAAAGTAATTATGCCTGGGGGAAAAAATAATTGTTCAACACATTCGACGGCCGAAAATGAAAAATATATCACCAAGTCAAAAATATTTGGAGAAAATTCTTCATTCGGCCTAGAGCGAAATCAATTTGAGAATTTTGATATTATAAGATCTCGGCTTGGAATAAAGCATCGTTGGCCTCCTCCTATTTATGGTTCGGCCACTTTTACTTCCATGTGCTAAATTACTTTCTTAACCATTCGGCCTCTTGGCCGATACTTAAGAAAATACAGGGGGGGGAATGAGCATTGAGCCCCGGACAAAAAAAAAAAAAAAAAAAAAAGGGTCGAGTAAAAGATTGGCAGAGTGAGGCCAACTTTAGAGCCTTGGTGCGAGAAACTTGGTAGTTCGACTATCAAACATATATAGGCTTCGGTGGAATATATATATATATATATATATATATATATATATATATATATATATATATGGGCAACAAGGTGGTGTGCTCGGCAAAATTATGACGTGCTCGGTTTTAAAAGTTGTTTCTGGCCAAGCCAATTTTAAACTTATAAGTCTATCTGGTATAATCGGCGGTTGCTCGCCGAGAAAGATTATTTGCCGTATGCTGCGTATAAGAAGATAAAGGCCATGTTGTAATTTTTGGCACGCCACATGATGCCAATTCTTTTTCATTTCCCCAGGTGGTATTCATGGAAGGCCTTATTTGAAAATGAGGAAAAAGACTGGCGTGGAGCCCATTGGTGGAAAACAGATGAATTTCCTCAAAGCCGAGTGATGGTGGTTTTGATGGTGTGACTTTAACCCAATGCTTCTTGAACTCGGCTCATTTCTCTCGGCCCCATATGGTTTAGCCACTTTTGTAAGTCACCAACACATATATACACACATGCACATGCCGAGCTCGGCGAGGCATTATTGCAGAGTGCTGGTGCTCGACCATAGGGTCATTCGGCCTGCTGGTGCTCGACCATACAAGGCTCGACCATATACACACATACAGAGATGTTGCCGAGGAACATCCCATGCGGCACATTTAGTAGGTCTACGTGATTGACAGCCGTGTGGATCAATTCACACTAGGCTTGTTTAAAGGTGGTTTTACTGAGCTGAGGGACATCCGATGCTCTACCTATATATATATATGCCAACTGCATGGCCGACAAGTCTTTATCAGGCAATCAGGTATATATATATATATATATATATATATATATATATACACTTTATCAGGCAATCAGATTATCTATATATATATATATACACTTTATCAGGCAATCAGGTTATCTATATATATATATATATATATATATATATATATATATATATATATATCCAAAGTACCAGGAGAAGTAGTGGGCAAAAGTCCTCGAGACTTCGGCCTCATTTGGTTTATCTCGGCCCTCGACCCCAGTTGGTTTTCTTCAGCCCAATTATTTTCTCGGTGTCATTTGCAAGTTCTATCCTTCAAGATGGTCGACGTGATTACAAGGTTATTTCCTAAAGTTGTCGAGCCTTGTATGGAATTGTGGCAGCCGAGGAAGATCACAACGTTGGTAACACAGAGATGTTATTGCCGAGGAACAAAGTTTTTCGGCAATACGGGATTTTGTTGGCTACAAAATAATTAATTTCCTTAACCATTCGGCTTACGGCCCGAAACTTAAGGAAACTGGGGAGCAATGTTTGGACCCAAAATTACACCATCGGCCCGAGTAATCAAGGTCGTTGGGTAAGCATACTTCCAACCGTCGGATGAAAAGTGAAGGTAATTTTGGTATTATTGAAAGATATATTGTGGTTTTAATCATGACATTATCTTTTAATATGTTTTAGCCCTTCTCTGCATAGGATAATATTAAGTAGAAGAATTGCAATTCATTTGCAATTCTTTAAGTCAGCACATGCATATACGTGGAAGGTTGGGAGACTATTTCCTAGGTAATTATACACCACAAGTTTGTGATGGTTATCTCCAAAAAGCAACCAACCACAACGGTGTACGTGGATTGGTGGTTATTTTGATGGGCATTATTGATCAAATCCAAGCATCCAGGCTATCTTGGGATTTGATATGATAGGGCTGCATAAGGATTGAATTAGGTTGCAATTTTGACTAAGTTCAGAGTTTTGGGAATAGTAAGGCTTATCTGACGCAATCAGTGGAAGAGTTCTAATGCATGGCGGAAGCCTATATCAGCTTATCAACCAACACGCATATGTCCCTATAAATACAGAGGTAGTGGCAACGTAAAAGAGGATCCAATTCAACACCCAACTGCCCTGCGCAAAACCTCTCAAACATCTTGAGATTTTTTATTTTCTTTTTTCCGCCGACACATCTTCAGTTTGGATAAACAGCACTGTTGCCGTAGAATCAGCCGCTCCCGAAGCACCTTCAGTTTGGATAAACAGCACTGCGTCGAGGCCGACTGGTTATTTATCCAAGTCACGGTCGAGAAGGATTTTCGAATCCTTATCGGCAGAGGTCATCTCATTAGCCTTCCCGGCGAAGTGAGGTGTTACCAGGTTACTACATTCGGCACCTTGAGAGCCGAATTTGATATTGAACTTCGTAGAACTAGCAGCCTTGTCTTCAGGCTCGAGAATCCAAAGGCCGAGATTTGTTCCTTCCTCGACCGCAGTCGCAAGATAGAGAAGTCACCGACGCGCTCAACGCAACATCAACAAATTTTACTCCTCGGCCGAGCTCGGCCGACGAGTTGGCACGCCCCGCATTCAACCGAATGACGTAGTTAGCTTATTAGTTACTCGGCCTGCGCGCCACGTAGGTTTTGTAATTTTTAGGGTCAACACATACATACACATTAACATCATTAAGTCGTACCAAAGAATAAAAGATAAAAAAATAAAATATAGTTTTAACCTATAATTTCCTGTTCTTTTCGTTTCTTTCATATTGGAAAATTGAAGTCCATGATATTTGAAAGGGTGCTTTAGATTTTAGCCCTTACAATTCGTGATTCCTAGATAAAAACTCATCTATATATAAACATCCAATAAAAGTCCAAATTTAAAATCTACAGTCACATCGGAATACTATTGACCTACTAATACATTTTATTTACACCCATGCCACTTTCCCAAATCCCTAAATTTATTCCAAATTAAAAGTTGTAGAAAAAGTGAAATAAAATATATAAACTATTGTATTGCATTAATTGTATCCATATCATACCAAAAATTTACCTTTTTTGAGATATATATATTTTGCATTAATTGGGAAGTAAATTAATTTGTTCCAATTATTAAAAAAAATTATACTAAATCCATATTATATATTTTGAATCAAATAACACTTCTCTATCTTGTAGGTAAATTATTTTTCATGTATTGTTACATATTTTATGCACGTTTTATTGTTGTATAAATATAGGTATGACATAATATTTTTCAATATAATACATCAAATTATATTTCTTCTTGTGTGACATCCCACATTGCCCAGGGGAGTGATGCTTAAATGTATATTCCAATCCTTACCTAGCACGAGGCATTTTGGGAGCTCATTGGCTTCGGGTTCCGTAGGAACTTCGAAGTTAAGCGAGAAGGGGGCTAGAGCAATCCCATGATGGGTGACCCACTGGGAAGTTGCTCGTGAGTTCCCAAAAACAAAACCGTGAGGGAATGGTAAGCCCAAAGCGGACAATATCGTGCTACGGTGGTGGAGCGGGCCCGGGAAGTGATCCGTCCCGGGCCGGGATGTGACAAATTGGTATCAGAGCCAATCCCTAGCCGGAAATGTGCCGACGAGGACGTCGGGCCCCTAAGGAGGGTGGATTGTGACATCCCACATTGCCCAGGGGAGCGATGCTTAAATGTATATTCCAATCCTTACCTAGCACGAGGCCTTTTGGGAGCTCACTGGCTTCGGGTTCCGTAGGAACTTCGAAGTTAAGCGAGAAGGGGGCTAGAGCAATCCCATGATGGGTGACCCACTGGGAAGTTGCTCGTGAGTTCCCAAAAACAAAACCGTGAGGGAATGGTAAGCCCAAAGCGGACAATATCGTGCTACGGTGGTGGAGCGGGCCCGGGAAGTGATCCGTCCCGGGCCGGGATGTGACATCTTGTCATGGGTAAATTATTCTCCATGTATTAGTGAAAAAAAAGATATTATATTACAAACGGGGTATAATTTTTTATAGGTAAATTATTGGAAATTAATTTGTAGGTATGTAAATTAATTTGTTCCAATTATATATATAAATATATATACACACACACACACACACATACACCTAGATTATATATATATATATATATATATATATATATATATATAAATATTCTTTGTTTTTGAGAAAACCTAGATTATATATTTTGAATCAAATAACATTTTTGTATACATGGTACGTAAATTATTTTTCATGTATTATTACATATATTAGCCTATTAGGGACATTTTTTGGTAAAAATATATAAAGTAATATGTATCTGATTGCTTGTAGGTAAAAGATAAAATCAAAAGCGTGATCCAATTCCTATGTTTATGCAATATTTTGTTGTTGGTATATGCAATATTTTGTTGTTGGTATACATTATTTTGCATAATTGGAAATGAACATTTCAAATAGTAGGTAGGTAAACTAATATGGTCTAATTATATAAACACACACACACACACACAGTGACAGCCCGTCTCGAATTATTCTTACCGCAGGTGTGAAATGACGATTTTGCCCTTGGTGGGTATTTGTCATTTTGGGATGTTGTTTAATTGTTTTTAGGGGGTTGACTCTATAGGACCACACACCTACACCCATATCATCTTCTCCCGTGCTCTCTCTATCGTAGACTCTCTCCTTCTCACTTGTACGGACGAGACTCAAAACCCTTGCAAACGTAACGGATCGAAGTGGAAAATGGTACCTTTGTGTTCGTGATGATCATACGAGTTTAACCATACCAATTTCAGGTAAGGAATCCTTCGATTTCACGTCAAACCAAGAACCTCTGATTTTGTCAATGTTCATGCACATGTGAAATATTGTTTTTCAGGGAATTTGAAGCTTATAGGAAGCTTAGGGAGGTCCTTAGGAAGCTCGGGGTGGTTTGTTGGGTGGAATTGGACGTCGAGAAAGCTAGTTTTGAAGTTGGTCGGTTTTTCTTGAATTTTTCCGGCTAGATCTTGTGATCTTTGAGGTTTCAAACAGGTATAACGTTGTTCTACTCATCTCCAGCTTTCCATTGGTGCAAATTTCATAGAAATTGGTGAAGAAACGAGTGAGAACGAAGGGTTTAAAGTTTTTCCCAGGTTTCCGGCGACCGGCGACTCGCCGCATAAGAAGACGGAATATTCCGTCAGTTAGGACGGAATATTCTGACGCCGTCAGTCAGATTTAACGGAATCCATTAGGGTTTAACGGAATATTCCTGACGGCGTTAACTGACGCCGTCAGTGTGACTGGCATTTGGCCGCGAGTGGGGGGGCGCGTAGGTCCGTGCACTTGCCGGAGCGTGGCGGCGCGTGGGGTCTCGGAAAATTATTTTAAAAATATAGGGATGTTCGTGAGGTTGAGTAGATCACGTTGGTATATCCAAACATCCCATTTGAGCATTGTATGAGAAGTTATTACCTAGTTTTGGTTATGTGCTTTAAATTGACGTTTTTATAGTTGTTTCGCATATAGGTGAGACCTATCCTGAGGACGAGCGCAGTCACTCAAGGCAATGGGGTTACGACCCTTTCACATATTAGTAAGTGGGCTTTTGGTTTTCCGTATATACCTATATACTTGTGGTTTTTCCCAGAAAATGAAATGGAATGTTTATATGTTTTAAATGACATGCATAGCGTTTGCCTATTTATTTATGCATTAGTAGTTGCATATATGTATGTTTGGTGCTGCAGGCGCACAGGTAAATGCCAGGTAAGTTTATGGTTTATGATTGTGAATTAGTGGTTATGTGAGATGCATAGAGAGCTCATAACCTGCACCCCCGGTGTTAGTGCTCTTGCTCAGAGTAGGGCATAGTCATTCACGTGATGTTCACCTTCCACATCACACGCTCATCTTGGATCCAAGTTAGGTGCACAGTCCTATTGTTCAGACCACTATAGGTGGTTCCGACTCGTAGGTGACCCGCGATTATTCGTCCAGTCTTCACGTGATCGTAGCACTTGAGCGTATTTATTTACACCCAGTCCTGTCGTACAGACCACTTTAGGTGGTTCCAACTCGTGTGCAGGTATAGTTAGTGAGTTAGGGATTTGAGCTCTAGATTCAGCCGTACAGGTCACGTTAGGTAACTCCGGCTGACATGTTACTTGCATTGATTGACATTAGCTGGGTCACTTACATTTTATGTGGAGGCATTCGACATGGCATATTTCTGAACATGTTTTCGATATACGTGTATATTCTATTTTTCTGGGAAATTATATAGGTTTTACGGAGAAGGGTTAGAACTTTTGAGAATGAAGTGATTTTGAAAAGCTTTGTTTTTGCCCATTCACACTTTCTGTTTTGCGCCCCTCTAGGTTCTAGTTAGAAGCAGCTTTGGTGGTTCATGAGGACTTGACGGTGGTTCTGACAGATCATCACAAATGTAGGATCACCCTTGGGTGTTGTGTAATTAGTATTCGTTCTTCTGGACTGCACTTAGGCTTTCTATGCTTTGATTATGTTTATCACACTTAGTCTCGCATTAGTGTGTTACTATAACTAGCTTACTTAGTAGTTTGTTTTTTTATTTATTCATACTTTTTTTATTATTATTGCTTCCGCACTATGCACATAGCTACGTCATCCTCGCATGACGGCCAGCACGCCTTGATTTCGGTCGGGGTGTGTCAGTTTGGTATCAGAGCATAGGTTTGGCAGTCCTGCATATTTTGTGAGTGTTCTAATTGTTTTGGTGTCTTCTGTCAGAACTATGCCGCCTCGTAGAGAACCACGTCGCTCAGCTAAGCCTAGTTTCTCCGATATAGCTCAGTTGGGGGAAGCTATTGCTACTGCCATTCAGTCTGCGTTCCGCCCTCCCTAGAGGACTCCTCTGGAGGCCATGTATAATCTGAAGCTGGATAAGTTTGAGGGTCATGAAGGTTATGAGGGTGCTGAGCGGTGGCTGGAGCATATTGAAAAGACTTTTCGAGTGTTGCAGAGTCAGGGAAATCTTCCTTCTGAAAGGTGGGTTGAGACGACCTCATGGTTCTTAGGTAAAGAATCGGCATCTTGGTGGGAACAGGAGGTTCGTCATTTGACCTCAGAGGGAAGGGCTAACTGGGAAGTGTTTAAGCTGTTGTTTAGGAAAAGGTTTGTTCCCCTTGAGTATATTGATCGCAAGAAGCAAGACTTTACTGAATTGAAGCAGGGGAAGTTAACGACGAATGAGTACTATCGGAGATTCACTGATTGGTTTCAGTGCTGACACACCTACTAGAGGTGGACTTTATCAGTGTAGTAATGAAACCAGTTTTGTGTCTAAATAACATTACTGATTATAAAGTCGTAAAATCCGCCAACAAGTAGGAAGAGATAAATTGGTGCAAAGGAGATTTATATGTATTACAAAAATTGTGTGATTCTGAATTTTTAACACATTAACATTTTTTTTCCCTCTATTTTAGTGATATGCTAATTTAATCTAACTACAAAGGAGGGAGAAAGGGGATCTAACTTGGGCGCAAAGTGTTTTATATGCTAATTATACAACCCCGGTGTTATGTTGCAGAAACATATTTTTTATTGTGAAACTGTGAGAGTTAGTAACTGTGTCAATATTACAGACCCCTTATCAGAATAAAGAAGCAGCAGTGTGTATGTACCAAGAGATGAAACATTTGTAGAGATGAAACAACTAACATTCTCGATAAAGGCCCTCAAATATATGTTGCACGCATTGGTTCCTAAACTTGAGATGACGCTTATTAATCCGGACTTGGGATTTCCGTACTTCACAGCCATAGATTCACTGTTTAATGAAGGTGTCACATTGCCTAAGTAAAAAACTGGTGGCTTTTTTCAGACAAGTGTCCCAAGGCTAGTCAAGATTATCATTGATGGACAAGACGATCTTTTGCTCTTCGATACCCCTGAAATACTTGATTGTATGCCTCCTTGGACTTATCTTTCATACATAAAAAGATATATGTGTGTGTGTTTGTTTGCACAAGTAGAACTTTAAAAGAATTATCCGCCTTTAAGGAAAAGAAAATGTTAGACTGTTGGGCACATTCGGTAATGTAAATGCAGATAGTTACCTAATCTCTTGATTATGCTATCTTCTTTTGTAGGTGATAAATGTTCTTTATTTAGAGATGAAGAATTTTCCCGCCAAACTCTAGCTGGTCTTAATCCATATAGTATAGAGTTAGTAACGGTACGCTTTCCATTTTTATTTGCTAACACAATTCAATTTTATTCTTTCACTTCATAAAGAAAACCGAGTTAACCTGCATTTCCCTCTGAACCCCTGTCTTCCTTGGAGAACAAGCTAAACAACGAACTCCTCTGGATGCAGGAATGGCCACTGAAAAGTAAACTTGACCCTGAAATTTATGGCCCACCTGAATCATTGATCACAACTGAACTGGTAGAGAAAGAGATCAAAGGTTGTATGACTGTCAATGAGGTAACACATAAATACCAAAACTCCAATCTCTTTTTCATTTCTTGCTCTTTAAGTGGATGAGTTTATTTCCCCACTATTGTGTCAAACTTTAAATCGTTTTAATTTTGTGTGTGTGTGTAACTTTATTTTTTGTATGACAAAGTCTACTTGAACTTGCAATACAGGCCTTAGAAGGAAAAAGGATCTTTATTTTGGATTATCATGATTTGTACATGCCTTTTGTGAACAAAGTAAGAGAGATTGAAGGGACAACATTGTATGGTTCTCGAACACTATTCTTCCTCACTGAGGACGGAACATTGAGACCTGTCGCCATTGAACTCACTTGGCTACCCGTTAGTGACAAGCCACAATGGAAACAAGCATTCACCCCAACTTGGGATGCAACCGGTCGGTGGCTGTAGAGGCTCGCTAAAGCCCATGTTTGTGCTCATGATGCTGGCTATCATCAGCTTGTTATCCACTGGTAAGAAAATATGTGCCTCAGTCATGCCCCTTCCAACTCAAGCATGGATCTAATGTTACTAAGATTTTTGGAATCAACAATTGTGTGACTAAATCGTGGGTGGGTACTTGTTTGCACTTATATTTTCATAGGCTTAGGACTCATTGTTGCACGGACCCATATATACTTGCAGTTAATCGACAATTAAGTGCAATGCATCCCATCTATCAACTTCTACATCCTCATTTTCGATATACAATGGAAATCAATGCTCTGGCTCGAGAAAGCCTCATTAATGCCGATGGAATCATTGAGAGCAGTTTCTCACCAGGAAAGTACTCCCTTCAGCTTAGTTTGGTTGCTTATGACCAACTTTGGCGTTTTGATATGGAAGCTTTGCCAGCAGATCTCATCAGAAGGTATTTTACATGATAAAACAAAGAATAGTAATGCTATCAAGAGTTTAGACACACAAAAATGACACTGTCATCGACACACTTTCTAATACAGGCTAGTCCCAGATATAATAGGAAGGTCTACTTGTGCTTGTGTCTTAATACCCACTATTGTTAAACAAATATGAGACTTATCCAAGCTTTGTACACGAATGAATTCTGGATAGAGGAATGAAAATTCATCTAATAAATAATCACTAATGTTAAATTTTAGGGGAATGGCAGTTGAGGATCCTACCTCTGAGCACTGTCTGAAGCTAACAATTGAAGACTACCCATTTGCAAATGATGGTCTTATTTTGTGGGATGCCATTAAGGAGTGGGTGAGTGACTATGTGAACCACTATTATCCAGACCCAACTCTTGTTGAGTCTGATGAGGAGCTTCAAAGTTGGTGGACAAAAGTTAGAACCAAGGGCCATGCAAACAAGAAAGACGAGCCATGGTGGCCTGTTTTGAAAACCCCAAAAAATTTGATTCAAATTTTGACAACCATAATTTGGGTAACAGCTGGTCATCATGCAACTGTGAACTTTGGCCAGTACATATATGCTGGATACTTCCCCAACCAACCTTCAATCGCTCGAACCAACATGCCAACTGAAGATCCATCTGAAGAGGTTTTCCAGAACTTTTTGAGGAAACCAGAAATGGCACTACTGATGTGTTTTCCCACACAGGTTCAAGCAACAAAGGTGATGGCTGTCTTAGATGTGTTGTCAAATCATTCACCAGATGAGGAAAACATTGGTGAGAATATGGAGCCATCTTGGGCTGAAAATCTGGTCACGGTTAAGTCACGTCAATATTTTATATTGTTTTTTTTTTTTTTATAAAGATAATAAGACTTTTATGAATAGTAATATAAAATGTTGACGTGGCTTAACCGTGACCACACAAACAGGAGGGCACATGAGGGCACCGGAAGTGGGAGGGCAGACAATCCTTCTCCGCGTTTTAATGGCAACTTGAAGACGTTAGGAGGAATTATAGATGGAAGGAATACCAATCTAAACTTGAAAAACAGAGTTGGAGCTGGGGTTGTTCCATATGAGCTTTTAAAGCCATTTTCAACACCTGGTGTCACAGGAAGGGGAATTCCAAATAGTATCTCCATCTGAATTTGATGATGATGATATCGTAATACTTGTAAAAATATCCAGCCGTTAATTTCATACGTATCAATAACACGGATATTTAGGACAAAACTACTTTGGGTCTGCCCACGAGAAAAATTTGAGTTGATGGCCACTGTGTCAACAAATAATAGAGAGAGGGAGAGACAGACAGATGGAAACCTAATTGTAATTGTACATGTCTTGTCATGTAAAAAATTGGATCAAACTCACATGTGCAGGTTGGCAGCTCTCCGTATGACGCATCGTAAAACACAATTCGTTGAAAACACCCACCATCAAAATTTCCCTCACCCAATTTCAGTTTTACCCTTCGTTGTGTTGAATCCATTCCACCTCTCAAAACCAAAAAAATTCCGAAGCCACCCACAATGGTCACCGACGAGATGCCAATGTGGTGGATTCAACTATGGAGAGAGAGCAATATAATATGATCTAATCTTCATCTGCAACTGCAAGCAATCACAGGTTTGATAGCAAGTTAATTACTAATCTTGTTTCATACCTCCAGTGCAATCTTCGACAATATTCTCTTTCTTTATAGAGACTGCTAATGAACATAACATATTACAGAAAAATGAAATACGAAGACAAACAAAAAACAAATAACAGAAAAAATAATAAAATAGGAACATTAGAAATTTGCTTGTGCAGCTTGGCGAATTGTGTTTTACCGATTTGCTTGGCAAAACCTTGCTTTTGGAGCTTGTTAGCGCCGACCTTGACCCCAGTAAGCACTAGTACTACTTGTGCATATCCGAAATTAACTTCATTAATTCATACAAAAAGAAAATTAAGGGAAAAAAAAAAAGTAGTTCGAATTAAACCAGTTTTTTAGTTCTACTTTACAACTGATCTCTACAAAAGGTTAAACTGACCGACCTCCTAGAACAAATTGGAGACTAATTAGTCCCACTAGAAAAAGGTATAGTTGGTAGTTCTAACAAGGTCTTAATTAAGTGCATCGTACGTGAAATCTGATCAGAGTTTTGGCGTAAAAAAAGGCACATGCATGGAAGTGCAGTAAGCAAAAAGATGCAGTTGCACTGCAAAAGTTCACAAAAAATGCTTCAATAATCATGTTCCTTAGTTTGTTTATATGAATGAACTTCCTAGCGAGCTCAGTTTTTCATCATTGAATTATAAGTTGAGTGATCGACCTAATTGAAATATGATATCTAATTGAATGGTGTTATTGTTTATATGAATGAACTTTTGAACTAATCCATTGAAACCATGCATAGGGGGCTTATTTAAGGCTGTTCAAGGATTTATGTCAACTTCAAAAATCCTTGTACGGCTTTCAACAAGTCCCTCGTGCATGATTTTAGCAGATCAGTTCCATCTTACTGCATAGGACCTGACTTCTCTGGCCTCCCATTTCTCATACATTCTCATTCCCTCCTATTTTGTACGATTATGGTTAAGCCACGTTAAACAAAAAGCAATAGTAATATAAAATGTTGACGTGGCTTCTCTGCCCTCCCACTTCCCATACACTCTCATCTCCTCCTATTTGTGAGGTCATGGTTAAGTAATGTCAACATTTTATATTACTATTGTTTTTTGCCTTATTATCTTTATAAAAAAAATCAATATAAAATGTTGACGTAGCTTAACCGTGACCGCACAAAATACGAGGGGATAAGAGTGTATGGGAAGTGGGAGGGCAGAGAAGCCAGGTCCTACTGCATGTTAGTTTTCGACAGAGCCAAGCTAATTCTTTTTTTATTTATTTATCAGCATGCCTCTTACACCATTTATTTATACAGGCGGCAGTTCTCCGGAGCTTCTTACTCAATTTAACGCTCTTCTTGCACAACATTTTTATATCAAAGATTTGGGTCCTGTCAGTTATATTTTAAGCCTCCAGTTTCATTGTGTCTTCTGGTATTCAAATTAATTGACTGAAGTATGCTCATGATCTTCTTCAGAAATTTGGCATGGTTTCTTGTAAGCTTGCTTCCACGCCTTCGGATATCTCTCAGGGTATCTGAAGGGTCCCTCCTTGCTTCTCCTACTTCTTATCACGAGTTACCTGGCTCTTTACATTATCTTACTTTAACTTGTCCTGACATATCCTTTGTTGTCAATATTGTTGCTCAGTTCATGTGACCTCATCGTACGACTCATATGATTAATGATGCCAAATTGATTAGAATAGAGTTAGTTAATTCGTAATCTTTTCTGCAATCATAGGTATGTAATTTTCTATTGTAATTATTTTAGGATTCCTTCCTTATATGGTTTTATCAAACCAATATCTATTGTAAATAATGTATCAAATTAACCAAGGAGTCATATTTCTACACCCACATCGATCATATGACAAAATAATATACAATTAATAAATACATAAGAGTTTCGACAAAAAATAAATAAATAAATATGTGAGAGTTTCCACCTCTAATATCACCATGCCTTTTAATAAAATCCAACACCTAGCAATAAATGGTTAAGTTAGAAGATCAATTATATTAATGGTGGACCTGCATTCAGCTACAAAGTTTAACACTGATGTCGTAGTGTTTTAGTTGCTAAATAATTTAATATCATATATAAGCAGCTCACTTTGTACCTTCCCTTTTTTTATATACATTATAAATCTTTCGTTATTCCAGTGTTATTGATTGTAGTGATGAGGTATTTTGATCCAGATGTTTGGTTTTTGAATTTCTTACACGAAATATCTTTTAGATATTTGATTTAACTACTTTTTACAATTTTAATTAATTATTAAGTTCAATTACATAAAGGGAATTTGTAAAGTCTAGTCTTAAGTGTTTAGCTTTTTTTGTCAAATATTGTATTTGTGTACCACATGCTCAATTTAGTTTTAGACTACATTATCTGATTATGGCCTGCTGCTATTACTAGGTTTAATCGTTCAAGGACGTGGCTCACTTCACTTTAAAAGGTTTGGTCATGCATGTGCATTTCACGTCTATATTCTTGGTGCATTCTGTTTAGTGTTGTTGTCTAGTCAGAATTGCTCGCTGCTTCCCAGTTGGCTAAGCTAGCTGGGCACGCAAATTAAGAGTTGCCCACATAGGCTTCCTTACAACTTTCTAATGATGGTTAGATCTCAACCCTTAATCTTTTCTGATCAATTTGTGGTACAACAAATGTCCTTGGTAGGTGAAAAACAAACTGATGCTTTTGGGATTAAGATCCCCAGTTAGGGTTCTTTGTTTTTGGGTTTTCCAGGTTCAAATCTGTCTAGAGAGAAGTTAGAGAGAGAAAAAGCATTTATGCTTCTACCTTCTTCCTCCTCCTCAATTATGAAACCCTAGTTGCAAAACCAAGTTCATGCATTAAACACCCAATCATTGTGTACTAGGGTTGCATTATTTTAAAGTTTTGCATTAAGTTCTTGGTCTGGTTTTCAAGCTTTAATTAAATTCGTTTTTAGACCAAGCTTTTGGATTCAAGTTAGATTCTTCCTTCAACAGTTTAACTAGAAAATATGACCAGTCATTTGAATCCAGATTTTATATGCATATCATAACATCATATCATTTCGTGATTTGAGTTGATATCGGTGCCACAAGGTGAAAAGCTCAGGAGGAGCTACCACTTCATGAAGATCGAATGAGTTCATCTCGTGTAAGGCAAGATTGCACAAAGGTAAATTTGCTCCGTAGATAGGGATCTAGGAATTGAGTTTGTGTGGTTTGGTATGAACCTTGTTTACATTAATGGATTGGACTCAGTGGAGAGTCCCCGATTTTTTAACCTAGATGTGAGTTTTTCCGGCCAAAAATATCTTGTGTCCAAAGTTATTTTTATTGTGTCACATATCTCACATACATATACATGCTATGTATCACTTGAATAGTTAATTGGTATGTGCTCACAATCATGCTCACATGATACGTTAATAACTTGGAACGAACTGAGATCTTGCTGACTAGGATAGTTTTTGGTACTTGTAATTGGTTATTGAATATTTGATTCATTGACTAACAAATATATCTTAGCTGACTAGCGGGCTTGACTAGTCAGTCCATCAGAGTATAATTTTTATTTACATAATATTTCACCTGGTACCAATTTCAGAATTGTTATTAGCACTCCAAAAATCTCATTCAACACTCCTTGCAATTGCGTTTTTCTTTCTAATTATAGAAAGTTTGGTGTGTAAAATGAGATTTTTGGAGTGCCATTTGGAGTGCAAGATAAGATTTTTGGAGTACCAATAACAATTTACTTACACAAATTGTCGTTATGATTAATTTACTAATTAAATTCAAAAGATAGCAGACTCCTAAAATATTGCAAAGAAGATCTCGTTAATTTATGTCCCATTAATTAATATATTTCAAAAGAAAAAACCAATAAAATTTCTATTAAAAAAAAAAAACTGAACTGCGGGTGCAAAAAACAACAGTACTTTTTAATAAATAAAAAGCAGTGATATTTTAATCGTACAGTACTCCAAATGATATTATACACACGACACACACACACACACAAATATATGGATGCACATACATATTAAAAAATTGCGCACCAATAATTTGGTACATTGGTATTGTATATGATTCAAATTTGTGTACAAATTAGTATTTTGGTATGTTATGCAATTTTTTTAAATACGTATTAAGCTACTGATACCTTATATTATCATATTTTAATATGTAAAAAGCTAAGGGCTCATTATGTGTAACCCTAATGTTGCATGATCTATTGCATTTCATATATTCTTTCAAACTTGTTACTTTGTTGTTTGATATTTGGTAAGTATTTAACGTCATTTTCTTTTTGTTCTTTCATTTGTATATAGTCTGTCATACATTTCTGTGACTATATCCATATAAGAATTGCAAACTGAGTTGAGCTAAGATCCAATTAGTTTGTGGTTATAATTTGGCACACATAAAGAAAATATTTGAAGTCCTTTATAAGACAAGACATATAAAAGAATTTAACATGGATCTTAACCCCATCCATGACACAATCTTCTGATTAGAAGCTCAATTTACTTGTGGTGCAAGCTTGCATTCTAACAACAACATCATTCAACTTTTATGTCGATATTAACCAACCAAGGCATGCCTGGTACAACAAATAACGCATTTAAAAGAGCATGATGCCTCCTTAAGGGGTTCGAAGACTCTAAATTGACAATCGTGGCACGCCTTATACAACAATTAACTCATTTAAAAGAGCTTGATGCCTCCTTAAGGTGTTCGAATGAATTTTAAACTGACAATAGTTACAAACATTCGCATGGAAAATTGTGTACACCAATAATAAACATCAGATTAATCAATTCTACACCCACATCGATCATAAGACAAAATAATATACAATTAAAAAATATATGAAAGTTTTCATTCCTAACATCACTGGGTCCTAAAACTCAACACCTAGCAATAAATGGTTAAATTGAAACAATATTGATTATGTTAATGGTGAACCTACATGGGCCTACAAAGTCTATCACTCATGTTGTAAGGTTTTAGTTAGTGTTCTAAAATGCGGCCTAGGCAGCGCCTAGGCGCTGGGCGGTGGTTCGTCATCACGATTAAATCAAAATCATGAAGAAATAGGAAAGGGTATTAGGTGGCGCCTAGACGGGCGTTAGGCGGCGCCTAGACGGGCTAGGCAACCGCCTAGGTGGCTTTGATGGTAAGTCGATTACAACGTTGTTCTTCCGTAGTGGTAATGAGGTTGGACGACTGGGCGACCATCCCGACAGTTTCGATCTGCAATTGCAAAGAAAACAAAGTGAGACGATTTGGCTGGGATAAGAGCGATAAACATCGATCTGCAATTAAAAAGTAAAGATGTTGGATGAGATAGTGGATCTATAATTGCAAGGTAAAGAAGAGGGACAACTAGGAAGAAAGAGAGAGAAGGAGAGAGAGAAAGGTATCTGCAATTGCAGAGAGCAGCTGAGCTTGGATAATTAGAGTTAGGGTTTTTTTTTTCTTTTTTAAAGGGAGAGGAAGGTGAAGGAGCGACCTCGAGCTTAGGAGCCTAAAGTGGGCTGAAGGTCCAGTGACACCTCATTGGCTCCAGCACCCCATATCATATCCCCCTCCGGGCTTAGCTACTAAGGGGTTTGCGGTTTGGCCCTCCCCACTGAGTTTCTTTAAGAACTAGGTAATAAACTTTGTTTTTTTATTAATAAGAAAACAAGGTCCAATTCATTTTTAATGAAAAACAAAGGCCCAACAATGATCAAAATAAATGGGTTGACTAAATGTTACAAAATCAACATAAAAAGTCTTAAAATTTTACACATATACTTAAATTCATATCGGCCATCTAAGCGCTCGCCTAACGTTTTTTAGAACTTTAGTTTTAGTTGCTAAAAATGTTATATCATATAAGCAGCTCACATTCTATCTCCTTTTTTATATACATTATAATCTCACATAATTATATAAATTTTGTTTAGTTATCCAGTGTTATTAATCGTAGTAATTCATCAAATAATTTAGTGTCTTCTCTTGGGCAATAAACAAAATACAAAAATAAAGCTATTCTTGTCGCAAATAATGAATCTAACTCATGAGTCGTGGGACACTTTGCATCATGTGGTTGTTGTGTTGGATATAATTCATGCATTTCTCAATTTATGTACCTAACCAAGAAAATCAGAGCTACTGGACCCATTTAATTATTACTATATATAAATGACTTGACGTACCACAGCACACCAGCAGGATACAATCCGGATGCCATGTCAATTTAAACATCAGCACGCATTTTTTGGATCTTTCTGACAATGGCTTTTGGTGAGCACTTAGGTGATCTGCAATCGATGGTTGGTCCGAGGATTCGTTTTAGCCATCTGACCCTACAAGATTTTTCAAAATATTAATATTTTAATGAACAGTACATGATCATATTTGCCTCTGTCCCCAACCAAGGGCCAAAGGGCTAGAAGGCTTGTTTTAGCCCTATCACAAAAAACAGTCTCCAACCAAGGGTCAAAGGACAATAGGACTAAATATAATTTATTATTTAAAAACTACAACTTAAATGTTGTTTAAGTTTCATGTTGTTAAATGTTTTTTTTTTTTATGTTGTATAATTTTTATGTTGGTTAATGTTATTAATATTGTTTCATACTGTTTAATGTTGTTTCATGTTACTTAATTTAATTTAATGTTGTATAATGGCTTAGGAAGTTATAGAAAAAAATAGAATTAAAAAAAATATGAAACAAATTTTGTGAAATAGAAGTTATAGGAAAAAAAAAATAAAAAAAAAATATGAAACAAATTTGTAAAATAAAAGTTATAGGAAAAAAAATAGAATTTAAAAAAAAATGAAAAATAGAAGTTATAGGAAAATTTTTGTAAATAAAAAATAATAATAAAACTGTTAAAAAAATATTCAAAGAATTTCTGTCGGTTATAACCGACAATAATACATTTATATTAGTAATACAATGTATTCCTGTCGGTTATAACCGACAGGAAATCCAACATAAGCAAAAAAAAAATGGCCAGCACGGGGCTGGCTGGCCTGAAGTGGCCAGCCCTCTAGCCTTTTGGCCCTTTGGGATTTCGTGGGGCCCTCTCAGATTCCAGAGCCCTCTGGCCTATCCCTCGGTTGGAGACGGTTTTCAGGCTATTTTCGGCCCTCTGGCCCTCTGGATCCTTCGGTTGGAGATGGCCTTACAAGTTTATGGATACAACAATTTATCAATTTTATCTAAATGTAGGCCAAATTGAACACACAAAAATAAAATAAAAAATATAAAAAGTTTTGTACAAAACATTGAAGTGATTAATTTCGTTCAAAGAAAAAAAATTTGAATGATGAACAAGATAAGCAAAAGCTGGAGTGTTCTATATCATTCCAATTTATATCGAATTTGGAATTGTCGGCAACAAGGTTCTTCAACGGCCTTCTTCAAATTTAATTGTAGTGGAAGAGAAGCAAATCATTTCTATGAATTTGGATTCTATTTGGATTCAAATTGTAGGGATCCTAGGAGTTATTACATTCTAGTCATTCATCGTACATCGTACGGTTATAAATTATTTGAATTTTTTAATTTAAAATTAAACACAAATAATACCTAAAGAAATCTGACCGCACAATGTACAATAAATGGTTAAGATGTGAGGATCTCTAGGATCCCCACAAAGAAGATCCGGAGAGGATCCTCATCCCATTTCTGTGAGTTCTTAAATCTAGTGGTGAGTGCTTAAATCTAGTGGTGACGAGGTCTCGTTTTTTTTTTCTCTCTAAATAAACGATATTATCTACATTACTTAAAAAGGTAAAATACTAAGGAGACTTTCTTGAAAAGTGAGACTTTTCATAGATTCTCTGTGACCTCATGTTTTTTTTTCACAATGTTTTTTAATGTTAGTATGGAAATGGACATTAAACTACAAAATATAGAGAGTTCATAAAGAATTTTACTTTAAGAGACTATCTTTAACATTTCTCTTTAAAAATTGTGTTCGAGGAGTAGAGTGGGTATGGTCACTCCTGCCCACGACGTGCTATTGTACGAGTTTGGTCAAATTTATTGACTTGCTCGATCTTACCGAGTATTCATATTTATCATATGGTTTGGATGAGCTATTTAAAAAGTTAGACTATTTTCTTATTGTTTCTCAGGTAGCTAGCAATAGCATCATGTTTTTAGTGTGGTTTGATCATTTGTATTTGTCAAAATTCTACGTATTTGGTGTTTGTTAGAGCATCTCTTTGAATAATTGGCCCCGTCTTGACAATGGGATTTTCTAAATTCCACAACAAGCGAGCACCTTGCGTGCATGCATGTATCATAACAAGGTTGCATGATGCACGACATTAATATTGTCCATTGCCGACCATGCTTTTGTCATTACAAATGTTTATCATTCTTTTCTGCTCTAAAACTCATTCTAGGTTTATAATGATAAAAAAAAAAAAAAAAAAAAAAAAAAAAACTTGGTATCACGTTATTGTTTTAAACAATATTCAATTTTTTTTTTTAAAAGGAGAATATTCAAACAATTAGTTCCCATTCCAATTCTATTCTCTGAATATAAGTTCCTAAAATTTAATAAAAATTTAAGTACACTCATATATATACGCTAATACTATATATAATACAGAGTTTTGTGTTTATCAACATTATAAAAACAAATGGACGGAAATGTTAAAAGCATTACGAACCGTTTATTTACTTGCTATAGTTGATTGACTAAACGACCTTAGTTTTTTTTATTTTTTTTTTTTTTTTTTTTATTTTATTTTTTTGCAAAGATGATATTTACATAATAATTTATAATATGAACGGTTTTTATTATAAGCCCAAAATTGTGTGAATCAAACACAAAAAAAATTATGTAGGAATTCATACTCATCCGTAAGTAGTCAAACATTCTTCTATAACATGCATCATCCTTACAATGATTAGAAGAATCAAATCATCACTTCCATATTTAAATATTGAAAGCACGAACCACATTCACCTTATGTTTACTAGGTCAAGTCATTTAGTACTACGGTCTAGTAATATTCCTCTTTACTTGTAAGTGAGAGGTCTTACGTTCAATTCTCATCAAATGCAAATTTGAACCACATTGCTAGCACATTGTGAGATTTAAGTCCACCCCCTCCCCCTTAGTGTAAATAATATCGTTTGTTAAAAAAAAAAAAATACCAATCCCACGTAACTAGATTCTAATTAAAGTAATAAATAATTAAATGGAAGTTGATTTTCATAGTCCATATCTCAGTATGATCCTTAACCTTTATCTTAAGTATGCCAACCTCAAACTATAAGTTATTGTCTTGCACCAAGGCTGTACAAATAAAATATGTGAGTATACGGCAAAGGAAAATATGCCAATCTCAAACTATAAGTTATTGTCTTGCACCTAGGCAGGGATGAAGTCAGAGATTTGTATAAACGGGAGTATCCTTAAACAACAAAGTCACAATTAAAAATCTCAAGAATTTATTGAACAAAACACTAATATATTAATCCATAAAGTTTTTTATACAACATATTACAATATTCCTTGAATCGTTTTCATGTTTTGAAAGCGTTGCATGACAATATCATTACCAATACATTAAATATCTCTCTATAAAAATAATCATGTTATCATTCATGTGACATCCCACATTGCCCAGGGGAGTGATTCTTATAGATCTTGCATTTTTCTCCATAAAGATAATGTCTCCACAACTTCAACGTAAAGATAATGGCAGCTAACTCCAAATCATGCGTAGGGTAATTCAACTCATGAGGCTTCAATTGTCATGAAGTATAAGCAATAATCCTACCATGCTGCATCAACACACATCCCAGACCATTCAAGGAAGCATCACTGTAGACCTCGAAATCACCACTATCGTCCGGGAATGCCAAAACAGGTGCATGAGTGAGACAATACTTCAACTGCTGGAAACTCTGCTCACAATTATCATCCCACTCGAATTTAACATCTTTCCTCGTTAACCTCGTCAGTGGCAAAGCAATCATGGAAAAATCCTTAACAAACCGCCGATAATACCCTGCTAAACCAAGGAAACTCCTCACCTCAATGACGGTTAGCGGTTGCTCCCACAGCTCCACAACTGCTACCTTTTGAGGATCCACCAAGATGCCTTGAGCAGAAATAACGTGCCCCAAAAATGCCACTTGATCCAACCAGAATTAACACTTGCTAAACTTAGTATACAGTTGGTGTTCCCTCAACCTTTTCAACACCAAAGTAAGATGTCGAACATGCTCAGATTTAGACTTAGAGTACACCAGAATATCGTCAATGAAGACAATAACAAACCTATCCAAATATGGCTGGAATACTCGGTTCATCAAATCCATAAAAGCAGCTGGTGCATTCGTCAATCCAAAAGGCATAAACAGAAACTCGTAATGACCATAACGAGTCCTGAAAGCTGTCTTAGGGACATCCTCCCTATTAATCTTCAACTGATAATATCCAGACCTCAAGTCAATCTTGGAGAATACACAAGCACCCCGAAGCTGATCAAACAAATCATCAATACGCGGTAATGGATAACGATTTTTTAATTGTTACCCAATTCAATTGCCGGTAATCAATACATAGCCTCAAAGTTCCGTCTTTCTTTCTCACAAACAACACTGGAGCTCCCCAAGGTGAAGTACTAGGCTGAATAAAACCCTTATCCACTAATTCCTGCAACTGAACTTTCAATTCCTTCAATTCAGCAGGAGCCATACGATAAGGAGTCAAGGATATAGGATTAGTACCTGGAAGCAAATCAATGGTGAACTCCACGTCTCGGTCTGGCGGTAACCCAGGTAAATCATCAGGGAAAACATCAGGAAAATGCCTGACTACCCTTACATCCTCCACACTACTAGAAGTAATATCATTCAGCACCACATGAGCTAAGTTTCCCTGGCAACCCTTCGATAACAACCTTTTTGCTCGCACGGCAGAAATAACGCCATGTCTCACCCCACTCTGCTCACTCACAAAGGTAACCACAGGCAGTCCAGGACGATGGAAGGTAACTATTTTCCCGTAACAATCAATATTGGCACGATTTGGTATCAGAGCCTAACCCTTGCCATGGTGTGCCGACGAGGACGTCGAGCCCTTAAGGGGGTGGATTGTGACATCCCACATCGCCCAGGGGAGTGATCTTTATATGTATATTTCCATCCCTACTTAGCACAAGGCCTTTTGGAAGCTCACTGGCTTTGGGTTCCATGGGAACTTCGAAGTTAAGCGAGTAGCGCGCGAGAGCACTCCCAGGATGGGTGACCCATCGGGAAGTTCTCATGTGAGTTCCCAGAAACAAAACCGTGAGGGTGTGCTGGGGGCCCAAAGCGGACAATATCGTGCTACGGTGGTGGAGCGGGCCCGGGATATGGTGAACCTCGGGCCGGGATGTGACAATTTGGTATCAGAGCCCAGGGGAGTGATCCTTATATATATATTCCCATCCCTACGTACCTAGCACAAGGCCTTTTGGGAGCTCACTGGCTTCGGGTTCCATGGGAACTCCGAAGTTAAGCGAGTAGCGCACGAGAGCACTCCCAGGATGGGTGACCCATCGGGAAGTTCTCATGTGAGTTCCCAGAAACAAAACCGTGAAGGTGTGCTAGGGGCCCAAAGCGAACAATATCGTGCTACGGTGGAGTCGGGCTCGGGAAGTGGTCCTACCCGGGTTGGGATGTGACAATTCATCCGTTAATCTCTAAATTAAAAAACTAAATTCTAAATTGAAATGCCAAAAATAAATTAATGAAGTAAAGTCATATAAAATATCTTGTGTTGAATTTTGATAATTGATTACTTGAACTCCAACTGTCTATAAAACTCCACGTTCAATTGAGTTTTGGTTGAATGAAAAGGGAGGAAAAATCTGGAGAAGATGAGGACTGGAATTGCTTTGCCATACGTGGTGGGATGAGTTTTGTGTGGATTAACGACCTAGGGTTAGGAAAACCGGGAGGCACAATTAAATTGTCATCAGGTAGAGCATTGAGGATGCAAAACGGTAGACTAGTTTAGTTGCCTACCAATTTTTTTAATTGTAGTTTAATTAGGGCTGGTTATTGAGAATTGGAATGCAACCATACATTTTTTTTAGAGAAAACTGTCGATTTACCCCCTGAACTTTCACTTAGCTGTCGATTTTCCCTCTGAACTTTTCTACTGGAAAATTAAGGACTCAAACTAATTTTTTTAGCCGATTTGCCGCCTACCGTTAGTTTTTCATATATTCCAACCATATTTATGTTAAGTGAGACCATGTGCACAACATGTGAGGGTAGTTAAGTCATTTCACTCTTAAAAATGATTAAAAAACTGAAAATAAATAAAAAAACAAAACTTTCCCTCTATTTTTTCCCGCTAATTCCTATCCTCAATTTTATTTTTCCCTCTCATTCCTATGCATGAGAAATGACATATGGTGTTATTGTCTTCATAAGTAGCTAAGTTAGTCTTTTTCTTGAAGCATGTACTACCATTTTTATTTTCTCTAACAAATTAATAATTTGACAAATGTTCATAGTGTTATTGTCTCCAAAGCAGTGCATTAATATAAGAAACATGTTCATAATACTCATAAAAAAAATGCTCAAGATAATTACACTATCCATAATGTCATAATAATCCCAATATAATTCCACAAAATGATCCTAAGACGTTGGAAAACCTAACACCCTCAACCTTACTCAGCCATCAGAAATGAAAATAGGTTTAGGTACAGGATTCCAACCAAACGAGGAAGGCTATGGAAAATGCAGTTGATCTCCACGTGTCATGTGCGTTTCGAACATAATGTTTGTGCTCTTGTTTTGATAACTAAAACCTTATTTTGCTTGTGTTTGGTTAAGTGGAATGCCCATATTTTGTAATCAAGATTCTATGGGTTATATACCTTATGGATGGTAAAATCTCTTACGTTTTCCAACTTCTTAAGGATCATTTTGTGGAATTGTATTGGGATTATTATGACATTATGAAAAGTATGTAATTATCTTGAGCATTTTTTATGAGTATTATGAGCATGTATCTTATATTAATGCACTGCTTTGGAGACAATAACACCATGAGCATTTGTCAAATTATTAATTTGTTAGATAAAATAAAAATGGTAGTACATGCTTCAAGAAAAAACTAACTTAGCTACTTATGAAGACAGTAACACCATATGTCATTTCTCATGCATAGGAATGAGAGGGAAAAATAATTGAGGATAGGAATTAGCGGAAAAAAATAGAGGGAAAGTTTTGTTTTTTCATCTATTTTCAGTTTTTTAATCATTTTTAAGAGTGAAATGACTTAACGACCCTCACATGTTGTGCACATGGTCTCATTTAACAGAAATATGGATGGAATATATGAAAAACTAATGGTAGAGGGCAAATCGGCTTAAAAAATTAGTTTGAGTCCTTAATTTTCCAATAGAAATGTTCATGGGAGAAATCAAAAGCTAGATGAAAGTTCATAGGGTAAATCGATAGTTTACTCTCTTTTTTAAATGAGTGGGGGCATCCGCCCCTTAGGCCTACACTAACTCCGTCCTTGCACCTAGGTTTTACAAATAAAATATGTGAGTATGTGGAAAATAATTGCTTGATGATCAGTATACTTGACGTGTTTGTCTTACACCTAGGGTATATAGATAAAATATTTGAGTGCAAAATTATAAAAAGAGGCATGACTTGTTGGAGAATAGAGTTCCATATCAGGTATATGACAAAATATATATAATACAACTTAGATAGGAGATATTCCTACTTTAATACCATTAATGCATTTTGTGATAAAACTCAATACATAGTAATAGGTCGTTAAATTAGACAATATCAGTGACATTGATGGTAGGGCTGAAAAGTTTATCTCGACATATTTTTCTTGCACCTAAAGGCTTTACGTGTTAGAATTTAAAAGAAGAAAAACACAAGTCTAAACAATGAGCTAGCATCCACAGCGATTTTACACTTTTAGTGAATAGTATAATATTATGTTTTGTTAAAAAAACAAAGTGCCATCTTATGAGGTCTTTCATTAATAATTTGGCTTCCTATTTTACCAGAGTACGTAATTATACGATGAAAATGCTGTTAATACCTTTATGTATAATGGTTAAAATCAATGGATATTGAAGATGAATTAGTTTTTGTCTTACTAAAGAAAATTGAGCATGTTTCATTATAAAATTAATTTGATAATATTAAAAAACACGTTGTTATAAACAAATGCAATATTCTTTTTTACTCTAATGTGAAACTTTTTACTCCCGAACAATCATGCAACAGGAGTAAATTCAGTAGCCATATGCATGATGAAAGTGATTTATTTGAAGTTGAAACTAGAGTAAAAGCAGTTCACCAAAAAACAAAAACTAGAGTAAAAGCATCTGAGCATGATCATGACAGCTATTCCGATAATTGAATTGGAGGGAAGGAACGCGATAAAAGTCAAAAAGAGGACGGTGCGTATGAAGGGACATGTACAGAGTAAAGAATTTGAAAATTGCAAAGTTTAATTACTTCAGGCATGACCACTCATTCCATATCATTTGCGGAAGGATCATCTCCAGATCCTTTAATCACAATACGAATTTTTAAAATTTGATTCAATAATTGAAGTTATTATAACTTTTAAAATAAGCATATTTTTATAGTTGTTAAATCAAATTTCAGCTAATAGTGTGGTGATCCTTTCCCTGGCTAGTTAGCTTATCCGATTTACTGATGTAATTGTCCCATCACCATCAGCAACACACACACTGATTTTTGTCATTGTGAGTTTAAAAGAGAGGATGAACGTCTTAGATCATCGGTTAGCAAAAGTTTTATTTAAAGTGTTATTTCTTAACTTATTTGGTACTTTTATTATATTTTCATGCTATATTTGTACCATATTTTTAATAGAGATGAATCTCACATATGTTAATAGGTCATACTTATATTAGAGATGTGATACAGTGATACAAATATAATATGAAAAATATATTAAATGTAACATTATTCCCACATTTATCATTCGTACATATACACTTTTTAGGCAAATCTTGGCTATTGAATTAAAGGAAAACTAAAGAAAAATGTTTGAAAACTTTGAGTTTTAACGATAAGGACAAAATAAAGGGTAAAGTGAATAGTACCAGGTTTGACTGTTTAGTGTAAAAATGTGGTTTTTCATTAAAGTAAACAGTACCGCAGACTTTTCGTTAAAACTCCTTGAATTAATCAAATAAACTGAATCAGGGAGTCTTTCTCGCTATCTTCCCAACTTCTGTTCCGCAAACTGAACGAAAAGTTCAATTGCTTGTCCCTTCATAATGGATAATTGAATTGAGAATTCAATTCCAAAATTAAGTTGATATAAGTAAGAAAATGGGTGCCTTTGTCCTTCGATTTTTTTAATCATTTTTGTTCTTCTATTGAATCCAGTGAAAGACATAATTAGTAGGATTAACTGAGATTAGTCAACCTTTCACCCATCCATCACAAGAAACCACATAGCATCCATCTGAAATTCTCTTTGTGATTTTACAGAAGAGGGGAGAAGACGGCAAGGAGAAAGATGAGGAGAAAGGTAGAGAGACACAGAGTGATATGGTGTGAAGGCGATGTGAACATAAATTTGATGTGGATGGATTAGATTAATCAAATGATCAAGATTTGTCTAAATTCACGCAAATGTACTGATAATAAATGTAGAGACTCGAGATTCAGAGATGAACTTATTTCCTACTTGCAAATAACTTATCTTTACCATAGAAATTTCATAATCGGAATCGTTCAAATAGTTTTGTTTGAATCATTAATCGTTTAGTCATCCAAATATATTAAATAAATGGATGATTCATAATTGATATGTTACGTAGTGTTGATTTACTTAATACATTTGAATGATTAAACGATTACCGATTCGAATAATTTTTTGTAAAAATAATCATCAAATAAAGATTATTGGTAATAATATATTTCTTCTTCACACGATAAGTGAGTCTTGTTTGGGCGATGAGATGATGCATGACCAATTAATTCTTAACACGATATACATATGGATAATTACTAATTGTCTTGTTAGCGAAATGCCATGTGAATTTGAAAGAGAATTAAGGCCAAATAATTACCTACCGGACCACTAGACACTAGTGTCCCAACAACTCATAAATCATGGATGTACGTCGTACTATCATTCGAAGAGAAGGTCAAATTAACAAGACAGGACCGGTCATTTTCTCTACCCGTGTTAATTGCTTGCCTTGTTAATGCTATACTAGGTCCAAAAATATATAATATGGTCAGAAAAAGATGAAAGTTACAACCTCTCTGGAACTACTTGAGGTTCCCACCATGGGCGGAATTACTTGATTATGGTTGGAATTAGATTGAAAAGAAATTGAATTAAGCAGGGTTGAAATGAGAGGGAATCATAGTTGGATTTTTGTTGAAATTGTTTACGCATATATTATGAAATCGGAGTTAGAATGAAACTGAGTTCGTATAAGTCTACTTCGTCTAAATCGAAATAAAAATCAATATGATTACTAAATGTTCTTGTTCTTTTTTTTTCTTTTTTTTTTAATCTCATCTCTATATTTATATTTAATAACATTTTAATTAGTTATTTTTATTTGTTTGGTTAAAGTGAAGAGTTAAAATGTCATTATTGTAAATAAATTAGTTTATAATCTAATTAAAAGACAAAGGAAAAAAACCCTAACCAAAATCATTTTTTCCACCCAGCAGACCAAACAAGAAAATAACCCACCCATCCCACTGTAACACACACTCTCTCGATCTCAAATTCTTTCTATAATTGGAAGCCATAGAAGGTCCTCTTTCGATCTCTGCATGGATTTCTTGTAAAATGAGTTGTTGATAATTAATTTCATGGGAAGTGAAGGTTGATGGTGAGGGAAAGGTAACGGGGGTTGATTGCAGGTACAGCGGATGCGCGGCGGCGGTGGGGGTTGCTGGTCGTTGGTGGTGGCTGTTGTGTGAAGGACACGAAGGAAAAAAGAACGTGCATTGTTGGGTTAAAGTGGAGGGCAAGTTGGAAATTTAAAGATTATGTGACGGCATAATAGGTACAAAAAGTGGATTCCTAATTCCTCCTTTCTACCGGAATTCAAATTATCACCTAAATATAGGGAATCCAATTCCATCACATTGTTAGAATCCGAAAAATTCACATTGTGATAAATACCGGAGTATGCTGTAAATCAGAATTCAATTCCATATTTTGATTTCAATTATTGTAACATAAATGAGCCTTCAATTCTTTATATAGGAAGATGTAGGGTATGGTAAACTTTCCAATGTGATTGTTTCTTGGGGCATTAAGATATAGGTCCGAATAATTGATGTACTATTTACTTTAGTCCAATTTTTTGAAATTTATGATTTAGGTCCACTTAGCTAATTTTTAAACCAATTTTACCCTTTGTTTTCAAATTTTGAATATTTAAACATCGACAATCTACTAAATATATAAAATAAAAAAAAAACGATTCCATTCTTTACCTTTCAATGAAATAAAATATTTTTCTCATAGATTAAGTTGCAAAAATATACAACCTAACTAAAAGGTACTATACATAAATGTATATATACCTATAAACAAGGTATAAAAAAAATAAAAATAAAAATAAAAATCTATCTAATCAAAAGGTAGATAAATGAACTGAGTGGTACAACTCATAATTACCTACCCAGGAACAAGACAAATTACCATGTAATATAGGAAAACAAAAGTAATTTGTGATAGAGATAGATAATAAAGATAGAAAAATATAATCTGTCTATAATAGAGGTAGGTCATATAACGAAATCTTGTGATACAGGTAGATTAATATCGGCCATGAAATCAATTAATTTGAATGAAAATGCAAATCAAATGAAGATTCAAATTTGACCACGAAATCAACTGATTTGAACACAACAAGCAATTTGATGAAAAAATCCAACCAACCCCATTCTTTGAACAAACAGAAGCAAATTTCATATATAGTGGAAGCCTAGGAGGAGAAGAAGAAAAGTACAATGATAAAGAAGAACAGAAAAATGAAGAAGAAATGAAGAAGTATCCTCACTTGGAGATATATAGGAAGTAATTTGATTCTAACAATTATCTAAAATCAAGGGATAATATTGATTACTTATATGTAATTTTAGGGGTAAATTGGGTACGAAAACCAAAAAAAAAAAAAAAAATACTGACCTGGAATATAATTGGACTCATCTCAAAAGTGACTCACAAAATTGGATTCACATCAAGTTTCCCCTTGTTTTGTTTCTTTTACATCTTCACATGCCTTCATATGCGTGGCAAAATTTTAAGCTTAATACATAGATGATAACATTGGATGACGTGGAACCTGTGTGGTCATTAAGCTTCACACGTGAGCCAAACTGGCTCTAATACTACAAAAAAAAAAAAAAAAAAAACAATTGAGGTTCCACTACAAGACCAACCAGCACTATAAGAAGTTGCCAATTTTTGATACGAGACATTTCATCCCTCCTCTTACGAATAAATTTTTAAGCCGAACACATAAAAAACACAAATTGAGTGAACCGATATGGCATTAAATATGACAATAATGTTGGCAACAAGAAATTTTCATTGTGACAGGAACACGGGAGGTACACCACGTGTTTTTATGCAAGTGGTGGGAAATTTTATATTTTAAGTTACACATATCTTACTATTTGTATAGTGACACGTAGTGTACCACCCCGTGTTCCGGTTATCCTGAAAAATATCTCGTTGGCAAAGAGAAATTTTTAATTGTGACGAGAACACGGATGGTACACCACGTGTTTTTATGTAAGTGGTGGAATATTTTACTTTTTAAGTTATTAACTTTTTAACACACATATTCTACCATTTATACAATAATACTTAATATACCATATCGTATGACGGTCACACTGAAAATCTCTCGTAGCTCCTAGCCAATGGCCACTGATTAATTGAAATCAACCTCTCTCGCCTCTCTCTCTCTCTTATTTATCTCTCTATAAATGCAGAACTCTCAAAGCTATTCTAGCACGTTAAAAGCATATTATCCAATTCTTAAGTAATGTCGTCTCAGCTGCAGAAACCCAACTATGCTCTATCCTTTCCTCTCTTGCCAAAATCTTCTAGTAACCCTAATCATCTGATTAAGCATGGTAGCCCCTCCCTGATCAGCATCCTTCCGCGCCACCATGTCCATCAAAATCGTAATAAGAAAAACTCCTCATCCTTGGTGATCCGTGCCACTTCTAGTGATCTCAGACCATCACCTGCATCAGTGTCCATAGTTACTTCAACAGAGAATAATGACTTTACGGTAAGGGCTGTGGTCACGGTGACGGTAACAGCTGGAGGGTTCCTCTCTAGCATAGGCTTGACTCGGCCCCTCGACGACTTTACCGACTTGCTCGGAGAAACCTTGCTTTTGGAGCTTGTTAGCGCCGAGCTTGACCCGAGTAAGCAAGCAGTACTGTAAGCATACAAAATAGGGGTGTGCTATCCACATATTTCATTTTACTTCTTACATACTCCTTGTTAATTTTTATCCGTTAATTTTCTTCAATTCATTTGATCTGATGATCGAAAATTAGAAGGATGTGTGAAAAGTAAAATAAGGTGTGTGAATATCACATCCTACAAAATATATAACTTTTTCCATTAAACAGGTTACAGAACAATCACACAGATTATCTTGCAGCTCAGCCAGTTTGACCGTAGTAATTAATAATTATCCAAAATCATGTTATCTTTATTTCCACAAATATTTTTAGAGTTGACATTTTTTTGTTTCTTTCTGTTCGATACAAGTGAGGTCTTTTGCTTGTTCTAGACTAGAATTGTTCATTATTCGTTTGGGTCTTTTTTTAAGGATTCTTTAGATATAAATCATTGCAACACTTATTTTCTTAACAAAAACTCATCTTATTTTAAACATCCAAATAAAATTCAAATTTGAAATAGACTGCCTTATAAACAAATAAATACCTATTATTTTCAAAATATTTACAATTGTGCCACAACACCCTAATTATGTTAGTGAATTTAATTATCCACCATAATTATGAAAAATAAGTGGCTTATTATTACAAAAGTATCTACTTTATACTTGCCTTACCATCGTATGTTCCATTTCTTTTATTTGTTTGACAATCATTGTAGGTAAATTATTTTGCATGTGTGTATTAGGCGTATTTTGTTATAATTATATATATGCATGCAAATAATTTATCTATTTTTTTAATGTAAATATAGGTAGTTGATTAATTTTTGAATCTGGCTGAAAACATTTATTTATTTTGTAAGTAAATTATTTTTCATGTGATATTACATATATGCTAGCCACATTTTGTTATTATTATATAGTAAGCGCAATCAATCAACATTCATTAATTTTGTAGGTAAATTATTTTGCATGTATTATTACATAATTTACTAGGAACTTATATTGTTATTGTATAAGTTGTGCACAATAATTTACCTATATTATATTTAAAATATTGATAATTTTGAATAAAATAACTTTTTTTTTATATTTGTTGGATATACTAATTGGAGGAGGATTCTCTCCCTTCATAAACTCTCTCCCCTTTCCTTCCCTCCTACTTGAACGGTTATGGTTAAATCACATCAACATCTTATATTAATTTTTTTTTATAGAGATAATAAACAAAAAACAATATGTGAGAGGAGAGGAGGGAAGTGGATGGGAATAAGAGGGGAAATAATCCTACTCCATACTAATTTACATGTTAGCATCATGTGAAAACAACTATATAAGGAACAAAACATTGATATCATGTAATTTTTGTTATTAAATGCATAGGAATTATGACATTTAAATTTTTTTCCAAATCCGCTTCAGGTATTTGAAGACATTTAATTGAATGAGATAATGTAAAATAAATGTAGATAATAAGTGAGAGACCCAAAGTCACTGTTACTAGGGGTAATTTAGACATCCAAAAATACAAATTTTACCAAGTCAAACTTAATTATAGATATTGCTTAGTTGGAGCCTAGTCATTAGGTTTTTGTTAGAGAAATTTTAGTAAAACAATCCCAAATAAAACGGCTTCCATCAACTTATATAAATTTTAGTAATACAAACCCAATAACTACTTTTATTGGGGATGCTAATTTTAGCCTTTTGGGGCTACTCTTTTGTTAGTTTATTTTTTTACTTTTCATTTTTTTTTCCTGACTGCACGCAAAGAGGTATCGTGCATAAATGTAAGTCGAATGTTAGAAACACTTCAATTAAGTGGAGACAATTACCGTGGATGATGAAACCTTATAACTAATCCAAATTAATCGACTGGCCTCAAAAAAATTACCAAAAATAAAACGCAGCAAGATGGCTCTCTCTATGGGAATCCTTTTTGTCAACTAGAGATTGTAAATTATATGTTTTACCTTCCTCAATCAAATAATTTTTCACGAAATGTTAAAATTTAAGGTTATTTCATTTACACCATAGCATTCTCTTTTCATGTTTTCACATACTTCTTTGAAGTTTAAGAAATGCCACAAACACTTCGGATTGTTAAGAGTGTTACTAAGCCTACCCCATTGTCCTATTTTCCCACTCAATTACTTTAATGGAGAAACTTCTGGACACCCACAGACCAAAAGAATTGTTAGGTTCTAGGGTTTAGGTTGGATGAGATTCATTGAAAACCCAGGTGTGGATTATGGGTTGGCTATGTAATTGGAGAAGGATTTGGTCTTGGCGTGAAAAGGGGGACATGTTTGGGTGAGTTAGTGGTTTGGGTGGCAGAGAGAGGAAAGAGTGTGGTGGTGGGTAGGGGAGAAAGGTATTGAGTATTGAGAGGTGGTGGTGGATGGGCTGCGAGATGGGGGTGAGTGGGCGGCCGGGCTGGGGGTTCGGCTGTCGTCGGGTGTTGCAATTAAGGATGAGATAGATAAAAAAAAAAATGTATAAAAATTTGAAAATATATTAAAGGTTATTTTAAGAATAATAGGGGGTGGGAAAATAGCTTTTTAATTTTTTAACCTTTTAAAGTGATTGAAATTATAATACGAGTGAAAAAAAAATAAGACAATGAAATGGATCTATCAACACTCATTGTTAATTAATCCGAAATTGTTCAGTTTACAAAAAAAATAAAAAAAATAAAAAGTTATGTTACAATGACCCACATGTCCTGTTTTCTCACCCATTTTTTTTATGGAAATTTTAATTACATATTTAAGCCCTAATAAAAAGCTATAAGAAGAAAATGAAAAAGAAAAAAAATGAAGAGCCCAGAATCTCTAGTCTCTTTCTTCCCTGTTTCTCTCTCTTTCAGCCCCTGTCCTCTCTTCCTTTGTTTCCAAGTCAACTCTGTCTCTATGACTAATAGCTGGGAAAAATATGCAACAGATATGGTGAGGGGCTTCAATTCTTGACAAGAATATCCAAAAGTTTGAAATCTCATAGTTATTCATATTGATAGTCCTTATATTTGGATCTGGTACTGAGAGAAAGGAAGAGAGAAGAAGAGAAAGGGAGAAAAATTTGACCTGCGGCGAGGCGAACAAGAGTTGTTGCCGGCGGATGCGGTGGTGATTTTGGTTAATGCTGGCTAATGAGTTTTTTGGCTTTTTTCTCCATCTTCAGTTTTTGTTTAAATTTTAAAGGATGAAGTGTAAATTTAGTCCTTGAATTATTAGGGTTTAGGGTTTCTGAATTAATTTTTCAATAAAATAAACCCTTAACATTTCATATAGGTTGTGAATTTAACGTTTAATTTACCCTCCAAAGTTAACTTTATACACTATTTCTTTATGTAAAATTACCAATTTATCCTCCAATGTGTATCATATGCAAGTAATGTGACTTAAATTGACAAAAAATTGAATATAGCAGCTTTGAGTATAATATTAGGGATGTAATTGATATATTTTTATAATTCAATGATTGATTTTTCTAAAAAAAATAGTTTAGGATCTAATTTTCACTCGGATGATAATTCAATGACTAAATTGACAGTTTAGCTAATTTTAAAATAGAGATATTTTAGGAATAAGAATGGGTGAGAACTAGAGGATTTGGTTTTTTGCATTTTTTATGGTGGGCGGTGATATAGGGTGAGTGGAAGAATAAGGCAAAGGAGTTGGGTCTAGCAACTCTTAAAAAAAATTGTAAATAACAAATCTACCCTAGGATAATAATTGAATGACCAGTTCTTGAGATTTACTGTGTTTTCACAAAAAGTCCTCAAGTTCTGTAACAACTCAATTTTCTGGCTCCCACACCCTTCATTCTCATTCTGCAATAACGTTTTCTTTGCTCACATGCATAGCATGATAGCATGTGTGGTATTACAATTGGATGAACAAATAGCACTTTAAATTTTACAAATACTGATTAAGTTTGTTTAACTATTTGTCTTAACAGATTAATTTACTCACTACATATTTCTGATTTGGGTTTTGTTGTAGAGACGGGGTTGGAGAAGGAAACAGTGAAGGGGTACGCGCAGAAAGTGAGCCAAAAGGATGACGAGGTGCTGTATGAGACTACTTTCACCATCGCAGCAGAGTTTGGAGAGGTTGGGGCTGTTCAGGTAGAGAATGAACACCACAAGGAGATGTTCATCAAGAGCATCGACCTCGACGGCTTCCCGAATGGCACTGTTAATGTTCCCTGTAATTCCTGGGTTCATTCCAAAGTTGACAACCCAGTGAAGAGAATTTTTTTCAGTAACAAGGTCCTTTATTTTAGATCCTTATACATTTTCCTTGCTTTTTCATTATTATTATACAAACATATGGACTCAGCTTCTTACTGATAGTTCAATTTGCTAAATAAATGGACTCCAAATTGGAATGGTACTGATATATATTGGCACTCCTCATCCTAAGCTTTATTTTAACCTTTCCGGCTTGACTGTTGCTATTTTGCAGTCCTATTAAGATTCATGTCTTGCATATGTCGTTGATGTACTGTTGAAGTTTTTTTTTTTAATCAATGTCGCTTTGTTCAACAAGGAAAAAAGTGCTCGCTTTCTTACCTTCTTTCCTTAAGTTACCATATGTTTTGACTGGTTCTATCTGACAGTGTTTCATACAATATCATTTGATATTGTAATTTGTGTTAACATGTAATGAAGCAGTCGTACATACCATCAGAGACACCAAGTGGGTTGAAGAAGCTAAGAGAATTGGAGCTGCAGAACTTGCGAGGAGATGGAGAGGGCCAAAGAAAAACATTTGATAGGATATACGATTATGACACTTATAATGACCTTGGCGATCCGGACAGCGAAGATCAACTGGCTAGGCCTGTCCTAGGCGGCAAAGATCACCCGTACCCAAGGCGCTGCAGAACTGGAAGACCACGCTCTAAAAAGGGTAATTATATAACCAACTAATTGCATAATAATCCCTAAACTGGTTGTAAAAAGTAGAAGCCATGTCATTTTCCACTCAATAGGTCATTGGTAAAGAAAACTTGCCTATCCCAGGTTCTAATGCTGCCTCTTCTTTCTTTCTCACTCGGAATATGAAGTCACGTCACGAGTGAAATAGGAAAAAGAGGGGTATCCAATTTGCTCCCAAATTGGGCATATATGAAAATAAAACCGTGTTCTAGACATTGATGAAAACTAAATTTTTTTTTTTTGGTGGTGCGTGTACCATAACACGTATGTACAAAAATAAATTTGTGTTGTATGCTTTTTGGTATGGAACCTATGTTAATGTTAAGGACAATGATTCTAACTATGAACCATTTGCTTCTATTGTGCTAATTGCTCGAATTGCATGGCTGAGAGACTACAAGTGCAATGTGATCATTTTGTACCTATATTACAGATCCTTTATCAGAACAAAGAAGCAGCAGTGTGTATGTACCAAGAGATGAAGCGTTTTCAGAGGTGAAACAGCTGACATTTTCGACAAAGACATTGAAATCTGTGCTACATGCGTTGCTCCCTTCGCTCGAGACAGCACTTATTGATCCAGACCTAGGATTTCCATACTTCACAGCCATAGATTCATTGTATAACGAAGGAGTCACGTTACCTAAGCCAAAGACTGTTGGGTTTTTTCGTACAATCATCCCCAGGCTAGTCAAGACTATTACAGACAGCGGAGATGATCTTTTGCTCTTTGAGACCCCTGAAATAATAGACCGTATGCCTCCCTCCTTGTCTCTCTGTGTATAGATCGCAGTTGAGCAAAACTTTTTAAATAATGATACTCTTATGAGGAAAAGAAGAGACCACCAAATTGTTGGCTTCATCCTGTATATCACTTGTCTTTTATTGCAGGTGATAAATTTGCTTGGTTTAGAGACGAAGAATTTTCCAGGCAAACTCTAGCTGGTCTTAATCCATATAGTATCGAGCTCGTGACGGTATGCTTTCTTCATTAATTTACTGATACAAGCAGAACCATTTCACATCAATTAAGACATTCAAATTTGTACTGTTCATTTCTCACCCCAGGCCTCCATCTTCCTTGGTGATCAAGTAATAAGTGTTAGAAGAATATCTTGTTTTAGTTTGTTAAACCCTCTTTTATTTTCTCCAGTGGCACTGAATTATATAATTTCTGGATGCAGGAATGGCCATTGAAAAGTAAACTTGACCCCGAGATTTATGGCCCCCCAGAATCATTGATCACAACAGAATTGGTTGAGAAGGAGATAAAAGGTTGTATGACAGTCAATGAGGTATAATAAGCACACACCAATCTCTTTAACTTGCAACCGAGTTGTTTTGGATTACCAATCTCTTTAACTAGTTGAAAATTGCTTGAACATGAAATGTAGGCCTTGGAAACAAAGAAGATGTTTATTTTGGATTACCATGATCTGCTCATGCCTTATGTGAACAAAGTAAGGGAGATTGAAGGTACCACACTGTATGGTTCTCGAACACTATTCTTCCTCACTGAGAGCGGGACACTGAGGCCTGTTGCAATTGAACTCACTCGGCCGCCTGTTGATGACAAGCCACAATGGAAGCAAGTCTTTACTCCAACTTGGGATGCCACCGGTTGCTGGCTGTGGAAGCTTGCTAAAGCCCACGTTCTTGCTCATGACGCCGGCTATCATCAGCTTGTCGTGCACTGGTAAGCATCTCGTGCCCAAGGTGGGCTCAAATCCCTTTTTGTATTGGCATTGAGTTACCAAATTAGTCCTGTAAATGGAATTTGAGTGACTCCGGAAACCACGAATGTGGAACTTCACATCATGCCCCCTGCTCAAGTGTGCATATTAGGTTATTGTAGCTGTGCCAATCACGAAATATGAGACCAACTCATGGGTAATAACTTGTTTGTACTTTTATATTTTCACAGGCTGAGGACTCATTGCAGTACAGAGCCATACATAATTGCAGCTAATCGACAATTAAGCGCAATGCATCCCATCTATAGACTTTTGCACCCTCATTTCCGGTATACAATGGAAATCAATGCTCTGGCTCGAGAAAGCCTCATCAATGCAGGTGGAATCATTGAGAGCACATTTTCACCTGGAAAGTACTCCATTGAGATCAGTTCTGCTGCTTACGACCAGCTTTGGCGCTTTGACATGGAAGCTTTGCCAGCAGATCTCATCAGAAGGTATTTTACTTTATAAAACTAGTATAAGACTAATCCAAACTATCTGGTGTAGGAAACTTTGTACAAATAAGATCTTCAATACCTAAAAAGAAAAATCCACTCAAAACCCCCCGTGGAATTTGGACTGCTTGTTCATAATTGTTTGATTTGATTTCAGGGGAATGGCAGTTGAGGATCCTACAGCTGAGCATGGCTTGAAGCTAACAATTGATGACTACCCATTTGCAAATGATGGCCTCATCCTGTGGGATGCCATTAAGGAGTGGGTGAGTGATTATGTGAACCACTACTACACAGACCCAAATCTTATTGAGTCTGATACCGAGCTTCAAGGTTGGTGGACAGAAGTTAGAACCAAAGGCCATGCAGACAAGAAAGATGAGCCATGGTGGCCTGTTTTGAAAACGCCAGAAAATCTGATTCACATTTTGACAACCATAATTTGGGTAACAGCAGGTCACCATGCAGCAGTGAACTTTGGCCAGTACACGTATGGTGGATATTTCCCTAATCGCCCTACAATTGCTCGAATGAACATGCCAACTGAAGATCCATCTGAGGAGTTCTTCCAGAACTTCATGAAGAAACCAGAAATGGCTCTGCTGATGTGCTTCCCTTCACAGATTCAAGCAACAAAAGTTATGGCCATCTTAGATGTACTATCGAATCATTCACCCGATGAGGAGTATATTGGTGGGAATCTAGAGTCATCTTGGGCTGAAAATCCTGTCATCAAGGCCGCATACGAGAGATTCAATGGCAATTTGAAGAGGCTAGAAGGCATCATTGATAAGAGGAATACCAATTTGAACTTGAAAAACAGAGTTGGAGCAGGCGTTGTTCCATATGAGCTGTTGAAGCCTTTCTCAACTCCCGGTGTCACAGGAATGGGAGTTCCAAACAGCATCTCCATCTAAATTTGAGGATGATGTTGTAAAAAATCTATATTTATTCTATTTCGCCCTTAATAAATCAATAATGCGGGGTAAAGTCTGACAACATCTCGAACTTGTAGCATCAGACAACCCGCGGAGTGGAACAAGCAAACTGCTAATGGGACTAGAGATGTATGCCAGTCAATGAACAAAATAAAAACTGAATGGTAGAAAGAAGAATTGGACTTTCAGCAGAATAGTCTTTGCATAGAAGCTTCACTTATAATAGAGATAATTGATATCAGATCAGTAGATAAGCTATAAGATTATATCATACAACTATACTGGATATTCTAAGCCTTGGTTTTGGCCTTTACTCACCCTCGGTCTTGTTAGTGTATTTGATGTTTATGTACTGACAGATACAAGAAAATAAGATGAATGATCGAAACTGGAAAGAATTTTCAGTTAGATTTCTGGAATTCTTCAGCCTCTGCAAGTAGCAGAGGAGTATTTCATTTATCTCTCTTGCACCTGAAATCGTGCAATTACAACAATTAGTTATGCAGCAGGAGCTCACACGTTCATCAAGTGATCTTAGCCATGCATCTTCCTATAGTCTAGGATTCTAACACATGACATTCATAGCCTTACAATAAGAGCTTTACACTAATCACTCTAAGACTAAGTGAATACATAATTAATTTCAAGGCATATTATTTCTAACTAATCAGCTCCTAACTTACAATTCTACAGGTCACGGCCGGGATTTGAAGCAAACAAACGTAGGTTTACAGACTTACATGGTATTCCCTTTCTACATCCACATGGTGAGAAAATGTGTATATTTCAGTATGGGATAATGCTAAGGAGACCAAAGTTTTAAACTAAATGATGTCACCAATGGGAATTAAGCACGTTAATCGACATTCAATTAATAATCTAATTATCAACAATCACATCATTTGTTTTACACAATTTGATTTCAAAATTTCGTCTCCCTAACATTACCCTTTTTGCACCTAGCATTGGTGCCAAGTGTTTAAATAAAACAATTACATATGGCAATTCAGTGGCTTCAAACATCAAGGCTTGTGAAGGATCACTTTCCCCATGCTTATAAGAGAATTTCTTGTCTGTTAGGTCTTATTGGGTACTACAAATAATACTATCGTTAAACATAAGTGTCGATGTGAGACATAAAGTGTGTCTATAACAATTTATATAATAGAATCTCAACAAATCTTCAACTTACCTTGAACTCTCACCCATGATCTACATAAGAAATTCTCTCATTGCCTCCTGCAAAACGCCCCTGAAAGGACAATAAGGTGTGAACTGAGGTGGATTTTCACATAATTGATTTCATCTACTAGCAGCTTACCTGAGAGAGAGATATGTGAAGGTCTGCATGTGACAGTGCAATCCTATATCAGGTAAATATTAGCAAATTCTGCCATGTTATAATGTGGAGTGATCAAACGTTAATAGGAAATGTTATGAAAAATTGCGTCTTTGATTTAGTGTTAAGGTCCAGAATATAACTCGTTTCTTTGTTTCAAAGTACAGAGATCATTACACGAAAGTGAAATTTCAATGAAAACTGAGGCTGGTGCAATTTCTGTATGCAGAACTAGAAAATATTTGACGTGAGCTTGTGAAATAGATAGATTATTACTCCAAATATACACACGCACGTTCTATAATATATAGATGTGGTACAATAAATGGACAAACTAAAATGTGGAAAATCTGTCCTAGAGGAATTCTTCCTGTAAAGAATTAAAGAATTAGGGGACCTTCTTTGCCTTCTGCTGGGTTTCTCATGAAAATCCGAAAGTGAATCCAGGTGACCTTGAAGCTTCAGAGTTTTTCTCCTCACAGAACCTTATACTATATTGTCTTATAAGCAGACATTTGTCTTGCCTCGCTTGAACGTACACAAAGGAAGCAGTGTGGAAGAAAAAAAGTCAGCAAACTCACAAACTGAGTGTGATGCATGCTGTTAAATTTCAGGTAGACGGGCCATGGGTCCATTCCAACAACACCGATATTGTCCCCACTTGGCCACCTGCTCAATCCGTCAGATGTGGGGTTTTATTGCACAAGGCCTCAGTGTTAGTTAGAGTGGGGTAATTTTACTTAAAGGGCTTGTTATCAAGCCTTCTGGCTGACGTGGAACAGATGAATTCTAACACTCCCCCCCCCCCCCCCCCCCCGCGCACGGGAGACCCAATTTTATGGGTCACACGTGAAGTTTCACACATCGGCAACCACATGGAGCCAAGCCGAGGCTCACCCATTCGCGGGGGGCCAATGGGGACCCACCCATTCACGTGGCATCTCTTGGCCTACGTGGAGTCAAGTCGGGGCTCCCCCATTCGCGTGGGGTCAAAGGGGACCCACCCGTTCACATTGCAGTACGAGCCTGTCCCCTGGCTCTGATACCATGTTAAATTTTAGGTAGATGGGCCATGGACGCACTCCAACAACATCAATACTGTCCCCACTTGGCCACTTGCTCAATCCGTCAGGTGTGGAGTTTTATTGCCCAAGGTCTTAGTGTTAGTTAGAGTGGGGTAATTCTATTTAAAGGGCTTGTTCTCAAGCTTTCTAGCTGATATGGGACAGATGAATTCTAACACATGCTGAGGATGCTCTTAAATCCCCGATGATCCAAAGGACCATCATTGCCCTCGAGAACAACCACTTTTCAGAGGGCTCAAATTCAAGGAATTTACTGAGATATTCCAATTTTTCGATGAAATGGGTCCATTTCAGAGTAAACATCATGCTGGAAATCTTCAGAATTGAATCACATGTGCGGATAAGTATTAGTGGCATTGCATATACACTCTGGAATGGGATACTTTGTGACATCTTTTCCAACTCTACTCCTCCTGATGTCTGGCTGTCCTAAGGAATCTCTGTGCAAAATATTTTCAGTAAGATGATTACGCACCACAAAAAACATGAGAACATATATGGTTTGCAGCGTACGTGAAATCTGATCAGAGTTTTGGCATCAAGAAGGCACATGCATCGAAGAGCAGTAAGCAAAAAGAAGCAGTTGCACTGCAAAAGTTCACAAAAAATACTTTAATAATCATGTTCCCTTTTTGTTTATATGAATGAACTTCCTAGCGAGCTCAATTTTTCATCATTGCATTATATTTGAGTGGTCGACCTGATTGAAATATGATATATATTTAATTGAATGGTGTTATTTTATTGAATGAACTTCCGAACTAATCCGTTGAAACCATGGATGGTGGCTTGTTTAAAGCCGTACAAGGATTTATGTCGACTTCGAATCTTCGTACAGCCTTAAATAAGTCCTTTGATAATAATCAACAATTAATGACAAATGTACATACATACAAATATATATACACACACACATGCATACATACATACATACATACATACATACATACATACATACAAATGTGCTAATATACATACATGCTTACATACATACATACGAATATGCTAATAAATAATAAATTGAAGCTAAGTATTTGGCCGACTATGAATAAAAGAAACTATTATTAAACAAATAAAATAATGATCGAGGCTTACGTTTCATCAATATCCTTTAAACAGAATTTCGTCCCTACTTTGTGCTTGTAATTCGATAGACGTCTGCTTCACAAGGATTCGACGATCGAAGTCAAGATTCTAGTACCAGAAAACTTGACTACTGGCGAATATCTTTGTAGTTCTCTCAAGAAGATAGTATTTGGTAAAATTCGTAGGAAGAATGATTTCTAAGTTCTAAATGCAATGCAAATGGATGTATATATAATGTATATATGCTTGTTAGCAACATGTATGAATTTGGGATGCATCTTCTAGGAGGCATGTGCTCAGAAGGGTGTGTTGCTCTTTATACTTTCTTTCATCGTCTCAGACTTCATCTCAAATGATGAGTTTGTTGATTTAAAAAATAAACAATTAAATCTGAAATTAATAAAATAATTCATTATTGAATTTAATTTTAGAGGTTGAGCCTCAAGACCCATCTTTCCAATCACTTGGTAAGAGGAACAAAATGTTATAAAGTGTGAGAAGCTTTGTGGTGGTGAGCAGCTTTTGGTGGTGAGTAATGTGGGACAATGTGTCACATCCCAGTCCGGGCGGGACCACTTCCCAGGCCTGACTTCATCAATTTTTCTGTTAATTTCTCTATTAAATGCTGACGTGACTAGAAACGGAACCCACTCACTAATCCTACTAGATTAAAAAAAATAAATATATTTTTAATAATTAAATATTAAAAAATAAAATAAAATAAAATAAAATAGCCTAAGGAATCCGGCCTTCCCTTTCCTCCACCGGCACCAACCCTTTTTCTTTTTCTCTTCGACAGCCACCAAACCCTTCCCCATCCCCCCAACCTTCCTCCACCACCCTCTCTCTCTTCTCTCTTTGGGATGCGGTCTCCCTTCTCCGTCCTTCTCCTCACTTGCACTCGTCCTTCCCTCATCACCACCTCCGAACTCGACCCATCCCTCCCTTAGTCCCTCCATACCCAACCTTCATTCACCACCCCACTAAAGAAACCAAAAAAACCAAGCCCACACCCAGATCCCACACAAAAAAAAAAAAAAAAAATAAAAACCAAATCCACACCTAGATCCCTCTCCCTTCCTACACATCCATCACCCTCCTACACACCCAAATCCTCAATTCCCTCCCCACATTTCGATGCAACTCGTTGTCGCCACCCTGGGCTTCTAACCTCACCGCCTCCTTGCGCCAGCTCGTGCACAATTACACCTGGGACCCTGTGGGAAGGAGAAAGATGGCAAGTTGGTGAATGTTGGCCTCGACGCCGATGGTTGTAGAGAGAAGAGGGAGTTAGAGTGGGTGAGAGATGTGGGAGAAGATAAAGAGAAGAGAGAGAGAGAAGGGTTGGCGCGGATATGAGAAAGGAAGGCCCGCATCCCTAGGCATTTTTTTATTTGTTTAGCTTTTTAATTTTTAATTTTTTTAATTTTTGAATATTTAATTATTAAAAATATATTTTATTATTTTTTAATCTAGTTAGATTAGTGAGTGGGTCCCGTCTCTGGCCATGTCAGCTTTAACAGAGAAATTAACAGAAAAACTGACGAAGGTCTGACATTGGCACAAATTCGTAAGATGAGGTATAATATTGTTACTTTGAAAAGATGAAGTATGATTGTGTCATTCAACTTATAATTAAAGTAGTTTTGTGTAATTTACTGTTATTATTATTATCTCAAGTAGACATAATTATACATATTTTGTTTAATTATTCCAGTGTTATTGAATGGAACAATTCATAAAATAATTGCGTGTCGTCTCATCGGTGGGATACAGACGATTCTTGTCATAATAATTGAATCCAACTCATGAGTCGTTGGACGCTCCGCATCATGTCGATGGTGGTGAGGTGATCGGTTGTCGTGATGGAACTTTGATTGTCATGCACAGCAGGCATTTCTTTCTTTATGTGCCTTATCAAGAAAATCAGAGCTAAATGATCCAAATTACTATATATGATTTGATGTACACATCACACCTTCAAGATTCAATCCGGATGCCTTGTCAATTTATCATTGCTACCACATGCATTTTTTTATAATTGACTTTTCGTGAGCAAAGAAGTAAACGAAAATTACTGGAAATGATTTGAAAATTTTAAATTTTAATTAAAATAATAAAAATGTGTTTTAGGTGAATAATACCAAGAATGACTTTTTAGAATAAAAATATTTTTTTTGTTAAAAGTGAATAATACCGAGAATGTTTTGTTAAAACTCGCTAGAAACAATCCAAAAGTTGTTTAAAGATAAGCCAGCTTAAACAAAAAACATTTAAGTTTTGTACAAGATGTTGAAATGATTAATTTGGAAAGGGATATTCGCCGGATCCTAAGAATCTTATGATCGTAATCGTTCATTGTTCATCGTATATCATGCAGTCAATTTTCGTTAGATATTATTTATATTTAATTTTAAAATTTAAAAAGAATGAAAAGGATAGGGCAATGCATCGGTGGCAATATCCAGATTTGACAACTGCAATTTCTGCTAGCCGAAAACAATGAAATGGTCAATGCAAACATTACAGACAGATTAAAAAGCAAAAATTGAAGCCAAGGAAAAACTTGAAAACCCACAAAAAACCGAAATCTTATAGGAGTCCTATCTTTCCATCGTTTTCCTTCTTCAAAATAAAAACAGTAAACTCTAATTTGAGTGCCTACACATATACATCGGATAAAAATGGAGAAAAAAATATCCAGAACAGCGGCAGAGATAATAAAAATGATAAAAAAAAACCATAAATATTTTCAATCAAAAGTATAAGAATTAAACTCACTGGAAGCTCTGTAACCAGTTGCAAGTGGCTGCACCCTCGTTAGTGACCAATTGCAAAGTGGCCTTTTTGCCCAACTTTGTAACCAATTGGTATAAATTCGTAAGATGAGGTATAACATTGTTACTTTTAAAAGATGAAGTATGATTGTGTCGTTCAACTTATAATTAAAGTAGTTTTGTGTAATTTACTGTTATTATTATTATCTCAAGTAGACATAATTATACATATTTTGTTTAATTATTCCAGTGTTATTGAATGTAACAATTCACCAAATAATTGCGTGTCGTCTCATCGGTGGAATACAGACGATTCTTGTCATAATAATTGAATCCAACTCATGAGTCGTTGGACGCTCCGCATCATGTCGATGGTGGTGAGGTGATCGGTTGTCGTGATGGAACTTTGATTGTCATGCACAGCAGGCATTTCTTTCTTTATGTGCCTTATCAAGAAAATCAGAGCTAAATGACCCAAATTACTATATATGATTTGATGTACACATTACACCTTCAAGATTCAATCCGGATGCCTTGTCAATTTATCATTGCTACCACATGCATTTTTTTATAATTGACTTTTCGGTGGCAATATCCAGATTTGACAACTGCAATTTCTGCTAGCCGAAAACAATGAAATGGTCAATGCAAACATTACAGACAGATTCAAAAACAAAAATTGAAGCCAAGGAAAAACTTGAAAACCCACAAAAAACCGAAATCTTATAGGAGTCCTATCTTTCCATCGTTTTCCTTCTTCAAAATAAAAACAGTAAACTCTAATTTGAGTGCCTACACATATACATCGGATAAAAATGGAGAAAAAATATCCAGAACAGCGGCAGAGATAACAAAAATGATAAAAAAAAACCACAAATATTTTCAATCAAAAGTATAAGAATTAAACTCACAGGAAGCTCTGTAACCAGTTGCAAGTGGCTGCACCCTCGTTGGTGACCAATTGCAAAGTGGCCTTTTTGCCCAGCTTTGTAACCAATTGTAAAGTCGTCTTTTTGCCCAGTTCACATTAAATTTCATTTCAGTTATTTTCATAGAAAAACTAACGAAAAATAATTGAAAACTTTGAGTTTTAATGATAAGGACAAAATAAAAGGTAAAGTAAATAATACCAGAATTAACTTTTTAGTGTAAAAATATGATTTTTCCTTAAAATGAACAGTATCAAGAGTTTTTCGTTAAAGTTCCATATTTTCATTCGTATGTAAATATATTTGAATCGTTGATTGCTATATGAATTCTACAAAGCTACGAATGGAAGTTGGAGCTTTGGGAAGTTGATGTGGCATAATCGTCATATACCAATTGATTCATAAATCGTGACTATCCATCCAAACGAAAGCATCTATGTAAACTGCGGTATGGTAGATTTTTTATGTTCTCCAAATTCATTATCTGCAAAATATGCATCTGTCGAACAACATAAGTCTAACTATACAACATTATCTTAACGGGGAAAAAAAACTACAAAATTTGAACTTCGATCTAATAGTTATTCATTAATTTCTTTATATCATTTGAATAAGAAATTATTGCATAAAATGAATGAATCTAGTTCACCACATTAGTAATCGATTCTAATTTGGTCAACATGATCGAATATGTGTGTGTGTGTATATCTATATGTATATATATGTGGCCATTGTATGCAAAGCCCTAACAGACCATCGTTCGCTTCCCATGTTTGTAGGGTACATGGTTCCCCTTCAAGCATTCTGGCCAACAGCTATGGTGGTCCATTAGACAAATTGGATGGCTTTAGTACATCGTCGATCTCTAGCCTTATATCAACATTGTGGAGTGCGGAACCTTTATCCCAGAAAACCTCAATATGCAGATGAGATATAACATTTGAATCAAGCAATTCACAGATACAAAAATTACTTATAAAATAATTTTGAAAGTAAGTAAAAAAAATCTGTTGTATGCCTATTACTTTCGCCGGACCCAAAAAAGGTGGGAAAGGCCTGAAATTGGCCAGAAAAAACTCGCATCTTCGTCGGAAAGCCCATCGCAAACTGGGCTTGTTGAACTCTTCGATAGAGGGGTAAATTCGAACATGCAAAGCTCGAATGTTGCTGTTAGGACTGATAGACCTCAAATGTTTGTTGGTTCTCGGATATATATCTTTCCTCCAGTTTGTTGTAATCTTTACATTTTGAAAAGCCTTGTAAATAGGGATTGCTTTCCCTGATGTAATCTAAAATGCAATATAAATACATGCAGTCTCTCGTTAAGGGGACATGCAATTAACGTGAACTCTTGAGCATTCTTAAGTTTTACAAGGACTCTCTTGAGTCCGGGGAGAACTGCGAGAGGGAAGAGAGAGAAGGGATAAGGAAGAATTTAAAATAATAATAATAATAAAAAAATTAACAGTGCATATGCGATCCAGGGCCATCATTGGAATATGGAAAAAACTGTGCACCCAGAACATAAGAAATACCTGCATAAAAGTATTAACACAAATGAATTATCTCATTTGAAGCTCATATCATGCGCAGCAAGCCAAAACAAACAATTTGAAGTCAGACCAACCAAAACAAACAAATGTCAGTCACCATGGAAGATTATCACAAAATCGCAGGACCCAGACAATCTGAATAGAGTGGGTTCTACGGGGTGGAAGAAAGCACAAAAGCTATTGCCACGGTGGAGCAAATCGGGGAAGGCAGGGTAGAGAAAACTTTGAGTTTTCGGGATTGAGTTTTCGGGCTAACGTGGAGCAAACTTTGAGTTTCAGAGAGTAAGATGCCGATTTTTGAGTTACAAGGAGCAAAATAAAATTAAAATCAAGTACCAAAGAACATAGCTAAAAATAAGCCTAAAATTAATTTGACAATATTATAAGTAAGTTAAATAATACAAGTCTTTATAAACAAATGCAAAATTCTCTCTCCCTAGTCCCTAATGTGAAATTTTACTCTTGAACAATCTTGCAACATGAGTAAGGGCTGGTTTGGTATTGCTGTACTTTGAAAAAAAAACTGTTTCTACTATGCTGTGAGAATAAGCAGCTGTGAAATAAAGCAGCAGAGTGTTCGGTAAACTTTTTTTTGTAAAAGTGCTTTTGAAAAAAAAAAAACAGTATTATAGTGTTTGGTAAACTTTTATGTAAAACAGATGTAAAAAAAAGCCGGTTTTTCAAAGCTGGGTTTTGCAACTTCTTGTTTTTGGCTTTTTCACCCAAAACTGTGAAAAAAAGTTGAAGCTGAATGTTTATCAAACACAAAAATAGCTCCCAGCTTTTTTTGATACCAGCTTTTTTCAGAATCACCTCAATACCAAACCAGGCCTAAGAGTAGACCCGACTTCTCTGTCCTCCCAATTCTTATACACTTTCATTCCCTTCTATTTTGTCCAGTCACGGTTAAGTCACGTCAACATTTTATACTTATTTTTTTATAGAGATAATAAGATAAAAAGTAATAGTGTCATAAAATGTTGACGTAACTTAACCGTAACTGCACAAATAAGAAGGCATTAAAGTATACGAGAACTAAGAAGGCAAATAAACCAGGTCCAGGAAGAGTAGCCATCTGCTTACGCTGTAAAGTGATTTATCTGATGTTGAAACTAGGGTGAAAACATGCGAGCATGATCATGACAGCTATTCCGATGACTGAATTGGAGGGAAATAGGACGCTATGTTTGAGGTGACATGTACAGAGAAAATACATGAAAACTGCAAAGTTTTACTCCACCGTTGCTTTCCAAATTTAGCTAGCTAGCTTATCCATTTCACCGATCGAATTGTTGCATCACCGTCATCAACACACGCACACTCTGAAATTTTGTCCTTGTGAGTTCAGAACAGAGGATGAATATCTTATCAGTTAGCAAATTTTTTATTTAAAGTGATATTTGTTAACTTTTTTGATAAAAATATTATTTTATTATATTTTTTAAAAAGATTATATTCACATCTCAAATTACTTTTCTCAAATTTTTTTAATTTTTTAATATTTCTCTATTGAGTGCTAGTTGTGTGTCAAAAAATATTAAAAAAATAAAAAAGTGTGGAGAAGGTAATTTGAAGTGAGTAAAACTGCAAATATAATCTCTCTTTTTCATATTATATTTGAATCACTTAACTAATAAAGATAGGTCTCATATGTGTTTTTGAGTCTTACATTTTTTAGACATGAGATTCACAAATATAACATTATTCCTACATTTGTCATTTGTACATTACACTTCAGGCAAATCTTAGCTATTCAATTTATCAAATAAAGTGAATCAGTTTACGTCTTATTAGAACAAATACATGTTTGCACCTTAGCACTAATATCTATCTGGGGTCTACTTTTTCGCTGTCGTCCCAACTTCTGTTCCCGCAAATTGAGCGAAAACTTCAATTGCTTTTCATAAATGGATTGAGAATTCAATTCCAAAAGTTAATATAAGTAAGAAAATGGGTGCCTTTTCCTCCGATTTTGTTAATCATTTTTTGTTCTCCTACTGGATCCCAGTGAAAGACACAATTAGTAGGATTAACTGATATTAGTCAACCTTTCACCCATCCATCATAAGAAACCTCACAGCATCCATGTGAAGTTCTCTTTGTGATCTTACGGAAGAGGGGAGAAGACGGCAAGAGAGATGGGTGAGGAGAAAGGCATAGAGACGCAGAGTGATATGGTGTGAAGGCGATGTCAATATAAATCCGATGTGGATGGATTAGATTAATCAAATGATCAAGATTAGTCTAAATTCACGCAAATGCACCAATAATAAATGTAGAGACTCGAGATTCGTAGATGAGCTCATTCTCTATTTGCAAATAATGTATCTTCACCGTAGAAATTTCATAATCAATCGGAACTGTTCAATTTCTTAATTTTCTTTTGTAGATTATCCTTACAAAAAAATTAATCGAATCAATAATTGTTTAGTCCTCCAATAAATGGATGATTCGTCGTTAATATGTTATATAATGTTGATTTACTTGATACATTTGAATAATTAAACGATCACCGATTCAAATAGCTTTTTGTAAGAATAATGTTCAGATAAAAATTAAGAAATTGAACGAATATTTTTACAATAAAAATATGTCATTTACAAGTAAATGAATTAACTCATTCACCACCCAAGATAAAAATGCAAGTATTATTCACAAGAATATATTTCTTAACACGATAATAGTGAGTCTTGTTTGGGGCTGAGCTGATGGATGACCAATTAATTGTTAACACGATATTCATATGATAATTACTAACTAGTCTTGTGTGAGAAACGCCATGTGAATTTGAAAGGAGAAATAAGGCCAAATAATTACGTACGGGACAACTAGGTACTAATGTCCCAACAACTCATGCATCATTTAAATGAAATGAATTTTAACGAAAAGTTAACGGTACTATTTATTTTAACAAAAAATCATATTTTTATACTAAAAAGTCAAATATAGTACTATTCACTTTACTCTTTATTTAGTCCTTATCATTAAAATTCCAAATTTTCAAATCATTTTCATTAGTTTTCTTTTAAATGAATTAGCTCATTCACCACCCATGAGGAAAATGCAATTATTATTCATAACAATATAGTGAGTCTTTGTTTGGGGATGAGGTGATGCATGACCAATTAATTGTTAACACGATATTCATATAATAATTACTAACTAGTCTTGTGTGAGAAACGCCATGTGAATTTGAAAGAGAAATAAGGCCAAATAATTACGTTGGGACAACTAGGTACTAGTGTCCCAACAACTCATGCATCATTTAAATGAAATGAGTTTTAACGAAAAGTGCGCAGTATTATTTATTTTAACGAAAAATCATATTTTTATACTAAAAAGTTAAAATCTCGTACTATTTACTTTACCCTTTATTTAATCCTTATCATTAAAATTCAAAATTTTCAAATTATTTCCATTAACTTTCCTTTAAATGAATTAGCTCATTCACCACCCACGAGGAAAATGCAATTATTATTCATAACAATATAGTGAGTCTTTGTTTGGGGTGAGGTAATGCATGACCAATTAATTGTTAACACGACGTTCATATGATAATGACTAACTCGTCTTATTTGAGAAATGCGATGTGAATTTGAAAGAGAAATAAGGCCAAATAATTACCACTAGGTAGGCCCTAGTGTCCCATCAACTCATGCATCATTTAAATGAAATGAGTGTTAACGAAAAGTGCGCAGTACTATTTATTTTAACGAAAAATTATATTTTTATACTAAAAAGTCAAAATCTAGTACTATTTACTTTAGCCTTTATTTAATCCTTATCATTAAAATTCAAAATTTTCAAATCATTTTCATTAGTTTTCCTTTAAATGAATTAGCTCATTCACCACCCACGAGGAAAATGCAATTATTATTCATAACAATATAGTGAGTCTTTGTTTGGGGATGAGGTGATGCATGACCAATTAATTGTTAACACGACATTCATATGATAATTACTAACTCGTCTTGTTTGAGAAATGCGATGTGAATTTGAAAGTGACATAAGACCAAATAATTACCTACAAGACCACTAGGTAGGCCCTAGTGTCCCATCAACTCAATGCATCATTACGTCGTACTATCATTTGAAGGGATGTTAATGTACATATTTTTTTAATTTCTAATTCATTCTTGTTAATTTATGTATTTTAATTTTCTTCATTTTATTGAGAATTGAAAATTAAAATAATGTGTACAAAGTAAAAATAAATATGTGAATAATATATCTCTTTTAAGAGACGGCCAAAGTAACTTTCTCTTCCCGTGTTAATTGCTTGCTCTGTTCAAGCTACTGCAGTAGTAGCTAGATCCAAAGATATGTACCGTGAATGTCATATAAAGATGAAAACTACAACCAAGCACGTGCATGAGTTATTCACTAAATAATTGATGCATCTTTGGAAGTACTTGTTGCGTGTTTATTGTAATCGAAATTAAAACAAGAAATTGAATTCTGATTACTTCATATTAGAACCAAATGCACGTTTACACCTTAGCACTAATATCTATCTGGGAGTCTACTTTCTCGCTGTCCTCCCAACTTCTGTCGCAAATTGAACGAAAACTTCAATTGCTTTTCATAAATGGATTGAGAATTCAATTCCAAAAGTTAATATACGTAAGAAAATGGGTGCCTTTTTCCTCCGATTTTGTTAATCATTTTTTGTTCTCCTACTGGATCCCAGTGAAGGACATAATTAGTAGGATTAACTGATATTAATCAACCTTTCACCCATTCATCATAAGAAACCTCACAGCATCCATGTGAAGTTCTCTTTGTGATCTTACAGAAAGGGGGGAAGACGGCAAGAGAGATGGGTGAGGAGAAAGGCATAGAGACGCAGAGTGATATGGTGTGAAGGCGATGTCAATATAAATCTGATGTGGATGGATTAGATTAATCAAATGATCAAGATTTGTCTAAATTCATCTAAATGCACCAATAATAAATATAGAGACTCGAGATTCAGAGATGAACACATTCCCTATTTACAAATAATGTATCTTCATCGAAGAAATTGCATAATCGATCGGAACTGTTCTGTTTTTTTTTTTTTTTTTGTAGATCATCATTACAAAAAATTAATCGAATCGATAATTGTTTAGTCGTACAAGTATATTAAATAAATGGATGATTCATTGTTGATATGTTATATAGTGTTGATTTACTTTGTGATGACCCGTCCCTAATTTTCTATGTAATTTTCTCCTTGAGTGTGTAAATTGATGTTTATGCCCTTGTTGACAAAGTGACGTGCACGTTGTTACAGTTAAGCCACGTCAACATCTTATATTAATTTTTTATAGCAAGAGAAAGACAAAATAAGAGAATGTGAGAGGATGAGATGGAAAGAAGAGGGGAGAGAATTCTAGTCTCCCAACAACTCAAGCATCATTATGTCGTACTATCATTTAAAGGGAGTGTTATCCACATAATTTTGTTTACTTTTCATATTTTTGTATTAATTTATATTCTTTGATCTTTTATAATTCATTGACGTTGAAAATTAAAAAAATGCGTAAAAATTAAAAATAAAAGTGTGAATAGGCACGTTTCTTTTAAAAGACAGCCAAAGTAACTTTCTCTAGTTTCCAAAAAATCAAAAAATAACTTTCTCTTCACGTGTTAATTGCTTACTTCGTTCCACCAACCGCACTCGTAGCTAGATCCAAAGATATGTACTGTGTTCAATAATGATCAAAACCATACCACAGTCGTAGCTAGCTAGATCCAAAGACATTTTCTGTGAATGTCATATAAAGATGAAAGCTACAACCTTGCAAGCATTAATCAGTAAATAATTGATCCTCGGATCCTTTTCCCGGGAATTTGAAAGTTCGTGTAATCATGTTCATTTATTGTACATTGTGCAGTTAAAAATCATTTAAATTTGAAATTTAAAATAAAATGTAAATAGTACCTTATGAAAAATAACTGCATGATGTACGATAAACGAACATGATTACACGATCCCCTGAATCCCCGGATCCGTTTCCCATTGGAAGTACTTGTGGTTTGTTTATTGTAATCGGAATTAAAACAAGAAGTTGAATTCCAATTACAAAGTATTGAAGTGGTAAGTTTACCAATCTTGGGGAATCAAAAGAATCGTGGTGTCCACATGAAATAAGAAAGCAAATTCACCCTTAAAAAATGAGTTGGCCTAAAGTTCATTTAATTCACCAAAATGAATAGTAATTGACTGCAATGAATAATAATTGGTTAAGTGCATCTCTACCCCTAAAACTAAATAGCCTAATCTATTTTATTAAAATATTATTAATTTTCATTATAAAATAATTAAAAAATAATAATTTTATTTTTAATTTTTGACAATTTTTTTATTTAAAAAAAATATATTATTAATTTCGAACATTTTATTTATTAATTTATTTTTTAAAGTTTTTTGGTTGAAAAATTTGGATTGTTAATCTAAAAATCGAGCAGTTCAGATTGTGCCACGTCACTAGCCGTTGGGTCTGAATTTCAAATTTTTTTGACCGTTGGAAATCCAACGGCCGAGGCTTAGCCACGTGGCCCATGTCCCGCGCCCCTTTAGTGCTCCTGCAGTGCGGGGACGCGTGCCATGCACCTAATGCAAAAAAAATTTGTGTTGTCTGCTGACCTTATGCTGGCGTCAGAATGACGCCAGCTAGGCTAGTTCCTAGCTTAGCCCATTTTAGGCTGGCTTATAAACTGGCTTGGATGGGCTACCCTATTTTTAGGGGTGGAGAGATTTTTTTGGGTGCCAGCCTATTTTTTTAAGATTTGGGCCAGCCTAAAAGATAGGGCTGTACTTGCTCTTACAAATGGTAAAAAGGATCATCGCATGATGCTTTTCTTGAAGATCCTAAGAATCTTGTGATTGCGATTGTTCATAGTATATTTCTCTTTCTCTCTCTTTCTCTCTTCCCCCTAATTATCTCTATAAATGCATGAACTCTAAAAGCTATTCTAGCAAATTATGAGCTTTCAAAAAAAGTCTAGCATTAGAAAGCATACATCATCTAACTATTAAGGGAGATGATGACATCTCAGCTGCAGAAACCCAACTATGCTCCATCCTTCCCTCTCTTACCAAAATCCTCTATTAACCCTAATCATCTGATTAAGCATGGTAGCCCCTCCCTGATCAGCATCCTTCCACGCCACCATGTCCATCAAAAT